>NC_087200.1:141029293-141079259 GCF_015104395.2 Macrobrachium nipponense | reverse complement strand
TCAGGAGAGAAGTCACGATCCGACACTCGAGGAGAGTGACATCTGGAAGAAGAACGCCTACTTGTAGAAGGGCGCCTTCTAGAATCTTTGAGGCTGCTGAGGAGAAGTCTCACGCGAGGGAGTTGAAGAAATCGCGTGATGAGCAGGTGCAGTGCGCTTACCGGAAGCGGGAATCCAATCTGGAGAAAAAACTTCTTTCTCCATAGAGCGTCCTACCGATGTTTGGCGCCTTGAAATCGAAAGAGAGCCAGGCGGAGCGAGGGCGCTCACGCGAGCCCCCACCTCATACGAAACCTCCCCATATGAAGGAGAACGATCCTCTGAAGAGCGCGCCTAGATCTCTTGATCGGAAGAGAAACGTCCTTCTTCCTACGTGATCTAACTGCTAGAGAGTCT
This sequence comes from Macrobrachium nipponense, assembly GCF_015104395.2. Taxonomy (NCBI): domain Eukaryota; kingdom Metazoa; phylum Arthropoda; class Malacostraca; order Decapoda; family Palaemonidae; genus Macrobrachium; species Macrobrachium nipponense. The sequence goes on along the minus strand of NC_087200.1, from coordinate 141,078,863 downwards.
GCTAGCGCCGTGATCTGAGCTTGAAGTCCCGCGAGTACTCTCGTAGGAGAATCTTCTTGTTCTTCCTCGGAAGCAGGCGCCCGAGCGCGGAGAGCAAGAAGAAAACGAACGTCACAGGATTTCTTGGTTTCTTCGCCTCCACCGACGATTCTTCCGGAAAAACCTCCGGACTAGAAGCCAAAGGACTGCAGGGAGCCTTCCAAGCCATCTTCAACGGGCGCGACGCATCTTGGGGAGTTCCAACCTCTCTTCGGAGAGGGAGACGACGAAGAGGAGAAGCATTGGCGTAGAGCTCCTTCTTGTAGCGATCCGAGGCAGCCTGGGAGCGTACTTCAGGATCTGCCGAGGGGACGCCTGACCGGTGGGGGCTCTCCCTAGCCCTCCTGCGGCTTTCGACTTTCCTCCTCCACTGGAACTGGGAGTCTGGAAGAGGTCTAGGCCTAGAGGCACTAAGGAGCCGGTCAGACGCACCCTCCACAACACTGGGGACACTGCACTGATCACTAACACTCTCCTTACCTTCCAACTGACGAATCTTCTGATCCATAGAACGATTCGTGGCTTTCAGAGCTGCCGCCTCCGAAGGCGAATCTTCGGCTTCGGTGCGGGAGCCGGGGCTGCAACTTGGGAAGAAGGTTCTTAATTCTACGTTAGTACTATTAGGATCCATCCAACTCACTCATTCTAGATCTGCTAGACTTCTAGAGGAAGCCTTACGCACTCTATCACGTTCCAACTTCCTAACATAAGAAGAGAGAGCCTTATATTCTTCTTCATTCAATCCCTTACATTCACTACAAGGGTTAGCAAAAGAACATTCATTCCCCCTGCATTTCATGCAAACCGTGTGGGGGTCTACCGAAGCTTTCGGCAACCTCACCTTACATCCTTCATTCACGCAAACCCTAAACCAAACCGAAGTTTAACTACGAATCTAGATCAGACATCGTTAAAGAAAATACAAATCAAAATCAAACCGGTCCACAATCAGCGTATGCCAAGCCAAACAAAGCGAATACGTCACCAAAAGAAGTCCAAATTAACTCCAGGCAAGCGAGAATCGAAAACTATCGAGAGGACGCAACAGTTGTTATCGTTCCCGCGACAGAGAAAAATCTGACAAGCTTACGGGAGTGGTTCGTACATCCGCCACCCAGCGGCGGGTAAGGTAGACCACCTGACCTACCTGTCGCGTGTGCCGCGAGATTGAAATTCTGTCGGGAACGTCGGAGACTATAGCTAAGTATATATCTGTCAGGGAAGTTCATGTACAAAATTACATAACCTAACTAATTAGGATTAACCTCAGCTCCTCCTCCCAGCACTAAATCCGCGGACACATCGCTCCCAGTGAAAAGCACTTCTCATAAGTAACTCTCACATCCCTTAGATATGAGAGGCGAACACTGAGTTACACTTCCAATACGTGGATTCAATTAGATTTTGAAGGACCGACGTTTTATGAAAAGCCATTGAGGTTGCTATGGCCCTCACTTCGTGTGCTTTTACCCTGAGGAGTTTAAATTGTTCTTCACCACATTTAAGATGCGCTTCCTTAATAATGTCTTTAATGAAAAACGTAAGGGCGTTTTTGATATTGGCCTTGTAGGATCCTTGACCGAACACCAAAGACTTTCCTGCGTACCTCCCAAAAGAGACTTTCTTTGTAAATAAAATTTTAGCGCTCTTACTGGACAAAGGGTCTTCTCCTTTTCTTCCCCCGTAAGAGAAGAGAGTGCCTTCACTTCGAAGCTTCTAGGCCACGGTTTTGATGGGTTTCGTTCTTGGCTAAGAAGAGAGGCTTAAAAGAGCAAATTGCAGCCTCCTTCTTAAACCCCACTCTGCCCTCTAACGCTTGAAGTTCACTCATTTTTCCCTTTTTGCCGTGGCTAAGGCGAACAGGAATAGAGACTTCCTTGTCAAATCTCTAAAAGAAGAATTATTGGAAGGTACGAATCTTTCAGACATCAGATAATGCAGCACTATATCCAAGTTCCAACTGGGATTTTTATTATTCTGACTTTTTGAGGTCTCGAAAGACCTAATAAGGTCATGTAGATCCTTATTGTCCGACACATCCAGACCCCTATGCCTAAACACCGAGGCCAGCATACTTCTATACCCCTTGATCGTAGATACAGCTAGGCCACATTTCTTCTAAGGTAAAGAAGAAAATTTGCAATGTCGGTTATAGAGGTACTGGAAGAGGATAGCTCATGCGTCTGCACCATCTTCTAAACACTTCCCACTTCGACTGGTACACCCGTAATGTGGATGGTCTCCTGGCTCTTGCGATTGCTTTTGAAGCTTCGCGAGAAAACCCCCTCGCTCTAACGAGTCCTCGATAGTCTGAAGGCAGTCAGACTTAGAGCGGGTTTTTGGTTTTTGGTGATAACCTGCGAAGTGGGGTTGTTTGAGAAGATCGCTCCTTATGGGAGCGATCTGGGAAGATCCACTATCCACTCCAGCAAAGTTAATTTCGTTCCCTCTGAGGAGGCAAACTTTCTTTTATTACTTCCCCTACCAGTTTGAAGGGGAGAAAAGCGTACCCGTCTATTCCCTTCCAATCCATGAGGAGGGCAAGTCTATCCGCTATTGCTCTTGGATCTGCGATGTGCTGGGGGAGCAATAATTCTCCAACCTCTTGTTCCAGTTGGTTTGCGAACAAGTCTACGTTCGGCCTTCCCCATAACCCCATAACTGATCGCACACGTTGAGGGTTGAGAGTCCATTCGGTGGGGAGAGCACTTGGTTTCTTCTGCTTAGCAGATCCGCTCGAACATTTCTCTCTCCCTGAATAAATCTCGTTAGAAGAGAGATCTGCTTCTCTTGCGCCCAAAGCAACAACTCCCTCGCTGTCTCGTGGGAGAATGAATGAGTTCCCCCTTGCTTCCTGATATATGCTAGGGCTGTCGTGTTGTCGAATTGACCTGAATGATCAATCCTAATATCTGTTCTTGAAAGTGCAAGAGAGCTAGGTGAATGGCTTTCAGTTCCTTTTTGTTTATGTGCCGGACACCTGAGCTCCTTCCCAGGTTCCCGACACTTCTTGCGAATCCAACGTTGCTCCCCACCCTACGTCCGATGCGTCTGCAAACAACGCTCGGAGAGGGCTCTTTATGTGCAAGGGATATTCCTTGACCGAGTTTCTTCGGGTCTAACCACCACCGAACATCTTGTTTGACCTTGTCCGTTATCCTGAATGACTCTTCGAGGTCCTGGGAACTTTTGATCCCAGTTCTCCTTCAGATAATACTGAAGGGGTCTTAGGTGCAGTCTCCCTAGGGAAACGAACTGCTCCAACGAGGAAATGGTTCCCAGCAAACTCATCCACTCCCTCGCGGAACAATGCTCTTTCCCTAGAAATACGACACCTTTGTAAGGCAGCGCTCTATTCTCTCTGTTGATGGAGACGCTAGAAAACCCCGAGAATCCATCCGAATCCCCAGATAAACTATGTTCTGCTGGGGACCTCCAGCTGGGACTTCTCGAGGTTGACTAGGAGTCCCAATGACTGCGTCATCTTTAATGTTACCGAAAGGTCCTCCAGACACTGTTGCTTCGACTTTGCTTGTATTAGCCAGTCGTCCAAATACATCGAGATTCTGATCCCTTCTAAATGTAGCCAATGCGCCACATTTCCTTAGGATACCCGTGAAGACTTGCAGGGCCGTCGAAAGTCCGAAGCAAAGCGCTCGAAATTGAAACACTCTTCCCTGTGACATGAATCTTAGGTATTTCCTTGATGCCGGATGAATTGGCACATGGAAATATGCATCTTGAAGGTCCAGAGATACCATCCAGTCCCCTGGACGAAGAGCAGAAAGTACAGAGGAAGAGGTCTCCATCGAGAACTTCTTCTTTATCACAAAGACGTTCAGCGCACTTATGTCCAAAACCGGCCTCCACCCGCCCGAGGCTTTTGGTACCAGGAATAGACGGTTGTAGAAACCTGGTGAATGGAGATCTTGAACCGGTTTCTATTGCCCTTTTCTTCTGCAACATAAGTTCTACTGCTGCAGGAGAGCTTGACTCTTGCAGGATCCTTGTATCTCGCTGTTAACTCCCTTGAGTTCTTGTTGTTAAGGGAGGATATTCCCTGAAGGGGAGAGGTATCCTCTCTCGAGGATCGAGAGGTCCAGCTGTCCGCCCTCTCTTTCGCCCCAGACTCTGGCAAAGTTCGACAGTCTGGCGCCTACCGCTATCTGGAGGACTTCTTCTTCATTTTGCCTTCCCTGCGGGTCTCCTGGAAGGTCTTCCTCTGGTATCCGGTGTCTTCTACCTCTAAAAGGGGTTCTTGAGGAGGAAGAGGCTCCTCGAAAGGGCTGCTGAAGAGGTGCTTTATCCTTCTTTTGAAAAGGAACAGCAGGCTTGAACCTCTTTGCTGACTGTGTCAGTAAAATCCTGTGTGGCTTTTCCAGCTAATGTTTTGCTACATCCCTCACCGTGTCCCTGTGGGAAAAGGTGGTTCGAAGTGGCGAATATAGCAAGGCCGACCTCTGTAGAGGAGATACTGACTTGGACAGGAAAGACCCGTACACTGCTCTCAAAATTTTTCAAAATCCGATCCAAAAAAGAGCAGCCACTTCCACCAGAACAAAAAAAAAAAAAAAAAAAAAAAGTTCCATCACCGCTCTGTCCAGACACGATAATACACTCGATAATCGTCCATAGTGACAAATTCGGGATCTTGGGCTCTTCTTCGCAAGGGCTCCCAAAGCCCAGTCCATAAAATTGAATACTTCGAGTGTCCTAAAGAGTCCTTTAGTAGATGGTCCAGTTCACACATCCCAAGTAGCTTTTGCTGATAGTAGAGCGCGCCTCCTTGAAGAATCTACTAAGGAAGCGTAATCTGCGTCTGCCGATGAAGGCAGTCCTAAGCCCATAGGTTCCTGGGTATCGTACCATCTTCAGGTTTACCCGTCAACTTTGAAGGAGGGCATGAAAAAACGTCTTGCCCGCCTCTCTTTTATTCTTAAGCCATTCTCCAAATCCTTTGAACGCTTTTTTTCATACTAAGGGCTGGACACATTTTTTACAAATGAGGATGCTTTTGGAGACTTCGTGCTTGATAGCAAAGATCCTGGAGAGGGCGGATCCGCTGGTTGAAGCTTATACCCCGAACTCCTGCCAACAACAACAAGGACAATCTTCTTATAATCAGAGACTACTACATCCACTGGTAATTCTTCATCCGAGACTTCTTCTAAGTCTCCGGCTGTAGGGGATCCTTTCGGAGAAGAGCGTTCTTAGTTGTCGAGGGACTTCTGTCAAACGAAGAAGAACGTTGTCCGTGTGACAAATCCTTGCTACTACAAGGCGCAATAGAGTTCTTAAACGCACGAGATCTTCTCTCAGGAACCTGTTTCCTACCAGGTGAAGGGCTCCTACTCTCCGAAGTACTCATAAAGTGCGAAGGGGTCTTACTCTGACCTAAGCTCGTACAAGGAGCCTAGGCGCCTACTCGACTCCTGACGCTGCTCGACTCCTCCTGCGTCTGCTAGACTCCTGGCGCCTACCGACTCCTGACGCCTCCTGCTCGACTCCTGAAGCCTGCTTGATTCCTGGCGCCTTGCTTGACTCCTGGCGCTTGTCGTGACTCCTGGTAGGCTCTTGACGCCTCTCACAAGACTCCTGGCGTCTGTTAGGCTCTATACGCCTGTGATATTCTTGGCGCCTACTAGGCTCTGTTAACTCTATGTTTCTAAAAAGCTCCTGCTTCTTAGGCTCTTGACGCCTATCCTGATCCTCAGAAGGAGGATGTCCGACTCCTGACTTTCTCCTAAGAGACGTAGCTGATCGCTTGCTCTGCGACGGCTACCGCTGGAACTTTCTTCCTATAGATAGGAGAGGATCGTTTAAAGGGAGAACGAGAGAGTCTCTCCGGTGACGAGCGCCTGCTAGAGTGAGAAACTTCTCTCCTACCAGGAGAAGAAAACTTTGATCTCTTCACGGAAGGGAGGAGTCTTTTTCTTCTAGACGAATCCTTATGTAGAGCGCCTACCAAGGAGGATATTTTGCTCCTGTAGATTAAGCAGGAAAGCTTAGTCGGATCTTGAGGCGCTGGAGACGGTCTTCTCTGCCTTCTTACTAGTCGAAGGAAAATCCTCTGGAAATCGCTCTGGGCTTGAATCAAAAGCGTCTCCTTTCGGCGCTACCACGATCTCTTCAGCGGACGAGACTTCGAAGCAGAGCTCCATCCACGCCTGGACGAGAGGAGTCTGACGCAGAAAAAACACTCTTCCAGGATGCCTTTTCTATGGCTATCCAAGGCAGCCTGGGTCGTTACTTCAGGTCTGCCGAAGGGACGCCTGATCGTTGGGGATGCTCCACATCCTCCCTGCGGCTTTTGACATTCCTCCTCCCTGGTCCTGGGAGTTTGGAAGCGGTCTAGGCCTAGGAGCAATGCGGAGCCGATCAGACGCCCCCTCCACTGCAACTGGGGTCACTGTATTCACTGACACTCTACCTTGTGTTTCCATAGCTTTAAGCTGCTCCTGAAGCTCCCTGATCGAGGATCTCATTTTTTCCATTTCTGAAAATGAATCCTTAGATTCAACACAGGGAGAAGGGGCTGAGGTTATGGGAGAAACATCATCTAGCTTGTTAATTTCTAATTCAGGCTCAAAGAACAAGATCTACTCGAGCTTCTAGCTGACGCTTCCTAGCTCTATCCTTCTCTCTTTTCTTAAATATAAGAAGCTAAAATCCTTCCATCCTTGCTCCGTAAGCCCTTCACATTCAGCACAAGTTCTATCAAACGCACATTCAGAACCTCTACATTTACTACAAAGTGTATGAGGATCTACCTCTGCTTTAAACAACCTAGTTCTGCATTCTTCCCTTGCACAAACCCCTAAACTTAGGTGTTACTTTAACTTCAGCCATCTTAATAGAAAAAACCAAATCCAAGTCCTAATCCAGTCCAAATAAGCGTATGCCAATCCCGAGAATAAACAAGAGTACTTCACCAAATGAGTCCAACCAATTCTCGGCAAATGAGCAGAATTCCAATCAGGAGAGACCAAACAACAGTTGTTGCCGGCCTCAGCGACAGAGAAAATCTGGCTCAGAAACGGGAATGGTCGGGATTCCGCCACCCAGCGGCGGGAATGGTAGATCACCTGACCCTACCGGTAGCGTGTGCCGCGAGTTTTGAATTCTGTTGGGACGACGGAGTCTATAGCTAAGTATATATCTGCCGGGTAAGTTGCATGTATAAAAATAGGCAGTTGTAAAACCCCGGGGAGGAAGGATCCTGAATCTCTCCTCTATTGCTTCCTTGTCTTTCATCGCTATCACCATCTGAAGAAGTGTCTCTCTCAGCACAGGGTCCTTGTACTTCGCCGACAGTTCCTTCGGAACTTTCGACAAAGGAGGTTTGTCCTGAAAAGGTATGATATAACCCTTTTCCAAGACTGCTAACGTCCAAGGGTCGCTTCTTTCCTTATTGCCCAGGCTCCTACAAAGTTTAGAAGTCTGGCCCCTACAGAAGTTTGGAGGATTTTGCTGCTACTTTGTTTTCTTAAAAGCCCGAAAGGAAGACCTTCCTCGCTTCTCTGTCGTCTTCCTTTTTGTTGGGGGTCGAGAGGCGGAACCTCTCCGAAAGGGCACTACCGGAGTACGAGCAGTCTTCTTAGCCACTGAAACCGCTGGTCTCGCTTTCTTGGTAGATTGAACCAAGAGATCTTGGGTCGCTTTTTCAGCCAGCGACTTCGCAATATCCTTCACCAAGAGAGAAGGAAAAAGATGCTCCGATATAGGGGCATACAACAGGGCTGACCTCTGTGAAGGGGACACGGCTTTGGTCAGGAATGAACTAAACAACGATCTCTTCTTCACTACTCCCGCACCGAAAAGAGATGTCAATTCTCCTGAACCGTCTTGAACCTCTTTATCCATACAGGATAAAATACTATGTAGAACTTCGGGTTCCAAATCGTCAGGTTCTTTCGCCTTTTTGGCCAGCACTCCAAGGGACCAATCCAAGAAGTTAAAAACCTCTAAAACATGAAAAAGTCCCTTAAGGTGCTGATCCAATTCCGACATGCTCCAATAAGCCTTCGCTGAATTCAATGCCTGCCTTCTTGATGCTTTGACTAAGCTAGAAAAATCAGCTTCTGCTGAAGATGGTAGCATAAGACCCATCGCTTCTTCCGTCTTATACCAAATTCCTTTCCTCCCTCCGAGTTTACAAGGAGGAGAGCAGAAAACTGTTTTCTGAGCCTCCTTCTTCACATTCAACCAGTTGTTTAAAGATTGAAGAGCTTTCTTCATTGAAATAGCTGGTTTCATTTTCAAATACGAGGACGACTTAGGAGTTTTCGTACTCGAAAACAAAGATCTCGGAGAGGGAGGAGCTGCTGGGCTTAGGGAATCTCCAAACTCTTGAAGAAGTAAAGACGCTAATACCTTGTAATTGGATACGCCCTCATTATTCGGGGTTTCTTCCTCGGACACGTCTTCCAACTCCATCATGGAAGGAGAGTGAGTTCTTATATGGGAATCTTTTCCCTTAGGAGATATACTCCTAGAAGGAGAGAGGCTAACCGATCTAGAAGCTCTCTCCTTCCTATCCAATAATTTCTCTTGAGATCTTGAAGTAGATGCCTTCAATGTACAAGGTTCTTTTTGTGGAGTTCGATCCCCTTTTTCCTGAATCGGGCTCTTATTTGCAGGAGAATCGCTATCCGAAGATATTGCATGCCTCAATAAATATCTCCTCCTAGCAACTTCCAGCTCAACTTGCATTCCCTTATCAGCTGGCGCCTCGCGCCTGGTTGTCTCCTCGCGTGCGGCTGGCGCTTCGCGTCTGGCTGGCGCCTCGCGCCTGGCTAGCGCCTCGCGCCTGGCTGGCGCATCGCGCCTGGTTGGCGCTTCACGCTCGGTAGTTACCTCTAATACACCTTTCCTACTCCCAAAAGGTAGTTCTTTATGCATAAATCCATCTTCTTGACTGATGTTGGTTTGCGCTTGACCAGATCCTCACGTCTGGCTGGCCGCTTCTCTCCTAGCTGACGCTTCGAGCCTGGCTGGCGCCTCCGCGTCCGGCTGGCGCTTCGAGCCTGGCTGGCGCTTCGAGCCTGGGCTGGTGCTTCCCGTTCGGCTGGCGCTTTTCGCCTGGTTGTCTCTCCACGAACTCGTAGCTTCGTGGGTCTGTGAAAGACCGACTCTTCATCCGACGAGGAAACTTCTTTCCTAGGAGGTTGATAGTAAGGTGTCCTGATTTCTTCACTGGAAGATATTTATCCTTTCTTCTGGAAGGATCTCGGGAAAGAACCCCGACCAGGGAAGCAATGGACTCCTGCATGTCTTTCAATATCTTAGTCGTTTCCTCCCTTTGATCTAAATGAGAGGATCCTTTCTCCATTCTCGACGACTTAGCGGGAGAAGGCAAAACTTTTGCTCTCTTATCCTCCGTCGGGGAATCACTCCGAAAAACGTTCCGGACTAGAGTTAATCCCAGTATCTTCCCAGATCCTCTTCAGGGGATGAGAATGATTCGCCGATTTCCAACCTCTTTTGGGTGACGAATTCTCGGATGACGAAAATCATTCACGCAGAACACTTTTTCTAATGCGTTCTTTGGCAGTCTGGGATGTCACAGAATCTGCCGAAGAGACGTCTGACTGGTGGGGATTCTCCATAACCTCCGTACGGCTTTTGACATTTCTTCTCCTCTGGGTCTGGGAGCTTGAAAGAGGTCTAGGCTGAGAGTGTTTGTGAAGCCAGTCAAGACGCCTCCTCCACTTCACTGGGGACATTCACATCACTTTCCACAGCACTCAAATTTTGCTTACCTTCTATTGCAGCCATTTTACGCTCCATTTTCATAAGCGCTGCTTTAAGGCTTGTGATTTCCGAAGCAGAATAAGTAGGATCCGCATTCGGAGAAAATCCTGAAACATTAGAAGGAGCATTCATAATGTTAGAAGAGGGACAAAATTACTCACCATTTCACTCGAAGAAAGAGAGCTAGGCTTGGTTTTCGGAAGAGGACTTCCTTAACCGGTCTTTCTCTAACTTCTTCAAATATGAAGTTAAAGACTTCCACCCTTCAGCACTTCAAAACTCTCACATTCACGACCAAGTGTTTATCGATCGAGGCATTTCATACTTCCTACATATTCTACAGACAGTATGAGGATCACCGAAGCTTTCGGCATCCTCACCTTGCACCCTGCATTCACACACATTCTTACAACACTTCCAGAACTCAGACATCATGATGAAAAATCCAAGACAAAATCCAATAATAACAGTCCACAATAGCGTATGCCAATACATGATCCAAATACGTCACCAAAGGTCCAAACCGAAGATCAAATTGCAATCCAAAAAACTAAATCCAGCCGGAGATACCAACAACGGGAATGTTACCAGTATGGCCGACAGAAAAAAATATGATGGAACCGGGAAAATGGTTTTCCTATTCCTGGCCACCCAGCGGCAGCGCGGTTGAATCACCTGACCTACCTGTAGCGTGTGCGCGAAATTCGAAATTCTGTCGGCGCGACAGAGTCAATAGCTAGTATATATCTGACAGGTAAGTTGAATGTTATAAACAACATGTCTTAGGGATACAGAGCCATAGAACTTTGAGGAATCGTAAATTGCTGCTTCTGTAACATATAACTGCTCATTTTTTCCATTTATCAAAAGGTTCCAACCTGGTCTTGGTACCTTTGCACTCACTCTGCAACACAACTTTATTCCCTTTGTTTTTTTTCCAATCTCTGCTTCTGTAAGCAGATAAGCCACTAATATTTTTGGTATATGTATACTTCCTTTCTCGCAGATCTGTCAAAAGAAAATTTGACAATAGGAAAGAATCTAAACACACGGGGAGCAGCAAATTTGAATCCCTAAAACTGTAGGATTACCCAGTTGGATTATAAGAAAGGAAGTTTGGCAACATAGGCTAGGGTAGCCTAGCTTAATCTAAAGTTTTGTAATTTAATCAGTATAACTAGCTAGGGCCTACAGTCAAACCAAAAATTAAGGTTTTAAACTGAGTCATAGCAGCTAAGCTACAACCAAATGGTTAAGTTTATCCCTTGGTGGATGGACATGCTCACATGAGTAGCAATCAAAGGTTTTTTGTGGATGACGGATTGACTCATGGTGAGTAACAATATTATGAGCCATCGATTTGGGGGAATTGAGCTGGAAAGAAGTGCCATTATTTCTATAGCCCAAAAATTCACTAATGGCAACTTTTAGACTGGCTAAGATGAGAGACTGGGCAGCTCAGAGCTTCTGATCTTGTCTTCAAGGGAGGATGTACTGCTTCTCTATCTCCAATATTTTTATAAATTTGCTCATAAATAGCTATACCAAGGGGTTGCTGTTGCTTTTAGTTCTTACCATTTATGATAGTATGTCAGTTATAAATGTAATTTTGCCAAGAAAAGTGCAAAGAAATATCACAAAACATATGTAGTATAGGGTAAATGACAGAGTGGTGACATAGTGGCCACCTCTCTTGAAACCCTGCCACTTCCCGAAAAAGCACTTATGCCATTATTTCGCAATTTAGGAGAAAACAAAAATAATAAATTTGGTCAGAATTTGTTACTGATCTTAATTCTTATCTGTTTTGATATTGTGCGAACTGTGGGGGGAAACAACTGAGTATACTAGCTGAGCCAGTCTTGCCCGCTTGTTGATCAACCCTCTGAAAACGTACTTTATCATATCCTGACACCCGAGATGGGCACCAGTCACAAGTCATTGGCGGTGGGAGCAACACCTCGAGACCTCTACTCTACTTTCTGAGTAAGTATCTTCTCCAAAGTTAGAAATTAAGGTCATATTTTACACCAAAAATGTAGAGGATTGACACCATCTCAATGTTTGCAGTCACTTGTGTCAACAAACTTCCATTTCCTGTGCTAAATCCTCACAACCACTTTGTACCACAGATGCTGGGACACTTTCTTCACAGCAATCGTAAAAACAATGACGCCTTCTGCCCTTGAGTCCAAGGAAACTTGCGATTTTTCGGTAGAAAGAAGAAGCGAAGAAGCGTACGATAGATAATTAATTAAATAAATAGTTAAACATCAGTATAAAGTCATGAATTGCATAAAATGTTTTACATATAACTAGATTCCTGACTCAAATATCAATGGTTTTGCTGTGAACAGTAGCTACAATGATGTCATGCTCTCCTATTTTTTTATGTGTTTGCCAATTGGTATGTGTTTACCCTCCAAAACTGGGTATAGGACTTACACAAAACGTGGAAATGAGTGAAATTAGCCTACGTATTTGTGGTATATTTCATAAATATTAAAGCAATTTTATCATTATTGCATTACTATGACAACTAGAATCATGGAAACAGTTTGTAGTAAATGCATCGGCGTATGTGTGAAGCTCCACTAATTTGGCAACGGTAACATTTTGCCATTACTAGCATGCAAACATGAAAGGTTACATTTATTTCTGCCATACAATTATTAAAAATAAAAAAAAAGTCAAAATAGTAATATAGACTTGAATCGGTAATTCTAAGCCCGCATTCCGCGGTACAGTAGAAAATGGCAGTTGACATTTTGCTATGTTTATTTTACCTCCTGAATAAGAATTTAAAGTAATATTTATTCAGTCACTGTAATTAAAATGATATTGTTATGATACATAAATTTTGTACATACTTACCTGGCAGATATATACTTAGCTATAGACTCCGTTGTCCCCGACAGAAATTCAAATTTCGCGGCACACGCTACAGGTAGGTCAGGTGATCTACCCTCCCGCCACCCAGATTTTTTCTCTTCCACCTGTCTCCTGAGGGGAGGCTGGGCGGCCATAATCGTATATATCTGCCAGGTAAGTATGTACAAAACTTTATTGTATCATAACAATATTCATTTTTGTACATTCAACTTCCCAGGCAGATATATACTTAGCTGATTGGCACCCTTGGTGGAGGGTAAGAGACAGCTAAATTACTGAAATAAACAGGAAACAACACATGTTGTAGGTTAAAAAACCTTGGTTCTTACCTGATTTGGCAGAAGACTTCATGGATACGGTCTATGAGTTTGCTTTGCCTCAAGAGCCTCAGCGAGGTAGTGACCTATGACTCAGTGTTCTTGTGGATCTGTCAATGGGGGTTATCTCACTTACATGACAAAGCCTTTGCCTCTGGCACTATCAAGGAGCACAAAACCAATCCCCGACCACCTGACCATCTAACCCGAGTTAGAACTACGATTGAAAGAAGTTACCACCAAACCTTCCTTCAAACAACCATAAAAACACACCACCTAAAATTAAAACTAAACTAAACTAGCAAGGATTATAATCAGCTCCCTGTCCCAGCACCGAATCCGCAGATACATAGGGCCCCAGAGAGAAGCACTTATCGTAAGTTACCCTTACGTCTCTCAAGTAGTGAGATGCAAACACAGAGTTGCATCTCCAGTAGGTGGCAGCCAGAATATCTTTCAGAGACATGTTCTTCTGGAAAGCCAGAGAGGTCGCAATGGCCCTTACTTCATGTGCCTTCACTCTAAGTTGCTGCAACTGATCATCATTGCACGTCGCATGCGCTCAGTAATGACGCTTCTTCAAAAAGAACGCCAGAGCATTCTTAGAGATGGGCCTTTTAGGGTCCCTGATCGCACACCAGAGACTCTCAAGACTGCCCTTAAGTTTGTTCTTCCTTTACAAGTAAAATTTAAGGGTCCTGACAGGGCATAGGGACCTTTCAATCTCTCTCCCCCACTAAGGGTGAGAGTCCTTTGACCTCGAAAACTTCTAGGCCAGGGTTTCGAGGGATTCTCATTTTTTGCTAGGAATAGAGATTTAAAGGAACAGACAGCTGAGTCACCTTTAAACCATACTCTAGAGTCCAGAGCTTGCAACTCGCAAGTTCTCTTCGCAGTTGCGAGAGCATGAGAAAAATTGACTTCCTAGTCAGGTCCCTGAACAAAGCCTGATGCGAGGTTCGAACTTGCTTGAAGTCAAGAACTTGAGAATAACATCCTCACATTCCAGCTAGGAGGTTGAGAGCACTTTCTCTTAGAGGTCTCAAAGGATTCTGATGAGGTCATGCAGATCTTTATCTTCCGCAATCTTCAGGTCCTGTTTCTGAACACAGCGGAAAGCATGCTACGATAGCCCTTAATCATAGATACTGCTAGATGACATTCTTCTCTTCAGAAGAGAAGGAAGTCAGCAATATTGGAAGAGTACAGCTTCTTCGACCTGCACCATCTCCGAAAGACTTCCCACTTCGATTGGTACACCCGCAAGGTTGAAGACCTGTGGGCTTTGGCGATCGCGCTAGCAGCTTTTCGTGAAAAGCCTCTCGCTCTGACGAGCCTTTCGATAGTCTGAAGGCAGTCAGGCAGGGAGCGGGGAGGTTTTTTGTGAAACCTCTCAAAGTGGGGCTGTCTGAGCAGATCTCTCCTGAGTGGAAGAGATCTGGGAAGTCCACCGTCCATTCCAGTACCTCTATGAACCATTCTTGAGCGGGCCAAAAGGAGCGATCAGGGTAAGTTTTCGTTCCTGCCGAGGAAACAAACTTTTTCATTACTTCCCCCACAAGCTTGAAGGTGGCGAAACTTGTTAACCATCTATCCCTGACCAGTCTAAGAGGAGAGCGTCTATTGCTATTGTTCTCGGGTTGGCTGCTATGGAAGAGCAAAAGTTGTCCAGCCTCTTGTTTCGATATGTGGCAAACAGGTCTAGATGTGGTCTGCCCCAAAGTGTCCACAACTTCTTGACAAAATGTCTTGATGGAGCGTCCATTCTGTTGGAAGGACTTGGTTTCTCCTGCTCAACAGGTCCGCTCTTACATTTCTCTCTCCCTGAACGAATCTGGTTAGGAGCGTAATCTCTCTCTCCTCCGCCCATAGAAGCAGGGTTCTTGCTGTCTCGCACAGGGGGAAGGAATGTGTCCCTCCTTGTTTTCTGATGTAAAAGCCAGAGCCGTGGTGTGTCCGAATTGACTTGGACCACCGTGCCTCTGACTTCTGACTCGAACCACTTTACAGCCAGAAGATTGCATACAGCTCTTTCACGTTGATGTGCCAGTTCACCTGGTCCCCCTTCCAGGTGCCTGACACTTCCTTTGTCCTGGTGTTGCTCCCCACCCTGACTCTGACGCGTCTGAGAACAACACTAGGTGCGGGTTCGGCTTCAGAAGAGGACAACCTTTGTTCAATCTGCGTGGAGTTAGCCACCAACTCAAGTTGCTCTTTTTACCCCCTGGTTAATTGGGAAGGAATCCAACAAGTCTCCCTGCCTTCTGATCCCCACATCTTCAGATAAAATTGCAGGGTCTCAAGTGAAGCCTTTCCTAGAGAAGAACTGTTCCAGCGAGGAAAATGTCCCCAGCAGACTCAGCCATTCCCTCGCGGAGCTTCGCTCTTTCTCTAAGAAGGCTGTCACTTTTTCCATACCCCGTCGAGCCTTTCCGGGGATGGAAACGCACGAAAACCCCGAGGAATCCATCCGAATCCCCAGATAAACAAGGTTCTGGCTGGGGACCATCTGGGACTTCTCGAGGTTTACCAGTAGTCCAAGTGACTGGGTGCATCAATAAGGTCGTACGTAAGTCCTCTAGACATCGAATTCGACTTGGCTCAAATAAGCCAGTAGTCCAGATACGAGATATCCTCACCCTCTTCATAGTTAACTATCTGCTAATTTTTCATGAGCCCTGTGAATACTTGCGGGGCCGTCGATAGGCCGAAGCACAAAGCCCTGAACTGGAAGATCTTCCTTGTGCCATGAAACCTCAGATACTTCCTTGAGGCAAGATGAATCGGTATGTGAAGTACGTGTCCTGGAGGTCCAGGAAACCATCAAATCTCCCGGACGAAGAGCAGCGAGAACCAAAGAAGTTGTCTCCATGGAGAACTTCCTTTCTCCACAAAGCGATTCAAGGCGCTTACGTCCAGAACAGGTCTCCAACGCCACGGCCCTTTGGCTTTCGGCATGAGGAACAGGCGATTGTAGAATCCTTGGGAGTGATCCTGAACTGGTTCTATGGCCTCCTTCTCCAGCATGGTGGCACCCATAAGAAGAAATAAGACATTGGAGCTTAAAAAATAGACTCAAGTGACTTGAGTTGTTTACTATGTCAAGAGAATGAGGGGAGGGAGTTCTGAAAAAAACGTTGTATATATACACGGACGTTTCGGTACCTACAACGAGAGAGAGAGAGAGAGAGAGAGAGAGAGAGAGAGGACGAAGAGAGAGAGAGGAGAGGAGAGAGAGAGAGCGAGGGAGTCTGTGTAGACTGAATGGCAGATATAACATAAAAAGAAATAATACCGGAGAGGGCAAGAGAGATGGTGCTGAACAGCACTGAATGTGTTTGCAGAAACAAGACGTAGATGACGTTTGTTACTTTTAGTTTTAATGCAGTTCTAGAGATATGGAAATGAGTGTGTTCACCACTGGACCGGATAAAACCCGACAGTGAATAAAAATAAATAAATAAAAAAAACTCTGGATCGAGAGTTTTCTTGGCCAATGCCCCAAGGGACCAATCCAAAAAGTTAAACACTTCCAGTACATGGAAGCGTCCCTTGAGGAAATGGTCCATCTCTGTCATTCCCATGTAGTCTTGGCCGTGGGAAGGGCATGCCTCCTTGCGGAATCTACTAAGGTAGAGAAATCTGCCTCAGCTGAAGATGGAAGTCCCAAACCCATTGGCTCTCCAGTTTCATACCACATGCCTCTCCTTCCCGAGAGCTTGGAGGGAGGACAAGAAAAAAACTGTCTTCCCTGCCTCCTCTTTCAACTTGAACCAATCCCCTACCGATTGGAGAG
Source organism: Macrobrachium nipponense (assembly GCF_015104395.2). Lineage (NCBI taxonomy): Eukaryota > Metazoa > Arthropoda > Malacostraca > Decapoda > Palaemonidae > Macrobrachium > Macrobrachium nipponense. The sequence goes on along the minus strand of NC_087200.1, from coordinate 141,062,066 downwards.
CTTTCCTCATCGAAATGGTCGGGCGCATCTTCAAGAAGGAGGAACTCTTCGCTTGTCTTCGTGCTGGAGAATAGCGACCGAGGAGAGGGAGGAGGCAGCTGGGCTGAGAGAATCGCCGAATTCTTGGACCAGCAGGGGCCGCCCAAAGTGTTGTAGTCAGACAGAGCTGCTACTTTAGGAGCTTCCTTCCTCCGAAAACTTCTTCCTTCGAAGTTTCCTCTGCAAACCTGCAAGAGAAGTGCGGCTGAAGGAAAGGGCAAAGCGCTAGCAGGTGCAGAGCGCCTGACTAGCGTCCGAGGCTTGATAGGGAGGAGCGCTTTCGAGGAGAGGCATATCTATACGCGGAGAGTAGTGGCTAATGAAGGAGAGCGCTTAGCGGCGAAGACGGCCTGGTAGGCGTCGTGTTCGTCTCTGGCTGGCGCTTCATGGCTGGGTGGGCCGCATGCCTGGATGATGACTGCGCACTTATCTGGCGCTGTGCGCCTTCGGGACAGGGTAGGAGTACGTCGATAGCTGCTAGCAGAAGCGCGCCTGCGAGGTGAGCTGCTTCCGCAGAGGATGCAAAGCGGCTGATAGGAGAGGCGCATACATCGTAGAACCGGCTTGCCAGGAAGAGCGCGCCTAACCGGGTAGAGGCGCTTGGAGCTCTCGTATACAACTCCCTGTCTCGAGAGGTGCTCCTCTTGTGCGGAGGCGGGCGTCTTAGACTTCTTAACCAGAAGAGATACGTCCTTCCTGCGATGAGGATCTCTAGCCATAGCGCCCGCCAAGACGCAATCTGTTCTTGCAGATTGATCAGAATCCTCTTGGTAAACTCTCTTGGTCCTCTTCCAAAGAAGGAGAGAGTGTTTAAAAGCTAAAGAGATGCTGACTAGGAGCAGGGCTGACGGGCTCTCCTGGCTCTCTTCCTGTCCGTCGGCGACTCCTCTGGAACCGCTCCGGGCTGGAGTCGCAAGATCTGCTGGAGCTTTCCAGGATAGGACCTCTTCAGGGGGCGCGACTCTCAGCCGAACTCCATCCCGTTTAGGAGAAGCCAAATCACAGAGGACGAAAAGCACTGTTAGGATGCCTTTTGCTGTGTCCATCCTGGCAGTCTGGATTGTAAACAACAAATCCTTCGATAGGGACTGCCTGACCGGTGGGGATTCTCCACAACCTCCTTACGGTTTTGACATTCCTCCTGCCACTGGGCCTGTAATTTGGAAGAGTCTAGACTGGAGCGTTGCAGAGCCTATCAACGCCCCTCAAATGCACTGGGAAACACTGCACTCACTAGACACAGTAAACTCTTACCTTGCAAGCACATTTGAAAGCTCCATCCTTCGTAAAGCAGCTTTCCTGTTAGCCCTCCTCCACCGACGATCTCACTTGTCAGGTTCGGTGAAGGTGAGGGAGACTGAAACCGTAGGAGAGGATGCTAGCACTACATTAGGTAACAGGAACTAAATTTTTCCTCAACTGGCTCTTATAACGAGACCTACTGGTGCTTACTAGAAGAAGCTTCCTAATTCTATCCTTCTCTAACTTCCTCAAGTATGAAGACAGAGCATTCCATCCTTCCTCGTTCAGACAACGCCCATTCTTACAAGGGTTAGTTAAAGAACATCATTCTCCCGCACCTCTTGCATACAGTGTGAGGATCTACCAACCTTCGGTAGCCTCACCTTACTCCTCATTCCACCAACTCTATTACATAGCAGAGGCTGACATCATAAGACTAACCGAAATTTGTAACTAATTTGTATTTTTTTCATAACTAACAAACCTGAGGTCTTAACATTAGGATTTACTAGCCAAAGCTGGAAAACCGGGTAGAAATTAAATTACACGTGTGAGATCCAGGACTAATTGCATCATACCACGTCACGGGGCATGTTAACCAGAATGCCCGCTGCTGAACCTGTGACCACCAGTTATATTTCTAACCCAGTTTAGACTGCTGGAGGGGTGGATTCGAGTGCCTTTAACTGTTAAGACCTCAGGTTTGTTAGCTTACTAGAAAAAATAACATTATTACAAATTGTAATTTGTTCATACACGAAACAAACCTTTCGGTCTTAAACATTATCTAGACTTACTCTTGGAGGGAGGTAAGTCTCTAACAATGACTGGGAGTTTGCCACCTTATCCATTTCCGAATATATATGTAAATTCTAAGAGATGGACAATGAACCTAGGACCAAAATATAAGCGGATCTTATTGGTTTCTCCACACTGGGGTGTAGATACCATTTCACTGTTTACCTCTTGCCCTGCAACTGATCCACTTCACGCCCTCTTTTTCCCTATTATCAGAGGGGTATGTGTTTGCTACTGAAAGGATATCATCTCCTAAGATAGCTTCACAGATATGGCTGACCAAAAACCCCCCCTCCCTGCATCTAGTCCCGTCCAGCACATGACGGTACTCTCCTTCATATTGCCCGTATTACAGGAGTAGAAGAAAGTAGTAAAGAAAAAGACAGTCATCCCATTCATTCTACTTTCATACCTTCACCCTTAGACTGACGCAAACTGACCGCGCCATGGCACTGGATGACTATATCACTTGTTGGGGTCCGCACCACTGGAACCCATGAAAGGTGTCCAAGATCTATGGGCAACATCTTTCAAATAAAATGAGGTGAAAGTTGTTTGGCCGTTTCCACACACCAGCTTTCAGAATTTTATCACAGACATGTTTCTTCTTAATGCCAGGAAGCACTCACGCCCCTGATTTCATGAAGCTCTAGCTCCCACCTGGCTATCTGACCCTCTGTCTTCTGCCGTATAAGCATCTCTGATCGTCTCCCTTAGCCCAAACGATATTGTATTCCTGGACACTTCCTTCTGTTCCGTCCTGTACTTACGAACAACCTCCACCGGCACCCCGGCCTGAGGTGCTTGTTTGTCCTTTAGTACTCCTTAGGCCTGACGGGCACCGGAGCATCTCAGCTTTGGTCGTTGTCTACAAGTCTGCCAAGGAAGTATGTAAAGGAGTTCGAATCTGCCGTCTAAGTATTGTTGGAGTTTGGGTCTTGGCCAGAATTCTGGGACAAACTCAAATATCATTGATCTCCAACCTCTCGAGTGCTTATGAGATATTAGAAGGCATGTAGCTCCCGGCCACAAACCCTTTTGGTTGAAGCCCCCAGGGGCCAATAAGAGACTGTCTTCAGGTCAGGCTTCTAATCCGTGACTGCTTTAGTGTTCGTAGGGGGGGTTTTTGTCCGACTACTCATCCCTTTGTCAGATCCCATCTGGGGACTTTTAGCTCCTTGGGTTGGCATGACTGTTTCAAGCTCCTCATCAGCATGGCCATCGTCCCATGAAGAGTAGGTCCACTCATTTCATTCTAAGACTGAGGCTAGAGCCGCCGTACCCCTTCACGCAGATACAACTATGTTTTTCTGTTCTGAGTATATCAGAGTCTGCCTACTGCTGAATTGGTACCGAGTGGAGACACGTTCCCTCTACGACACCAATCACAGTATGGCTGACCACTTTCCGTGTATCCTGTCGCAGATGTTTTCTCTGATATTACCTGGCCCATCTGAGTTGCTTCTTTCTGTCGAAAACCCTCGCGCATCGGAGGAGATAACTTGACAGTCTCCACCTGTTGAAGCGATAGAGGAACTTCCACCGACTGGTGGTACTCTCCACGTGCGCATGGGGGGGGGGGGGGCACAGAGTTGCCTGCTCATGGGGTCTCTCTCTTGCCCATCTACTGGAGTTCAGTAGGATCTGGAAACCACTCTGCTTTCGGCCATAACGGGGCGTAAAACATTGTCATCTTGAGGTTCTGATACCGCTTTACCTGTCAGAACCTGACGGATTAGACAAACATGGAGAAATGCGTACACGTCCAGATTGTCCCAGGGGTGTTTTGTAGCGCATTCTTCTCCTACTGCCTCTTGCCGTCTGGGACTACTGACAATACACTTTCCAACTTTTTGTTGTACCTGTTGCGCATATGTCTATGATCGGTCCTTCCCACAACATGAGCTCCTGTCCACTACCTGTTGGTGCAGGGACCCTCCGTTCCCAAGAAATCTGATCCTGCGGCTCAACTTGTCGGCCACTATGTTTCTTTTTCCCAAATATATCCTGGCCTTGATGTCTACCAGTTCTCTATAGCCCACTGGTGAAGTGACCTGTCATCACTGTAACTGCCGTAGAACTATGCCTACTTGCTTGTTTATATAACGACTACTGTGGTGTTGTCTGACATCAATACAACTGAGCTGTCCCTTTAACTCTCTTCCCTGAATTCCGGTAGGAGCCAGAAAGCTGCTTTCACTCACACGTTTATAATGGATTTCTCTGTCCTTGCACTCCATTTTGCTGACACCAATCAACTCCGTCCATATGGCTTCCCCAGCCTTCTAGTGGACGCATCCGAGAACAGCAAGAGGGCTGGGGATGATTGTTGGAAGGGGGACACCCAACTGTCAGATGTCGCGTTCACCCCCCACAGCAATTCTTTCCTCACTTCTGCTGACAAGGAATTTGATCGTACGGGTGATCTAACTGTTGGGTGACAGAAACTCCTTCATCCAATCCTCCATTGTAGGACCGAAGGTGTAGCTTCCTTGTGGTACTAGCTTCTCCGGGAGGTTGCGATTCCAGCACCAACCTGCCACGGTCTTCGGGCTGTGATGTGTCTTGTTTGTGCACAGAAGGCATTCACCACTTGTTTGCATTCTCTCTACTCTTTGGTCTGTCGGGAATACTTTGGCTTTGTGTTGCTCTTCCCAGTCCCGATATTCCCAAACGTTGACTTGGATCCAACTCACTTCTCCTGATTCAACCACAATACCTAGGCTGTGACAAGCTGCAGGAGGGCCGCCCTAGTCCTGAGTAATTCTCCCTGGACTTTGCTATCACCAGCCAATCGTCCAAATATCTTATTAAGCCTGTCCCCTAGCATCGCCCACGCTGCACGATGGTGAACACTCTTGTAAAAACTTGAGGAGACGTTGTCAATCCAAGCACAGGACCTTGAATTCGAAGCTTTCCCTGCAGACTGAAGCGGAGAAATTTCCCCTTGAAGACTGATGGACTGGTATCTGAAAGTTGCGTCCTTTAGTTCGACTGTCGCATAAAGTCTCCGATTCTGATGCTTGTAGAACGTTTTTCCGGATTTCCGTCTTGAAACTGGTTTTCCTTATAAACAGATTTCCAGCGTTGACAGTCTATTAACTGTCCTCCACTCCCCGTTGGCTTTTGGGGTACCATGAAATCTGCTGTATGATCCTTTTGCCGGACTGCATACTTTTGCACAGCGGCTTTTTCCATCACTTCTTCATCTTCGTCCTGCAGATAGTGGCCTTCTGAATTGTGGGCATAATTGACGTGGGTAATGGTTGAAATCTGGTCAGGCGGGTTATCCTCGAACGTGATCAAATACCCGATCCTGAGAACATACCACCAACCCACTGCTCTGCCCCTATTTCCTGCCACACCTTCCAGTGATTTGCCAGGCAAACCCCACTGGTTTGGCCGCGTGATGGGAGGCGCCCATCCTTCTTCTGAGCCTCTCCCTTCTTCCCTATTGCCCCTTCCTCTGTTTTGTTTCTATGTGAAAAGGCCGATGAGTATCCTCTTTGGGAAGAGGGTCTTGTGACTCTATTAGGGATGCTATGTTCCTCGACTGTCTCTTTCCGAGACATCTGCTGTTTCTTCTACTTCCCCCAAAAAGTAGTTATTGACTGTTAGAAACGTTTTTCCTAACGGACTGTTGCACAACCTATCGTTAGTGTCCATCCTTCTTCTATCTATCCCTCTTCCAGTATGACCTCTGGCAACAGCAGTTGCGATTCCAAGATATCCCCATTCCTCATTGCTAACAGGAATCCAAATCCACATTGCGGCTTAGTCCTAGCCACTCTGCATCTCTCCTCATTATGCATGATATGTGCCCCAACATTGCCTTACGTTTGTCAGGTTACCAATCGCCTTGGAACCTTACTGTAGTAATCTAATGAACAATGTTAATCCCTACTTTTCCTTGTTGCGTCCGAGGATGCAATCTTCGCCACTAGCTGTTGACCAAAGGTCTGAACAAAAGCAGCTGACAGAACTAGAAGAAGCTGTTTGGCTTCTAACGTAGGCAAGCCTCTTGTAACGTCACCGAAGGCACTCCATTTTTTGTACAAGTACCTTACCCAGCAGATATATACTTTAGCTATAGACTCGGTCGTCCGACAGAATTTCAACTCGCGCACCACGCGACAGTTAGTTCAGTGATCCACCATTCCATTGTCCCGCCGATGGTGGCGGGTCTGGAACTATTCCCAGTTTTCTAAGCATAATTTCTCTGTCGGTTGAACGGACAACACCTATTGTTCTTTCCTCCATCTTGGATTTCAACTCGTTTTGCCGGAGAATTTGGATTGGTTTTTTTGGTGACGTATCTGTTTTTTCTCTGGCTTTGGCATAAATATATGCGAAGTGAATGGTAAAAGAATAGAAATACGCTTATTGTGGACTGTTTTCGACTTTGGTTTTGACTACTCTTTCACTGTCTGACAGTTAAGGCTTCGACCTATGTTAAGAGTTTTGCATAGGGAAGACTGTAAGGTTAGGCTGCCTAAATAGGCATTGTCCCGCATAGTAATTTGCGCTAAATGCAGGGAGAATGAATGTTCTTTTATTACACCTGTGTGGAATGCGAGAACCTTAACGGAGCTTGAATGGAAGGAATAATCACCATATGTTATGAAGCTGAGAGAGATAGTGAAAAGGCTTAGCTATGTCAGTCTAGTAGATCTTTGCCTTCCTTAGAACAAGAATTACTCTCCTCTAACAATTTTCCCTTAGCTTCAGCTGCTTCTCCCTGTTCTGATCCAAGATTCTTCGTACAGAGAGGGAAATGTAAGCTTTCAATAAGAAACTTCAAGCTCAGCTACGAGCTCTAAACCAAGGTAGAGTTTGGTTTGATAGTGGCGTTGTGCATTGTCCCCAGTGCAGTGCATCTGACCGTTCCTCATTGCTCCTGGCCTAGACCTCTTCCAAACTCCCAGGCCAGGGGAGGAGGAAATGTCGAAAGCCGCAGGGAGGATGCAGAACTACCCAACGGTCCGATGCGTCCCTTCGGCAGATCCTGTTGGTAAGTCCCGGCTGCCTCGGATTGCCTCAGAAAATGCGTCCTAAGGGTGTTTTTTCGGCCTCAGCTCTTCCTCTCCTAAACGAGGATGGAGTTTTTCGCCTCCCGTTCGCATTCCCTTTTGAAAGAAGCCTGGAAGGCGCCTAAAGGAGACGCGGTCTGACTCCAGCCCAGAGCGTTTTTCCCGAGATTGGCTTCGGGACCATTAAAAGACTAGACAAGAGGAGCCGCTCTTCAGTGATCCGACCAAGATTTTTTTTTGGTTAATCTGCAAGAGCAGTTAGCTTCGCTCGTTGCTTCTTTTGCTAGGCTCTACAAGGAGGAAGGATGTCTTCGCTCCCTGTTCAGAGTTCCGCTAAGCGTCCTTCTTCGTATAGGGAAGAACTCTCACGATCTCCAGGGCGGTTTATCGCATTCGTCGAGAGACTCTCGGATAGGAGTTGTTCTCCTCAGAGAAGAGCCCTGCGCCCTATAGGCTGTCTTCCCCAAGCGCCCTCTTAGACACAGCGAATCGAGCAGAAGTCTCGATCGGTTTAGGTGCAAGGAACCGGAAAACCGATTTAGGTTATCAGGATCCCCTTGATCTTCGGACCAGGAGCCAGACAGGCGCAAAGAGGCAGCAGTATCGCATAAAGGGCGTCAAGAGCCTCTTATAACGCAGGAATTCAGGACGTCAGGATTTCGGCTAGAATGCGGAATCAGGACGCTATGACCAGGACGCCATGAGTCAGTAGGGCGCAAGGAGTCAGGGCGTCCAGGATCAGTGGCCCAGGAGTTTTAGGACCAGAAACCTGACGCCAGGATACGTTAGGCGTCAAGTGTTCAGGGCGCCAAGAGCCTGTTAAGCGCATGGGATCAGGACGCGGGGATCTTTTTCAAGCGCCTCTGAAGCAGGACGTCAGGAGCCTAGCACAGCGCCACGAACCCGACGAACCTAGACAACAAGAGTCTAGTAGGCACAAGAGTGTTGCCGACAGACAGTAACCCTCACTCTTCGTATAGGAGTGCTAACGTTCCGCGCTCCCTTCTCAGGTAAAAGGAGTTCTTCTTCCCGGGAAAGCCAGATCACTCAAAAACGATCTCCTCTAGTAGATCAGTTGGACCAGTATCGGAAGACAAGAGCCTGTAGATGTAGCCAGTTTCGGACTACACGAGACTTTCTCTTTGCGGCTTAAAGGATTCGAGACTCCCTTCATCCTGCTTACTCTCCTTCACCAGGATCGTTTGAATGTCTTCAGCACTAAAGACTCAAATCGTCTTCCTTCGTAAGATGCGCCGCCCGCTCTTTGTATGAAAAAGGCTTTAAAAACATGTTCAGAGTGTTGACTTCCCAGAAGGGAAGCTGGGCAAGACAGTTTTTTCCTGCCCTCCTTCGCCAGTTAACAGCAACCAGAGGTGGGTACTAGACCAAAGAGCCGATGGGGTTAGGTCTGCCTTCTTCCGCGGATCGGAATTTTGGCCCTTCTTAGTGGACTCTGCTAGGAGGAAGTCGTTGCTGTCTGCTAAGGCGACTTGGGGCATGTGTGAGCTGGACCACCTTCTAAAGGGCCTCTTTAAACCCTAGAATCTTCAACTTATGGATTGGGCTTTAGGAGCATTGGCGAAGAGAGTCAGACAAACGGACTTTGTTCCATGGAGAACTTTCGAGCGTCCTGGCTTGCCTGGACAGAGCGGTCATGGACGGTTCTGTGGAAGTGTGCTCTCTTTTTGGAACGGGAGTATTGAAGAGAGATCTGTCTTTAGCTCTTTCTTAAGCAAGAGACATATCACCCTTGCAAGGACATCTCTTCTTTTTGCTCTTTATCCCCTCACCTTTTTCCACCAGAGACGGTTAGAGAGGTTTCGAAATCTCTTACGCGGAGAAGGAAACTCAGATCTCCTCACCAGCACATCAGCCAAGAAGTTAGGGCCGGCAGTGCCTATCGAGAAAAAGATAGACCCTCCTTTTGTTCAGGACCTTTTCGAGGGGCCTCCTCTTCTAGAGCCCCTCTTAGAGGTAGAAGGATCCAAGAGAAGAGTAGACCATCTTAAGGTCCTTCGGGAAGTCTATATGAACAGCAATCGCTCCAGACGAAAGTAGGCGTCCAGGCTACTCCAACTTGCCAAGTCTGGGCGCAGAGGGGAGCGGACTCCTGGTCCTCTTCTATCTGAAAAAAGGATACTTGATCCCCTTCAAGGAAATCCTCCTTGACGACAACTCCAGGGAGTGACCGCAAGATACTCGATCCGGTCCGAAAGCTTGCTATGTTGCAAAGCAGTGGAAACAGATGATTTCCAGGAAGCCGTAAACTGTTCAAGATCTCCATCTCCAGGATTCCTACAATCGCTATTCCCTGTGACCAGAAAGCATCGGGGGGAGTGAGACCAGTTCTAGCGTCAGTGCCCTAAATTTCTTGGTCTTGAAGAAGAAATTTCAACTGGAGACGTCTTCCTCTATTCTATCTACCTCTTCGTCCAGGGGCTGGATGGTGTCCCTGGACCTTCAGCGATGCTATTTCCATGTGCCAATTCATCCGGCAGCAATGAAGTATCTGGGTTCATGTTCCGTCAAGGGAAAGTGTTCCAGTTCCGAGCGATGTGCTTCGGGACTTTCGACTGCCCCTCAGTCTTTAAACGGACATCATGATAATGTAGCTTATTGGCTACATCTGGAAGGTCAGATGCTCGTTATACTGGACGTTGGCTAATAAGAGCCCAATCGAGAAAAAAAGTCTGGAGGACCTTTTAGTTACTCTAAGTTGACAAAGTCCTTAGGACTTTTAGTAATCACGAGAAATCCATGCCTGACTCCCCAGCAAAGTATTGTCTATCTGGGGATATCAGATGGATTCTCGGGATTTTCTAGCGTACTTTCGCAGGAAAGGGAGAACGCTGCCTAGAAAAGGTGTCATCTTCTAAGTAAGAACTTGTTCCGCGAGGGAATGGATATCTTGCTGGGGACCCTCTCCTCGATGGAACAGTTTTCGTTTCCTTAGTAAGACTCACCTACGACCCTTCAATTTTATCTGAAGGAGAAGTGGATTGAAAGTCCAACAATCTGGGAGAGACTTTTCCAATCTCGAAACGGATCAAGGAGAATATCCGTTGGTGGTTAGATCCACAGAAACTAAGGCAAAGGAATTCCTTCGCTTACAAACCCTCGCCTATCGTTGTTTTCAGACGCCTCAGATTCAAGGGTGGGGAGCGACCCTAGGTTCGCAAGAGAGTGGTCAGGCATTTGGGAAGGATAAACAGAGTGTCCTGCACATAAACCAAAAAGAACTACAGCCATTCATCTAGCCTTTGGTTCATTTCGAGTACAGGTCTCAGGTCTGGGGATTCAGATTCACTCGGACAACACAACAGCCTCGCTTATATAAATAAGCAAGGGGTGACGCATTCCTTTTCCCTGTACAATCACAAAGGATCTGCTGATTTGGGCACAGAAAGGAAGATCCTCTCCTCACAAGGTTTGTGCAGTGAGAGAAAAATGTCCCGGTCAGATGCTGTTAAGCAGAAAAGAACAAGTCCTACCCACGGAATGGACTATCATCCTCAGATTTGCCAACAACTTTGTCATCTGTGGGAAAGGCACCCAATATAGACCATGTTCGCGACCAACAGAATCACAGATTTAGAAACTCTATTGCTCCCCGAGCTCGGAGCCTCAAGCAGTGCATTAGACAGCTTTTTTTTCCTGTCTAGATTGGACGGGCTTTTGACGCTTACGCCTTCCCATCCTTTCAAGATAGTAGGAGAGTAATTGAGGAAGTTCGCTTGCGTCGGAAGGAACAAGAATGACCCTCATCGCTCCCTTTGGCCTGCTCTCGATTGGTTCACAGAAGTGCTGGAGTGGTTAGTGGATTTTCCAAATCCGTCCACTAAGGAATCGACTTCTCAAACACCCCCACTTCGACAGTTTCACAAAAACCTCCCCGCTCTAGTCTGACGCGCATTCCAACTGTTCGAAGGACGTGTCCCAGAGCAGGGGCTTTTCACGAGAAGTGGCGAAGCTATTGCAAGAGCCAAGAGTCTGCCACTTCTAAAGTATATATCAGTCTAAGTGGGAGTTGTTTTAGAAGATTGTGTAAGGAAAATAAAATAGCCTCCTCCAGTAACCTCTGTAAACGGAAATCGCAAATTTTCTCCTAGATTTGAGAAAAGACTGTAACCTGGCGTTTTCCAGTGAAGGGTTACATGAAGTATGCTGGCCTCTGTTTTTTCGACATAGAGGATAGATCTAACAAACAATAAAGATCTTCATGACCTTATAAGGTCTTTGAACACGAAAGAACAGGTGAATCAAGAAGCCTAGCTGGAACTTGGATGTGTTCCTCAAGTTCCTAATGTCGGAAAATTTGTACCGTCTCACGCGCTTCGGTTTAGGGACTTAACAAGAAAGTCTTATTCCTGTTTGCGTTTAGAACAGCCAAGAGAGTGAGCGAGTTGCAAGCTTTGGAAGTAAAGTGGGGTTTAAGAAGATTCGCGATTTTGCTCCTTACAACGCATTTTTCTACGAAAAAAATGAAAATCACTCAGCCTTGGCCAAGAAGCTTTGGATAAAAGGAAGATCTTCATTTAACAGGAGAGAACTAAAAGGACTTTGTGTCCAGTCGGGACTCAAGTTCTACCTGGATAAGAAGAAGTTGCTGAAAGATACGGAAGAAAGTCTTTGGTGCTCCTGTAAAGGATCCGAAAAGAGCGCTTTTCTAAGAACGCCCTTACATTCTTCATAAAAGATTAATAGGAATGCTCACCTTAAATGCGAAGAAGTAGCATTTGTCAAAGTTCTCATGAGTGAGAGCTCAAGAAGTGAGAGCCATAGCGACGTCTATGGCATTTTTCACAAAACATGGTCGCTTCAGGCTCTTATCGAGTCGACATTTCGGAGATGTAATTCGGTGGTTCGCCTCTGCGAATTACCTAAGAGATGTTAAATTTTTCGTACGAAAAATTGCTTTGGCTCTGTGAGCGTATTTAGGCAATTCAGTGCTGGGAGAAGGGGGATGAGGCTAATCCTTTCCTATTTAGTTTAGGCTTAAATTACTGTTTTTGGTGGTTGTTTTTTATGGTTAATTGTCAGAGGGATAGGGCCCCTCTTACATTCAATAGATTGTAACAAGACTAACATGGTCAGGTGATCGGGATTGTCTTCAGTGCTCTTTGCATGATTGTTTAATAACCTTGAAGACCGCTGTCATGTAAGAGGGCGGTGCTCCATTGATATGACAAAAGGTCAAGCGCTACCATGTAAGTGGTTCAAGCCCCCATTGTAACGATCCAGTAATAGGCTCTGTCGTCGTAAGCGGGCTGCCCCCATTGACACGATCCAAAGAGTTATTCAACCATAAGGTTTCATTCTTCGTTGAAACTCTTGAGGCAAGCAGACTCATCGCCAGTATTCATGAAGTCTTCGCCCAATAAGGTAGGAACTTGATTATGTTATCCAAGAACATATGGTTGTTTTTTCCCTGTTTTGTTAATGTATTTAGTTTAAGTATTTTATTTTGTTTTTGCTGTCTCTTGCCCGCCACCAAGGGGCCAATCATCTAAGTAGTATCTTCTTCGGGGGGTAAGTTCTGTACAAAAATGATATTGTTAAGATACAATAAAGTTTTGTACTACGTAACCTGGCAAATATATACATTAATGGCCCACCCAGCCTCCCCTCATGAGACCAGGTGAAGAGAAATTAATGGCTAAAAACGGGAAATAGTTCCAGACCCCGCCACCCAGCGGCGGAATGGGTGGATCACCTGACCCTACCTGTTCGCGTGTGCCGCGAGTTTTGAAATTCTGTCGGGACGACCAGTCTATAATAGCCTAAGTATATATCTGCCAGGTAGTATGTCAAAAACCTTTATTGTATCTTAACAATAATGTTAACAACCTGATCCAAGTTAATCGAGGCTTACCTCACAACATTAGGGTTCATGTTGTCTAGACGCAAAGAACTCGTCGGTGTCGTATAATATTTTCCTTTGCTTTATCACTGGAGGGGGAATAAATTTAAATGATCTATTAGATCTAAGAATTATCCCTCCCTGCAATCTTTGCGTTACCGTGTTTGCAAGAACCGATCGCTGACTCGAACAAGGCAATTCAATATGACACCTTGGTATCCCTCTTTAGTCAAAATGCCAGACAATCCAGGAGGAAGCATACTGTCCGGTTTTCTGTCTCTCCGAAAGGTTATTGAATTGACGAATCCAAAATCATCACATCTGCATCGAGCAGAACTCTTGAGCTTCTCCTTCCTTCCGCTCTAGTGTAACCATTTCCGTCACAAGGGATGTTTCTCCCCCTCTATCTTCTGACAGACTCCCGGAATTCCACACGGCCGCCTGCCCCTACGGCCTGAGGGGGTCTCTTTGATCTTTGCTGGCCGCTGTTGGCTTCGATCCCGGATAGTCAGCAGGGGAACGATAACGTCTCACCTCTTTCTCTGCTCACTAGATCTAGAGCGAGATCTCGTCTATATATCCAGATGAAGGCTCCCGTTAAGACGAGATAATTCGTCTCTATTAGTATTGGTCGTTTTCTCGAGCGTCGGCGAGCCCAGGCCTCGACCTCCTATCCGACGGGACACTGCCTTCCACGACGTATCGGCCGAGGTTGCCAACTCTCTATTTTTTCGTACTTTTAATTGGAGCCTTATCGCTTTCTACCTAGTTTTGGACGGCCTTACGGGCGAAACTGGGACCTGCATTCCATCCTCTGCTGCACCTTTCGCCGCCAAACGTCGTTTTACCATAGTATCGCAGTTTTTGCAATCGAAACTGGCAGCTCCCCCTCGGCCGCTAGACCCCAGGCCGGCACGTCTCTCACTTGTTCGATTCTTTCTTGCAACGGGCTTCGTCTGCCAACCTTGTGCTTCATTAGTCCACTGACTTCCGACGCTTCCGGCTGCTTGGAAATGAAAGTCTTGGTCTAACAAGATGAGGAAGAATTGATTCTTCTCTTCTCCTCTTAGCCCGATGATCCTCCAGGAACTCCAATCCTCCTCCAACGCTTGACTGGCGGCTCGCCGTTACGTTATCGGACGTAGCGTGACGCCGAAGAGACGAAGAAGGAGAATCACACTTTTTTCTTCTTTGTCTCCTTATTCATTCTCTTCTCTATATCCTGTAATTTCGCATTACAGTTTGCATTGACGGTCAGAAGGCGTATTAAGTGTCTTGTGCAGCGAAAAGGCCGAGAATCGGTCTGTGAAAAAACGTCCATCACCCTGCCATATCGGGAGTGTGAAACGTGATGTTGTGAACGTCACAATCCCTCTCGTAGGGAGAGACTGAGAGGTTTCTGCTGGTCAACTGCACGTTTGCTGCCAAACTACCTCCCACGTTCTGCATGCTGTAAACACTGAGTGGGATGTGAAAGCAGCGGCTTAATTCCATAAATTGCAAGCCCAGGGGATGAGGAACATTCACGCTGCCGACCTGCTGGAACCGTACGTCCCATATAATGCGCAGTCAGACCATCCAAGGTTTACCCGGTAGGCCCCTAGCGCTGACCACTTACCATCTAGCTATGCCTTAGTAGCAGGGCTTGGAACAAAGATGGCGATCTCCCCCATCTATTTTGCTTGGGGAACAAGGAGGGAAGTGCAATATTATTCATAGATTAACCAGGCCCTCCTGACGTTTCCGATACAGAACCGCTAGGAGAAACCGAAGGGGTTGCGACAAATCAAAAAGCAGTGGAAGAAACATATGGAGGCAGCCGGTTTATTGCCGATACAAAAAGCCGGTAAGGTTTGGTCATCCAAAGTGTCGTCACCGCCCTTTCCTTTTTGTATTGGCTTTTTCCCATAGAACTTTCTTCCACGTTCCACCGACCAACCGCGACAAACAGAACACGGATTAGTAACCGTACATATGTTTTCCCTGCACCTACTACACGTGGATTGAGGGATCGCTTCGACACCAAAGTTAGGAGGAACCTAGAACATGGAAGCCACTGACTCCTGGGCATTTCCTTTGTCTCCTCTTCGAAACGTAGAACGATCCAGATGTTGAGGCAAATTTCTCCATCATACCAGTATACCTCTTACCACACACTGATCCACTTGGAGAAACAAAAGGAATGAAAATAAAAATGAAATGGATAAAGAACTGTCAAACTGAAAACCGCTTTAATCAATAGACAGTAACCACGTCTTATCTTAAAAGCGGTAGGAACATAACTGGTGGGTCACAGGTAGCCCGTGGGCTTCTGGGTATAACATACCCCATGACCTGGTATAGATCCATTCGTCCCTGGATCTCACAAGTTTAATTTTAATTCTAACCGATTTCAGCTTGGGGGCGCTAGTAAATCCTAATGTTAAGACGCGAAGGTTTGTTTTGTTTGAACAAAAATCCGATAAGCGTAATCCAAAAACAATCCACATATTGTATGTTCAAGCCAACGATCCAATATAGCTTTCACCAAAAGACGTCCAGAAGATCCACAGGCAAACAAACGAAAATCAGGTCAGGATGAACCAACTGTTGTTGTTGGAAACGGCGACAGAGAAAATCTGATTAGAAACGGGAATGGTTCCTATCCCACCACCAGCGGTGGGAGGATAGGTACACCTGCGCTACCTGTAGCGTGTGCTGCGAAATTTGAATTTCTGTCGGGACGAGGGAGTCTATATCTAAGTATACATCTGTGCCGGGGAAGTTGAATGTACACAAGAGAAAAAACGCGTAATTTTAACCTTGAAGACTAACACGACGTTACAAGGGGTGGCAATGTACCAGATGTATCGAATTCACAGGTAAATAACAGATTAGTTACAGTCGACAGGCAAAAATATTACCTTTTAAACTCTTGGCAAAGTAAATTAAAAATACATTGGAAAACGTCAACTGCCACAGTCCTATTTCGAATCAACAATCTTCGAAGCTTTGGTTCGGCGCCAAGAAACGTAACAAACTGACATCTGAATTCTGGTGGGGGGTGTGGATTACGTAACCAACAGGATGCATTATTCCAGTAAGGGGGACCCGGGTGGGGTACTGGAGAGGAAGCCAGGGATGAGTTGGTAAAGCCATCTGGGATATGATGGGAACTAACTTCCCAATAAAAAAAAAATAGCACACGCATCAAACACTAACCTTAGGAAACACCAACCCATTGGATAGAACTAAATAAAGACATAAAATTAGGAACCTTGCCTTAATGTACCTAACACCTTCCTCTGTATGTCAAATCCTACACTGTTGACCACAATGGGGGCAAAGGCCTGTAATTCCTCAAAAGGCTGGGATCTGACAGTACATGTACCCAACCTTCATACTACCCCAAGTAATGACTGAAATGAAAGTCCTTATAACTAAGGAAACGTTAACACAGTCGGGGTAGTAGTCGAGTTTATAATGGGCCCGGATAGCAGGAGGTGCCAGGGAATGCTTCCGCTCGTGCTCATTTGATGAGTGAAGTAAATACACTGGTGGTCAGGCCAGTATCTTCGATGAGGAAGTTGCGGGTGGGGGTGGAGAGCAAGAACGGTAGGGAGGATGGGGTGGGGGACATGTTTTATGTTTGTGAAAAAAAAAACACGCGACATGTGTAATATTATATATAATATACACGAGTTACCATGCTGGTACTTAATTATGTCGTAAATTATAAAGTACAAGTCGAGCCATTTTAGTGATAATGAATGGAATTATTATACGTTTCAAGGATCAGAGTGGCCAGTTTGGGGGGTAATTAAACTTAACAAGAAATGTTGAGCACAATTGTATAAATTGTGTAACCTGACTGGTGGTGCTCCACCCCCATACCCCCTTAAAGAAAGAAAGTTAAAACAAGAATAACATATAGGTTAGGATACTTACCTAACCTAACCTAGTAGAACGTGTTACCTGACCAGGGGGATCAGGCCCCCGTAACCCCCCCTCCCCTTTAGGAAGGCAATCTTAGAAGTGTAACATAGGTTGGTTAGGATTCTTACTAACCATAGTGAATGTGTTACAAGACCGGGGGTGGGGGTGGGGGGTCATCCCGTAACCACCCTTCAGAAAGATAATATAATATAAAAGCAAATATAATAATAAGTACAATTTTATCCAAGAGATTGTTATGGGTCAGAAAGGCATGTAAAGGTGAATATAGAAAAAAGAAGGGAGAAAAAATGCATTTGTAATTTGGAATGTCTGTAAAATGTAAAAATGTAATACCATCACGTTTCACGTCATTGACAGAAAGGTCTCGAAACGTCCTAAAACCTCCTTCTACAGTCCCCCCACCCTCAGGAAGACTTTCAGGGGCCTGCCCTCAATTGTAACGTAATATAGTAAGATATATAGGGCAATATTATGCAGTGAGAACAAGTCAGTGCACATATTAAACAATACTGTGATAAATGGAACAGAAACAAAAGCTTGAAATTACATTACACATTTATGAAAAAAATGAGGAAAACGAATATATGTAACTTAATGCATGAATCCCCCAAAACCTCCACTCAGTCCTATCACAATGTACGTAGGGTTAATAATGCAAACAGATTGGTTAAATACATGTACCCTGCCAAAAACCCATCATTTATCACTTTGGAAGTCTGTGGCTGAAACAAAAACTCCCTTCATTTATCTCACTTTGGAAGTCTGTGTCTGAAACAAAAACTCCCTTATAACATGGCGCAAGCGCAGTAGGATTAGCGCATGCGTAGTAGGATTCGGCGTCGTAATAACTGTAGTAATGAGTGGATTTTGGCTTTGTAAAGGCTCCATTATTGGTTTATTTATCTCTTTATTTCAGCTTGTATTTCCTGTTTCAACTGGCATAAATAAAAGGAAAAAATACAACACGGCAAAACTTTCCCCCAAGTATTTTACCCCACCCAAAACCCAGCATTCCCATCAGACCCCCTTACCGTAGGATTGAGTTGTAAGGCATAATTGTCCCAAGTGTTTACCCCACCCAAAACCCCGCATTCCATCAGTCCCCTTTACCATAGGATAGAGTTCAATGGTAAATTACATGTTAATTACAGCCGGCCAAAAAATTATTACTTTAAATTCTTGTTTAGGAGGTAAACCTGTATAGAAAAACGTCAACTGGCATAGTCTAGTTCGCAGCGGTATACAGGCTTAGATCTACCCTTAAATCAATGAAAAGTGCTTGCAAAATAATGGAAAAAAAAAAATTTGTTGACAAAAACAATTCACTAATCTGTTGCCAGTTTGGTGATGGTTTTCAGCAGCCAGATGTACGACAAGGCTCAAAATTTTCCAACCATGACTGCTGTCAACAAGCCCCGCCTCAACGTAGTTCAAGTGCAATTTGGAGTGAATTAAGACCAAAATGTGTATAATCACAATCAAATACGCACTGCAGAGTTTCAGTTGTGATGGCAGTAAAGATAAAACCACCAATGACAAGGTAAAAATGAATTACAGTTCAAACCATGACCCCGGGAATAAGAAGTTTCATACTTTCACTAATATAGGCAACAAAATGTTGTTTTATTGTGCTGATTACAAATGTAACCTTGAGTAAGATCAATAAACGTTACATAGTATGTATGCTAATGTTGTTTAAATGAGCAATGGGAAGGCTGGGAAGGAAGTGGTATTGATGCCGGTTACTAAAGGGACCCGATGCAAAAGACGCCATATTGGAGTTGAAAACTGCCTTGAAAACATTATTTTACGAAGACCTCACATGCTTATTTTAGTTCGTATGGCGCTTTCATATATCACTTTATGTTAACAAAACTTCAATCTTTCGAATGGTATGCTTCAAGATGTAATCGTATTCTTGTTTAACCTATTACCTAAATATTGAGTGAATAAGGGTGATCTACCTGAGTACAATGGATTCAAGGTGGTTGTCTCCCCTAATTATAATTTAACAAAATAAAATAAATTTATTAGAAAAAATATGTATAACTTGGTCAATTTATGATTGCATTGTAAAAGATTCCCATCAAGGAGTTGTAAATACCTAGTAATATATATATATATATATATATATATATATATATATATATATATATATATATTGAAATACAGAAGAAATAACCCTGCTGCAGGTTTGTTTCGTAGATTCAAGGGTTTAAGAACCAAACGAGGCTACACAAGCACGCAGCGAACACAGGACACGGAGGCCAGCTGATTGTCAGGGTACACTAAACGAGGGACTCTGTCTCTGCCTGGCAACAACGAGGAATACCGAGATACCAATCACATAAGTAATAAACAATCGATTTTACCCATTCCCAACCGTGAGTACACAACAGCGTTATGAGTGTGGCGCAGACCATTTTGCAGCATCACAACAACCAGTTCGATTCGTAGTATACCTAGCCCTAGTACTACCTCGGAAATTTGTGTGCGAGAGCGAGCGATCTTCAACATCCTTTGTCTCCATAAAATGTCATTGTGTTGTCGTTCCTATTTTTAACAAAAACAACTTGCAGGCATTGCTGATAACTGTAAAAATAATCACTTCAATAACAAAGTTCGCGGAGAAAACATAACCTCCACCGACATCCATGATCCATATGTGGATTAATCGCTCAAATACCTAACTGCGACTAAAGATCCTCTCTGTTTTCTTCCGTCAGCTGCTCTATGACGTCACAGAAAGGGAGCGTTTCAGTCACACACCAAAACTTCCATTGACCAATCAGGACACAAGCAAGGCTGGATATTTTCATAACAAATGCGTTGATTGGTCCAAGTTGTTCCCTTTCCCATGTACGAAAACGACATTTGTATCACAACACTCTTTTCCAACGCTTGTACTTTTGGCATTATCATAAATAATTCAAGAAAATTTACCTGAAAATTACAAAACTGCATATAATTTTACCACTAAATTCTATGGAAGATAAAAGAGTAAGGATATTGGCAAGTGAAACCGAACCATAAAAATCATGGAGATCATTGGGATAAAGCCAAAGCCAGGGATAAAGCAATAGCGATGGGAAAATAATTAAATGGTTTGAGCGTTATAATATCGTTAAAAGATTTCTGTGAGAAGTTAAGAAATACAGACACAAAATGGGTAAATTTAAACGAACGTTCCCCCTGCTTTATGAACACGAACGATGTAAACAAAACGATTGCGCTATCCCGGATGGAGCAAATTTGGGCAACAATATTCTAAACCTACGCATACCAGGTTTGTCATGAAGTCCGGTATGACTATCAGTTATAGTTAGAATCTATTTATTAAAATGAATACCATTAAATTTCATCTCGCTTGCTTTTGTAACTCAAAATATTGCGAAGCAACAGTGCGACAGGTTTGCGAAGAAAACGCTAGCACACAAGCCCAGGAGTTAGCGGATGAGAGCCCTGGCCGCTATCAGCGACAGTTGTCATTGAGGCAAACAGACGAAACCGTCCCTTCCTTGAAGATGTTTGTTATAAAATTAACCCTGATACTAATGCATCCATAATGACGCCGTGGGGCTTATGGGCTGCTTCATAGCAAAGAATATATCATATAGATCTTGTTTCATGTCGCCTACTACTCCAAAGCTTTGCGGTAAATTTATAGCACTGCCGTTCAAAACTGATGTGCGGCTGCCGAGTGACGACTGTAGGCTACATTGTTTGTAGCTTTTAGTAACTTGAAAAACGTCCCCACCAGCAAATGTAATCTCGATTATTTGCGGTGGTGTATAATCTTATATTTTAAAAGCAATGAAATTTATAAATTGATTCTCACTCCATTCCGTTAATGTTAAGATACAAAAAAAAAAAGAAAAAAAAAGCTGGCCTTAGTCTTGTACTGACTCCTCTCGTTCGTTATAAGGGCCAACATAGATTGCCTGCAGGAAGGAACTGCGTTTCAAAGCAGTGAAAGTATTCAATGATAAGCTATCACGAAGAACTTCCTCATGTGGAGGAACAAATATAAATATTTCCTGGGAGGTGCAAGTAAGCCAATGGGATGAATACTTGATTGTTAAATTTTGTATCACGAAACTGCGATAACAAAAATAATCAAACCTAATCGAAAGCGCGTACGGTAAATGTAACCTGGGGGTCACCATTGCCAAACTTGCGTAGTTTTTGCAACCCGAGGAGGAAGCCAAGTAAAGTGATGAACCGGTTATCGTTGAAATACGCTGCATTTTCCATAGATGTCAGTTGAATTTATTCTGGGATTAGCTACCGTATCTGATGCCATTAAGACCCAAAGGAACATTTAACAATTGTGCTCTTTTTTTTTTTTTTTTTTTTTTTTTTTACATTTAGCACAAGCACTTACCGTTATTGAAATATACTATAGTTACGATATGGCAAAAAAAAAAAAATTGATGCAATTCAACTAAGAGAGCAGGGAATTCTTTTCTAATAATAGTTCTAGTGTAATTTGCGAGAGAATACAAAGATAGAAAACATTTTATAATGTTCCCCACCACTTCCGCTTCCGATGGAAAACCCCGACAGTGAATAAATTTATGTGTGCTTCAGTTTGCAAAATGAAAACAAGACAAAATATTAATTAAAGATTTGTCTAATGGAGTAAAATTATCGTTAAGTTTATTTCATTAAAGCAACGGACTACCTGTCCTTTTGTTATAGAAAGTAAATGCGCAATTATGCGGATACGTAAGCATCTCTCTCTCTCTCTCTCTCTCTCTCTCTCTCTAGTACAGTATTTTTATTGAAATTTATTTGGCGCAGAGCAGCGTTGTGTGTTAATAAACTAATATAGTGTACACGTATTATTCGCTTTAAGTAAACTACGCTCTTCCTCCTGTACTCCAAATTCCGTATGAAACAGAGAGAGAGAGAGAGAGAGAGAGAGAGAGAGAGAGAGAGAGAGAGAGAGAGAGAGAGAGAGAGAGAGAGAGAGGCATAGTAAGTGCGTCATTGTACACAATTTTCTCTTGCGCCTGTCATCTATGTGTTTGTGCGAGTTTGTATGGATTTGAGGAGTTATATGAAATCAAGATAGAGTTTGGTTTAAGATGTTTGGAATTATTTGATGATAAAACGGTTTGAAATATGTATTGTTTATTGATAATTAGTGACGAAAAAACTTTTCAGATACCCATGGCATGTTAGGATATCACTCATACAACATGCAAATTTCACGTAACTAGGAACTTTGATCGCAATGTGCCAAGTGTGAGGAATTTTACTCTAATAGTGATAGCAATGGTAATAACGATGAGGCTATTTGAGTAAATAACTGTAATATTACAGCATTCTGGACTTTGCCAAGTTGTAAGTACTGAAAGTCTATGATGTCTGTGTATAGCTACATTAGCCTTAGAAATAGCTACATCTTTCGCATATAAGACCTATGTTATATATTTTGAACAATTATTTTAAGGAAGAAGGGGTCTTGCATGCCATCAATCACAGTATATAAAACATAAATCAGTTAACGTATCCATCAATTACAGTATATAAAGCATAAATCAGTTAACGCATAGTTGTCGGGACGGAATATAAAAATTCCGAGATTAAAAGTAGGTTGCGTTAATAATGACCGATAAGCCATGAAGAGGAATAATGATTAAAAAAGGACTAAATTTGGTCATGAGGTCTTTACCGTGTCAATGACCAGGCAAACACAGACACCCTGAGTGGCAGCCAAATGTAACGTTTAACTCTTTTTAAGCTAATTCGTGTACTCGTCATTGACAAAGTCGACAATATTCTACTGCTCAGCACCAGGGTTCTTTTAAATTTTGTTTAGTGTGAGAATGACGGACTTCCCAGCGGTTGTTGATGCTCTTTATGTTTTATGAGGTATTTAGTGATTTATTAGAATATATTTTCCTATTGTACGTTTGTATATTTTTCAGATTGTTATATGAATGGATTATGAATATCAATGATTTTACAGTACAAATTATTGATGGTCAAATGTACTTCATCAAAGTAATTTCATAGACATCTTGAAATATATATGTGATTGACCATAAGCTTTGCGACGCCCGGAAGGTCTCATACGTTGACCGTACAATATGAAAAATAAGAGCCCACCAAAAATAATAAGGCAGAGCACTTAATTTTCATTCAAATATGACTCCTCAAGGTTCATTAATCAGTAGGATGGCTTTACCACAGATACAGAGTTGCCAATCCCCAGGCCCATCCTTTCTAAAATTTTCATAGAAATCCAGTCATAATTTTTTCGCCCATTACTTTGTAACAAGAAAAAACCAAACCAAACAAGCAACATAACTTCTAGCTAACAGGGGGATAATAAATGTATCTTTATCTTGTTATCACTTAAATTTAACAAGCGCACCCAGACACCGATATGTGCTTCACACAGATAGTAGATATGTTTATCTCTCCGTATTCCCCCCTCCCCCTCCCCCCCCCCCCCCCCCCCTCTCTCTCTCTGTTTGTGGATGCAAGAGATATAGTGCGTCCTGTATACGTGAATACAGTACACGAGAGCAAACATTTCCGATCTTATGACTGATATTACCGTTGTTGTTGGGTCGGTTGTCATTGCTGTAAAATTTCCATAATATTCACGAACGTTGCTATATCTATGTCTTGAAAAGCTATTTCGTTTTCCTTTGTAGTTTAGCTATATATTGATAAAGAAAACCTATATGAAAATTGTTTCAAAATATGTCTTTACGGCACAGGGAAGGCCAAGACCAAGTCCTGGGAACTGGGACAGCGGAAGCCCAAGATAGAAGACACTGGAGGGAACTGACGTAAAAACGTTGGTGACTACGATTGAAGATGGTAAGCAGTGCGTGATGGAAATACTCGAAGTTAAGAAAAGAAAGCCACAGACAAATTACCGCAGGGAAAGGTTAAGAGTAATAGCTTTTTTTATCTTTTTACAGCCCGAGCCTTATTTTTGCGGCCCTGGACAAATCTACCCAAGAAGAATTTTTTTTTTTTACAAAATCTAAAACGGAAAAGGAATAAGTGACCTCTATCAGGAGATTACAAGTATAGAAAGAAAATTATATTAAGCACTTTAATTGTGCTACGTGCGGAAATGTTAGATTACATACATTCATACACACACACACACATATATATATATATATATATATATATATATATATATATATATATATATATATATATATATAATATAATGGCAAGATTTTCTCGAAGTCACCTACCCAGCAGTAGTAGAGATCACGTTCTGAAGACATCATATTCTAAAATAAATCTGATAAATGCCAGGCTAGGGTTAGCTGTTACCAAAATAGTATATATAAGAAAATTTAGGAAAGTTACAGCACGCCCTTGGTTTTATCCAAAGCACAAGACTGGTCAGATGGAAATGATATTACATGATCAATGGTATCGATTCTTCCAGGTGTAGCTATAGAATTTAAAATAGGAAAAGTCTTGGAGAAGTATCAATAGTAAAGCTGTAAAGGTGAGAATCACTCGTTTATTCGCTCTCTGCTAAACAAACATGCACACACACATATATATATACATACATATATATTATCATATATATATATATATATATATATCTATATATATATATGATTATAATCACTTTAGCACGTGATTCATTTATCACACATATCCACAGGTGAAAAAATAAGAGACAGGGTGTCCTGACCGGTTTCGGCTTTATTTTCAAGCCATTGAAAAGGACTGATACATAGTATTAGAATTCACGAGTATATATACTACAAAAGACAGTACTGACGAACATACACACAACAGTTTGAGACTGCAGATCCACCCACACGCAGGTGTCAAGGTAGGAGTGGCTTTCAAAAATCATTAGGCTAAAATGTTTACAATAAATTCTCTAGGGATACTACCGCTTAGGGTACAAGTCCACACCTGACAGGTGTCAGGGAGGCGGGGTTGAACATCTCATTACCACTACTGCCCCCTTTACTGTGTTTACAAATATAATAATCCTATTTTTCCATATATCTCTACAGCCAACCTTAAAATTTAAACAGTTTACAAATTTCTTTTGATATTAAAGGATCAAGTTTATACATTCCTTGACTGATGTTCATATTATTGTTGTAACTTTCTTTTTTATAAAACTAGATTCAATGATATTCCTTTCCAATGCATTATTAGAACACACCAGCTTTTTTGCCCCTTCCCAGTTAATAGCATGATTGTTCTCACTAACATGTACAAATTATACCACTATTTCCCTGTGCATATCTCACACATTGTTTATGTTGTTCTATTTTTTTTCTTTTTTCCAGTGCTTTCCCCGTTTGACCAATGTAAAAGTTGTCACAAGACTTACACGGGATTTTATATACACATCCTTTAGCATTGTTGGGGGGGGAGTCTTAATAAGTACCTGTTTCATTGTTTTATTGTTTTTAAAAACTACATTAACACCAAAATTCTTCAGGAGATGTGGGATATCTTTCATATTACTATTATAAGGTAGTATAAGCAAATTTTTGTTGTTGTAAGGTTCTTTTTGATTTTGATACATGGTCTTTTTGCCGCTTTTAATGCATTGTTTAGTACATTTATCTGGATATTTCAGTTTCTTGCCTGTATTCTGAATCTTATCTATTTCCTCATCTAAATATTCTGGGCTACATACCCGTAGTGCTCTTAAAAACATAGAAGCAAACACTGATCTTAACCTTATTGTTTTGTCCAGAATAGAAATGTACATAGGAAGAAATATTAGTAGGTTTCTGTAAACACTATACTTAAACCACTACTATTTCTCCGTATGAGGACATCCAAAAAGGGTAGGCATTCATCTTTTTCTATTTCCATAGTAAATTTAATTGATGGTACTAATTGATTTAACTGGCAAAAAAGTTATTTACATCTTCATTCCCTGGCCATACACAAATTATGTCGTCAAACATATCTAAACCAAGGTACATTGCGTGGAATTATATTATTTAAAATTTTCTTTTCAAAAAAATTCCAATATAAATTACTTAGCACTGGGGACAGAGGGTTTCCATTGCCATACCAAAATTTTGTGAGTAGAATTTTCCGTTGAATTCAAATTTACAGTCTTTAACACATAATTTTATTAGTTCAATTAAGGTGCTTTTAGAAAAGGAATATCCAGTTGTTTGTTTTCTAATAATTCCGATAAAAACTCCAATAAATCATCAATAGGCACTTTTGTGAATAGAGAATCTACATCGAAGCTCACAAGTCTCGATTCACTATTAACTTTTACACTATTTAGTTTATCTATCAGGTCCACATTATTCTAATGTTGGCATTAGAGATGTTACCTACCAATGGGTTAAGGATATCCACTAAATATTTTGCTAATTTATAAGATGCGGAACCCACTGAGCTGATAATTGGTCTGGCAGGGAAGTTTGCTTTATGGGTTTTTATCGTACCATACATATACGGTAGCGATGGGGATGTCACACACACCTTCTTTATAAGACTTTCGTTGCCTTTTAACAGATTTTTCACTTTTTTATTAAAACCACTATTCACACTTTCTCTCGGGTTCTTATTTAATTCTTTATAAGTGCTAGTATACACCCAAAAGACTTTCCATTTTTTCTATGTATTCATTTTTGTTTAAATACTATGGCACCTGATTTATCTGCTTTTGTCATGTGTATATCTTTATCTTTTTTCAGTTCATTGATGGCATTCATAAATCTTTTGGGTACGTTTGTGGTGTCTGACTTTTTCATGCTTCCATAAATCACTCCCTTTAATTATGTTGACATCTTCACTAGTTAAATCACTATATTTTTCTAAGTTGCACAATCCTTTAGTAATTTCTACACTGTTTATACTTCCCGTTGATAGAGCAAAATTTAAAACCAAAGCCTAAAGCACTGGTTACATTACTATCCAGATGCTTGTTTGATAAGTTTGACGACACATTCATGATTGGCGTTGGTAGTCCACTTATCAAAACAAGCATCTGGATAGTAATGTAACCAGTGCTTTAGGCTATGGTTTAAATTTTGCTCTATCAACGGGAAGTATAAACAGTGTAGAAATTACTTACTAAGGATTGTGCACTTAGAAAAATATAGTGATTTAACTAGTGAAGATGTCAACATAATTAAGGGAGTGATTTATGGCAAGCATGAAAAAGTCAGACACCACAAACGTACCAAAAGATTTATGAATGCCATCAATGAACTGAAAAAAGATAAAGATATACACATGACAAAAGCAGATAAATCGGTGCCATAGTAATTTTAAAACAAAAATGAATACATAGAAAAAATGGAAAGTCTTTTGGGTGATAATAGCATTATAAAGAATTAAATAAGAACCCGATAGAAAGTGTGAATAGTGGTTTTAATAAAAAAGTGAAAAATCTGTTAAAAGGGAACGAAAGTCTTATAAAGAAGGTGTGTGTGACCTCCCCATCGCTACCGTATATTTAGGTACGATAAAAACCCATAAAGCAAACTTCCCTGCCAGACCAATTATCAGCTCAGTGGGTTCCGCATCTTATAAATTAGCAAATATTTAGTGGATATCCTTAACCCATTGGTAGGTAACATCTCTAATGCCAACATTAAGAATAATGTGGACCTGATAGATAAACTAAATAGTGTAAAAGTTAATAGTGAATCGAGACTTGTGAGCTTCGATGTAGTATCTCTATTCACAAAAGTGCCTATTGATGATTTATTGAGTTTTTATCGGAATTATTAGAAAACAAAACAACTGGATATTCCATTTTCTAAAAGCACCTTAATTGAACTAATAAAATTATGTGTTAAAGACTGTAAATTTGAATTCAACGGAAAAATTCTACTCACAAAATTTTGGTATGGCAATGGGAAACCCTCTGTCCCAGTGCTAAGTAATTTATATATGGAATTTTTTGAAAAGAAAATTTTAAATAATATAATTCCACGCAATGTACCTTGGTTTAGATATGTTGACGACATAATTTGTGTATGGCCAGGGAATGAAGATGTAAATAACTTTTTTGCCAGGTTAAATCAATTAGTACCATCAATTAAAATTTACTATGGAAATAGAAAAAGATGAATGCCTACCCTTTTTGGATGTCCTCATACGGAGAAATAGTAGTGGGTTTAAGTATAGTGTTTACAGAAAACCTACTAATATTTCTTCCTATGTACATTTCTATTCTGAACAAAACAATAAGGTTAAAAGATCAGTGTTTCTTCTATGTTTTTAAGAGCACTACGGGTATGTAGCCCAGAATATTTAGATGAGGAAATAGATAAGATTCAGAATACAGGCAAGAAACTGAAATATCCAGATAATGTACTAAACAATGCATTAAAAGCGGCAAAAAGACCATGTATCAAAATCAAAACGAACCTTACAACAACAAAAATTTGCTTGTACTACCTATAATAGTAATATGAAAGATATCCCACATCTCCTGAAGAATTTTGGTGTTAATGTAGTTTTAAAAACAATAAAACAATGAAACAGGTACTATTAAGAACTCCCCCAACAATGCTAAAGGATGTGTATATAAAATCCCGTGTAAGTCTTGTGACAACTTTACATTGGTCAAACGGGGAAAGCACTGGAAAAAAGAATAGAACAACATAAACAATGTGTGAGATATGCACAGGGAAATAGTGGTATATTTGTACATGTTAGTGAGAACAATCATGCTATTAAACTGGGAAGGGGCAAAAAAAGCTGGTGTGTTCTAATAATGCATTGGAAAGGAATATCATTGAATTTAGTTTTATAAAAGAAAGTTACAACAATAATATGAACATCAGTCAAGGAATGTATAAACTTGATCCTTTAATATCAAAGAAATTTGTAAACTGTTAAATTTTAAGGTTGGCTGTAGAGATTATATGAAAATAGGATTATTATATTTGTAAAACACAGGTAAAGGGGCAGTAGTGGTAATGAGATGTTCAACCCCGCCCTCCCTGACACCTGTCAGGTGTGGACTTGTACCCTAAGCGGTAGTATCCCTAGAGAATTTATTGTAAATTTTAGCCTAATGATTTTTGAAAGCCACTCCTACCTTGACACCTGCGTGTGTGTGGATCTGCAGTCTCAAACTGTTGTGTGTATGTTCGTCAGTACTGTCTTTGTGTAGTTATATACTCGTGAATTCTAATACTATGTATCAGTCCTTTGTCAATGGCTTGAAAATAAAGCCGAAAACGGTCAGGACCCACACCCTGTCTCTTATTTTTCACCTGTGGATATGTGTGATATATATATATATATATATATATCTATATATATTATATATATATATATACATACATACATACATACATACATATATATAATAATATATATATATATATATATATATATATATATATATATACACACATATATATATATGTGTGTGTGTGTGTGTGTGTGTAGCCTATGTGTGCATGTATAAACCAAAGGCGTGCTGAAAATGTTTTTTTCCTTAGTTCTCTTTTAAATATTTTAGTACTAATGGCAAATATAGCCATTATCAGATTTCTTTTAGGTAAGACGTCCTCAGTACGTAGGTACTCTGTATTGCTGTTGACTTTCAGTAAATCATCCACATTCACCAACGTAACAGGCTATCTAATTATATGTTTTAACCATGAAAATTGGTTTCAGCCACTCCATTTCCTTACGTTGAAATTAAATTAGAGCATGTAAATTTCTTTGTCATCAGCAATGTTTGTAAACAAATGGGAAAATGACCACACCCGCAGTGCAAACAAAAATCCTTGTGATATCACGACCCAAGCTTTCCACAGATAACCATTTTGGAATGATGGGGTTTCCTGTCTACTGATCTTTCCCTTGGTAGTAAATTATGCGTCTTTGCTGGCTCATGGTTGTGCTTGCTTTGGTTGGCCTTCGATAGTCTCAACGTTTGGGCCTTTGGGAACAGTTTTGCCAAGGCCAATAGAATTCTATTGTGGCCTTGTGTTTTGTTAAAGTCAATTTTTTAGCATTTTCGACATCTCCTCAAGAGGTACTGGGTCAGGTTCAACCGAACTTGGCGCGATGTTTTCCTTGATAAAGGAGATTCAAGTTTGCTCGAATGTAAGGGCGACACCCCTCACTGATAGAATGGGGTTACTTCCTCTTTTCTGGAAATACTTTGTCAGAAATTATGAAATTATGTGTAATCTCCCTTCTGTAATATATATATATATATATATATATATATATATATATATATATATATACATATATATATATATATGTATATTTATGTGTGTGTGTGTGTGTGTGTGTTTTGCTGCTGGAGACAGGATGGGTGCACAATCAAAAGTTCCACTTTGGAATATTTTGGAAAAAAAAAATCCTTAAGATGATCACCTCAAGAACAACATGGTTACAGTTTATCCTTATGCAATTTAAACTCACGTTAATTCACTATGTGGCATCGGCAAAGTCAGCGTTGGACCACATGAGTGCTCCAAAGTTTATATAGGCATATATAAGAAACGTCATAGTTATAAGCTTTGTTGTGGAGGTAGGTGGCACAGGTCAGCACTAAATAGGCCATAGGCGTCTCGTTGTGCTTTTCTTTTGCCGGAGTGTCGTGGGGTCCACCTGGACCTTGACATTGACACAAAGCAGGCCCGTTATTTATCTATTTGTTTGTTATTGTTTTAGCGTGATCAGTTTTATTGATTTATTCTTTCATTTCAATAATATGGACGGATTCAAAGAACATTATTCAGTATAGTTAAAACACAGTCTTAAAAGAATACCCAACAGGTAGATCTATAAGGGTACTATTCTGCGGCGGCCTAGACTATGGCAGTTGCGGTTTTTCTGTGCAGTTTTACCTCCTGAACAAGAATTTTAAGTAATATTTATTCGAACGACTGTAATTAACTCTCGGGGGCCGAAATACATTAGACGTCCCAATCCCTAGTGGATGTCGTATCCGCGGTTACGTTCCTTGCAGTCCGTGCGGAACTATCCTGTAGAATTACTGAACAACGAATGCCGTGGAAGGAGCGATTTAATGGTAAGGAATAGGTCAAGAATACCCGTGATCTTGCAGTGGAAGGAACTGACCTTATTTAAGAGTGCCTACATAATTTTGTTATTTCAATTAATTTTATTTTGTATAACACTGTAACCACGGAATAGTACTGTGGCCATTACACTACGTGAAACGTCATGGGACGCTGTTATATACTAAACTGTTCATCTTTTCAGTTAATTAATCAGTCAGTTCCCACTCTGAGGAGCATTCTGAGAGGGGACTGAGAAAGCTGGTTTCGTCAAAGAGGCTTGCCATCCAGATAAAAACTTTTTCAAGTGAACAATTTCTCAAGTAACCTTTTTCTGGGACCAGAATCCATCTCTAGCCATTAATTGTATTGTAATCTCTAGTAATAAAAACTTCTATTTTTAATATCAATGTTTATCATTTTGACCTAGTCAGAGCTCACCAAGGTAGACGAATCCGCGGGAACAAGAGACTGGCAAAGCAATGCTTCAGTTTTGTCAGGGTAATTGTTAGCAACCATAAATCGTTTTGAGCTGTGTTCTCATCCTAATTGCCCTACATTACACACTAAATAACAGCATCCCTTTCCATAGCCTGTAATGCTTATGAACACAAACCTCAAGAACTCACGTGTCAGTAGAAGACCGGGGGGAATTCTCAGCGCAGGGTAATTCTGGTAAACAGGCGATAAGAAATCTCTTCGTAGTTGACCCCAGATTTCGCTTTGCTATCACTCGCACCGAGTTTATCTAAAATTCATCCTTGAACTATTGAGAACACCCCGCACTCTATGACACCTTAGAAAACTGCATTTATGTTTTAGATTTTTCTGCGAGATAATATTTGCTCACTGATAATTATGACAAAACCATTTTAAGACCCTCAAGGAGACAGAACAATGATAAATAAATCACAACTTAGTTATTTCAAAACAGCTGTTTCATACCCCCCAAAAATCGGAGACCGTAATGTAAGTATTAAAGGAAAGAAACGATCTCTAAATCCACATGCTTAATTCAGTCTTCTCAATTGATAGCTAAAGCATAGCAACGTAATCGAAAATACATTACCATGTAAAGATTGCTACTTGCTGTAACATATCGTCCTTTAGTTACTAAAAAATCTTGGGCAAGCAGGAACACAATATGAATGTATGGCATGTGGACTTGCATATAGTACCACGAGTAAGGCTCACCTACACTGTATCACAACCCAAGCGACACTACGTACCTACAGGTAGGGGGAGACAGACAATGCCCAGCGATTTTTATCTTGGCCAAGAGTTTGGGTTACCTACTATACGAAGCATTCAGAACATTGTCAACAAACAAACGACATGGAATGTTAGCCAAGACATTTTTTCGTGGGTTTGACCATATAGGAACTTTATTTGGATGATATGATTCAGTAAAGGCAACAATTAGATATAAAGTACTTCATTTGGAATTTAATTTTGCTGAAAAGAAAGCTAAAATAACGATTTATCTTTCAAATTAGTGGATGTAAACCGAGCGTAGGCTTGACCAGACTTTTTACCTGTTCAAACTCACTTTTTCTACTTTTTACAATCATGGGGGTATAAGGCTATTCGGGTTCGATGAATTAATAAATACTTCAACAAGTAAGCAATCAAAAGTTGTGGCTTAAAGGTTGAGACTAAAATTACGTGTCTCACGAAAAGGAGAAGTAAGTTTCATCTAACGTATTGTTATAAAATAATAAAGGTTTAAGTCACCCGATAAAGACGGAATTTATGCCAGGAATTGTTGATTTCTCGCAGAAATCACGAAAAATTTCTGCATTAAATCCATTATTAGTAGATTAGTTTTTGTTATTCTAACAACTTCACGAGCGTGCGTTTCGCAGTTT
>NC_087200.1:140979425-141028793 GCF_015104395.2 Macrobrachium nipponense | reverse complement strand
AAACTGCGAAACGCACGCTCGTGAAGTTGTTAAACGAAAACTAATCTACTAATAATGGATTTAATGCAGAAATTTTTCGTGATTTCTGGGAGAAATCAACAATTCCTGGCATAAATTCCGTCTTTATCGGGTGACTTAAACCTTTATTATTTTATAACAATATGTTAGTAATCAAGGTTTAGCTTAGATAAGCTTACTCCTTTTCGTGAGACACGTAATTTTAGTCTCAACCTTTAAGCCACAACTTTTGATTGCTTACTTGTTGAAGTATTTATTAATTCATCGAACCCGAATAGCCTTATACCCCCATGATTGTAAAAAGTAGAAAAAAGTGAGTTTGAACAGTTAAAAAGTCTGGTCAAGCCTACGCTCGGTTTTACATCCACTAATTTGAAAGAGAAATCGTTATTTTAGCTTTGGCTCAGCAAAATTAAATTCCAATATGCCAAGTACTTTAAATATCTAACTTGTTGCCTTTACATGAATCATATTCATCCAAATAAAGTTCCTATATGGTCAAACCCACGAAAAAATGTCTTGGCTAACATTCCATGTCGTTTGTTTGTTGACAATGTTCTGAATGCTTCGTATAGTAGGTAAACCCAAACTCTTGGCCAAAGATAAAAAATCGCTGGGCATTGTCTGTCTCCCCCTACCTGTAGGTACGTAGTGTCTCTTGGGTTGTGATACAGTGTAGGTGAGCCTTACTCGTGGTACTATATGCAAGTCCACATGCCATACATTCATATTGTGTTCCTGCTTGCCCAAGATTTTTTAGTAACTAAAGGACGATATGTTACAGCAAGTAGCAATCTTTACATGGTAATGTATTTTCGATTACGTTGCTATGCTTTAGCTATCAATTTGAGAAGACTGAATTAAGCATGTGGATTTAGAGATCGTTTCTTTCCTTTAATACTTACATTACGGTCTCCGATTTTTGGGGGGTATGAAACAGCTGTTTTGAAATAACTAAGTTGTGATTTATTTATCATTGGTTCTGTCTCCTTGAGGGTCTTAAAATGGTTTTTGTCATAATTATCAGTGAGCAAATATTATCTCGCAGAAAAATCTAAACACTAAATGCAGTTTTTCCCCCCTAAGGTGTCATAGAGTGCGGGGTGTTCTCAATAGTTCAGGATGAATTTTAGATAAACTCGGTGCGAGTGATAGCAAAGCGAAATCTGGGGTCAACTACGAAGAGATTTCTTATCGCCTGTTTACCAGAATTACCCTGCGCTGAGAATTCCCCCCGGTCTTCTACTGACACGTGAGTTCTTGAGGTTTGTGTTCATAAGCATTACAGGCTATGGAAAGGGATGCTGTTATTTAGTGTGTAATGTAGGGCAATTAGGATGAGAACACAGCTCAAAACGATTTATGGTTGCTAACAATTACCCTGACAAAACTAAAACATTGCTTTGCCAGTCTCTTGTTCCCGCGGATTCGTCTACCTTGGTGAGCTCTGACTAGGTCAAAAATGATAAACATTGATATTAAAAATAGAAGTTTTTATTACTAGAGATTACAATACAATTAATGGCTAGAGATGGATTCTGGTCCCAGAAAAAGGTTACTTGAGAAATTGTTCACTTGAAAAAGTTTTTATCTGGATGGCAAGCCTCTTTGACGAAACCAGCTTTCTCAGTCCCCCTCTCAGAATGCTCCTCAGAGTGGGAACTGACTGATTAATTAAACTGAAAAGATGAACAGTTTAGTATATAACAGCGTCCCATGACGTTTCACGTAGTGTAATGGCCACAGTACTATTCCGTGGTTACAGTGTTATACAAAATTAAATTAATTGAAATAACAAAATTATGTAGGCACTCTTAAATAAGGTCAGTTCCTTCCACTGCAAGATCACGGGTATTCTTGACCTATTCCTTACCATTAAATCGCTCCTTCCACGGCATTCGTTGTTCAGTAATTCTACAGGATAGTTCCGCACGGACTGCAAGGAACGTAACCGCGATACGACATCCACTAGGGGATTGGGACGTCTAATGTATTTCGGCCCCCGAGAGTTAATTACAGTCGTTCGAATAAATATTTACTTAAAATTGGCATAGAAAAACCGCAACTGCCCATAGTCCTAGGCCGCCGCGGAATAGTACCCTCCATAGATCTACCTGTTGGGTATTCTTTTAAGACTGTGTTTTAACTATACTGAATAATGTTCTTTGAATCCGTCCATATTATTGAAATGAAAGAATAAATCAATAAAACTGATCACGCTAAAACAATAACAAACAAATAGATAAATAACGGGCCTGCTTTGTGTCAATGTCAAGGTCCAGGTGGACCTCACGACACTCCGGCAAAAGAAAAAGCACAACGAGACGCCTATGGCCTATTTAGTGCTGACCTGTGCCACCTACCTCCACAACAAAGCTTATAACTATGACTTTTCTTATATATGCCATATATAAACTTTGGAGCACTCATGTGTCCAACGCTTGACTTTGCCGATGCCACATAGTGAATTAACGTGAGTTTTAAATTGCATAAGGATAACTGTAACCATGTTGTTCTTGAGGTGATCATCTTAAGGATTTTTTTTTTTTTCCAGAATATTCCAAAGTGGAACTTTTGATTGTGCATCCCATCTCTCCAGCAGCAAAAACACACACACACACAAACACACACACACACACAACACATAAAATATACATATATATATATATATATATATATATATATATTATATATATATAATATATTATATATATATATATATATTATATTAACAGAAGGAGATTACACATAATTTTCATAATTTCTGACAAAGTAATTTCCAAAAGAGGAGAAGTAACCCATTCTATCAGTGAGGGTGTCGCACTTCATTCGAGCAAACTTGAATCTCCTTTATCAAGGAAAACATCGCGCCAAGTTCGGTGAACCTGACCCAGTACCTCTTGAGGAGATGTCGAAAATGCTAAAAATTGACTAACAAACACACAAGGCCAATAGAATTCTATTGGCCTTGGCAAAACTGTTCCAAAGCCCAAAGGCCCAAACGTTGAGACTATCGAAGGCCCAACCAAAGCAAGCACAACCATGAGCCAGCAAAGACGCATAATTTACTACCAAGGGAAGATCAGTAGACAGGAAACCCCCATCATTCCCAAAATGGTTATATCTGTGGAAAGCTTGGGTCGTGATATCAACAAGGATTTTTGTTTGCACTGGCGGGTGTGTCATTTGCCCCATTTTGTTTACAAAACATTGCTGATGACAAAGAAAATTCACATGCCTCTCTCCTAATTTCAACGTAAGGAAATGGAGTGGCTGAAACCAAGCGGCAGCAAGAAAACACTCCCCACCCGAGGCATGCCAGTAGGATCCCCATCCCTGCACTATCTCTCGAGTGAGGCTAGTGGTACCGGTCCCCATGCAACTACCCTCCCAAGGGATGCCCGTACACCCTCCCGCGAATGCAAGGCGCCTCTCTGCAGAAATATTCTGAGCCCTTTAAAATTGTGGCCGCTTCTGTGTCCTCTAAGGCCAAATCTGCTTGTCTAAGCACAGTTCCCATGCATAGAAAAATACACTCCTATGTTTTAAACAAACAAAGACGAATGCATACGTCTATTATAAACACGTGCAAATAAAAGAAAACACTTCACTATGGGAAAGAAAAAATTGTTTTGACCTCTTGAACCAATCCCATAACCCTGAAATATTTAAACAAAAACCCACTCCTTTTTTTTGATAAACAATAGTTTTAACACTCACCACCTCCATAATGTGAAAAAACGAATCCGAAATTCTTCGTAAAAAAAACAAAAAACGCGTAAATCTCGTCGGCACAATACAACGCGACCGGTGAGATGACCACTAGCAACACTCCCTTACAAACTAGACTGAGTTGCTTGTCTCACGACTCCCACCCTGAAGAATCTTGGTACGAGCAAATTTGATGACCCTAATAGAAAATCTTTCCTCATCCCCCCATCTCACGGACGGACATTTTCTATACCCCTTTTATCTTCTAACTGGCCACCATCTCTTCCTTGGCGTTCCTAGGCATAGAAAAGCAAGAAAACTTTCATATCCCCTTTTTTACCGTCTGCCACCACTATTAATTATGGGGAATTATCCTCCATGCCACCACTATTTACATGGGGAAACCGCCATGTATTTCATACGGTAAGCGTGGACACGAAAACAGGAAGGCGAGACCCCATAACTCCTTTATACACACAGGCTCTCTCTCTCTCTCTCTCTCTCTCTCTACTCTTCTCTCTCTCTCCTCTTTCTCTCTCTCCATTCTAACAGGTAATGAAAATGAGAGAGTTGCATCATAACATAACGTTTATTTACAATAACTAAGATCAATTAACTAAGTAATCCAGTCTTACAGACTAACTTAAAACAACTCATTGTCAAGTCACCCAAAAGGTCACACCTTTCCCTGGGAACTCTGTCCCACTGAAATCAGAACCATCTGCCAAAGATACAGAACACATTCTGGTAAGTACACACACAAGTTTAAAGACAAAGTTAATAAAATGGAACATCTTACAAGATATCAAACAAGCCACCCCTTTGGCTAAAGTAAAGGTAACACTTACCCATTCCCAACCGGACACTAAACACTATGTCAAAAACTCCCCCCCCCCCCCGGCGAATGCCACGGCATCTTTGCCTATGACTCGAAGCCCTCCTGTCAAATCCCTCCCATAGGTTTGGGTATGAACGCTTTTAACAGAAAGAGGCGCACACGCACATACGAACACACAGTTCGCTAGCGCCTCGCGGTTCTAGCTGCATCTAGTTTCACAAAGGCACTTTGGGAAGAGTTCATAAACTGTCGTACATTGACTTCCTGAACTAAGCATTTTTATCTCACGCCATCCCCTAGAAACTCATTCATCAGCTAACTCTCCAGGTCGTTACTCTGCACTGTCCTCCACATTCCACAGGTTACAGAGAATGCACGAACAATACATTATTAATCAAAACCCTAGTCTTACATATATATATATATATATTACAGAAGGGAGATTACACATAATTTCATAATTTCTGACAAAGTAATTTCCAGAAAAGAGGAAGTAACCCCATTCTATCAGTGAGGGGTGTCGCCCTTACATTCGAGCAAACTTGAATCTCCTTTATCAAGGAAAACATCGCGCCAAGTTCGGTTGAACCTGACCCAGTACCTCTTGAGGAGATGTCGAAAATGCTAAAAATTTACTTTAACAAAACACAAGGCCAATAGAATTCTATTGGCCTTGGCAAAACTGTTCCCAAAGGCCCAAACGTTGAGACTATCGAAGGCCAACCAAAGCAAGCACAACCATGAGCCAGCAAAGACGCATAATTTACTACCAAGGGAAAGATCAGTAGACAGGAAACCCCATCATTCCAAAATGGTTATCTGTGGAAAGCTTGGGTCGTGATATCACAAGGATTTTTGTTTGCACTGCGGGTGTGGTCATTTGCCCATTTGTTTACAAACATTGCTGATGACAAAGAAAATTCACATGCTCTCTTAATTTCAACGTAAGGAAATGGAGTGGCTGAAACCAATTTTCATGGTTAAACATATAATTAAGATAGCCTGTTACGTTGGTGAATGTGGATGGATGATTTACTGAAAGTCAACAGCAATACAGAGTACCTACGTACTGAGGACGTCTTACCTAAAAGAAATCTGATAATTGGCTATATTTGCCTTAGTACTAATGATTTAAAAGAGAACTAAGGAAAAAAAAAAAAAATTTACTTTTCAGCACGCTTTGGTTTATAACATGCACACATAGGCTACACACACACACACACACACACACATATATATATGTGTGTGGTGTATATATATATATATATATATATATATATATATATATATATATATATATATTTATGTATATATATGTGTGTGTGCATGTTTGTTTTATGCAGAGAGCGAATAACGAGTGATTCTCACCTTACATCTTTACTATTGATACTTCTCCAAGACTTTCCTATTTTAAATTCTATAGCTACACCTGGAAGAATCGATAACCATTGATCAGATCATGTAATATCATTTCCATCTGACCAGTCTTTTGCTTTGGATAAAACCAAGGGCGGTGCTGTAACTTTTCCGGGGGGCCGCTGCTTAAATTTTCTTATATATGCTATTTTGGTAACAGCTAACCCTAGCCTGCTATTTATCAGATTTTTTATTTTTAGAATATGATGTCTTCACGTGATCTCTACTACTACTTTCGAGAAAATCTTGCCTTATATATATATATATATATATATATATATATATATATATATATATATATGTGTGTGTGTGTGTGTGTGTATGTATGTATGTATGTATGTATGTATGTATGTATGTATGTATGTATGTATGTATGTATGTAATTTAACATTTCCGCATGTAGCCACAATTAAGTATAGAAAGAAAATTATATTAATGTGCTTAATATAATTTTCTTTCTATACTTGTAATCTCCTGATAGAGGTCACCTATTCCTTTTCCGTTTTTAAATATTTTGTAAAAAAAAAAAAAAAAAAACTCTTCTTGGGTAGATTTGTCCAGGGCCGCAAAAGTAAGGCTCGGGCTGTAAAAGATAAAAAGCTATTACTCTTTAATCTTTCCCCTGCGGTTATTTGTCTGTGGCTTTCTTTTCTTAACTTCGAGTATTTCCATCACGCACTGCTTACCATCTTCAATCGTAGTCCCCACCAACGTTTTTTACGTCAGTTTCCTCCCCCCAGTGTCTTCTATTCTTGGGCTTCCGCTGTCCCAGTTCCAGGACTTGTCTTGCCTTCCCTGTGCCGTAAGACATATTTTGAAACAATTTTCATATAGGTTTTCTTTATCAATATATAGCTAAACTACAAAGGAAAACGAAATAACTTTTCAAGACATAGATATAGCAACGTTCGTGAATATTATGGAAATTTTACAGCAATGACAACCGACCCAACAACAACGGTAATATCAGTCATAAGATCGGAAATGTTTGCTCTCGTGTACTGTATTCACGTATACAGGACGCACTATATCTCTTGCATCCACAAACAGAGAGAGAGAGAGAGAGGGGGGGGAGGGGGGAATACGGAGAGATAAAACATATCTACTATCTGTGTGAAGCACATATCGTGTCCGGGTGCGCTTGTTAAATTTAAGTGATAACAAGATAAAGATACATTTATTATCCCCCTGTTAGCTAGAGGTTATGTTGCTTGTTTGGTTGTTTTTTTCTTGCTAAAAAGTAATGGGAAGGGCGAAAAAATTATGACTGATTTCTATGAAAATTTAGAAAGGATGGGCCTGGGGATTGGCAACTCTCTGTATCTGTGGTAAAGCCATTCTACTGATTAATGAACCTTGAGGAGTCATATTTGAATGAACATTAAGTGCTCTGCCTTATTATTTTTGGTGGGCTCTTATTTTTCATATTGTACGGTCAACGTATGAGACCTCGGGCGTCGCAAAGCTTAGGTCAATCACATATATATTTCAAGATGTCTATGAAATTACTTTGATGAAGTACATTTGACCATCAATAATTTGTACTGTAAAATCATTGATATTCATAATCCATTCATATAACAATCTGAAAAATATACAAACGTACAACAGGAAAATATATTCTAATAAATCACTAAATACCCCATAAAACATAAAGAGCATCAACAACCGCTGGGAAAGTCCGCCATTCCTCACACTAAACAAATTTAAAAGAACCCTGGTGCTGAGCAGTAGAATATTGTCGACTTTGTCAATGACGAGTACACGAATTAGCTACAAAAAAGAGTTAAAACGTTACATTTGGCTGCCACTCGGGGTGTTTGCTTGGTCATTGACACGGTAAAGACCTCATGACCAAATTTAGTCCTTTTTTAATCATTATTCCTCTTCATGGCTTATCGGTCATTATTAACGCAACCTACTTTTAATCTCGGAATTTTTATATTCCGTCCCGACAACTATGCGTTAACTGATTTATGCTTTATATACTGTAATTGATGGATACGTTAACTGATTTATGTTTTATATACTGTGATTGATGGCATGCAAGACCCCTTCTTCCTTAAAATAATTGTTCAAAATATATAACATAGGTCTTATATGCGAAAGATGTAGCTATTTCTAAGGCTAATGTAGCTATACACAGACATCATAGACTTTCAGTACTTACAACTTGGCAAAGTCCAGAATGCTGTAATATTACAGTTATTTACTCAAATAGCCTCATCGTTATTACCATTGCTATCACTATTAGAGTAAAATTCCTCACACTTGGTACATTGCGATCAAAGTTCCTAGTTACGTGATGCATGTATGGATTTCCTGGAAAGTCGTCATAATTATCATAAACAATACATCATTTCAAACCGTTTTATCATCAAATAATTCCAACATCTTAAACCAAACTCATCTTGATTTCATATAACTCCTCAAATCCATACAAACTCGCACAACACATAGATGACAGGCGCAAGAGAAAATTGTGTACAATGACGCACTTACTATGCCTCTCTCTCTCTCTCTCTCTCCTCTCTCTCTCTCTGTGCTTCATACGGAAATTTGGAGTACGGAAGAGCGTAGTTTACTTAAAGCGAATTATACTTGTACACTATATTAGTTTATTAACACACAACGCTGCACTGCGCCAAATAAATTTCAATAAAAATACTGTACGAGAGAGAGAGAGAGAGAGAGAGAGAGAGAGAGAGAGAGAGAGAGAGAGAGAGAGATGCATACGTATCCGCATTAATTGCGCATTACTTTCTATAACAAAAGGACAGGTAGTCCATTGCTTTAATGAAATAAACTTAACGATAATTTTACTCCATTAGACAAATCTTTAATTAATAGTTTTGTCTTGTTTTCATTTTGCAAACTGAAGCACACATAAATTTTAGTCACTGTCGGGTTTTCCATCGGAAGCGAGTGGTGGGGAACATTATAAAATGTTTTCTATCTTTGTATTCTCTCGCAAATTACACTAGAACTATTATTAGAAAAGAATTCCCTGCTCTCTTAGTTGAATTGCATCAATTTTTTTTTTCTTTTATTTATTTATTTATTTATTTTTTTTTTTTTGCCATATCGTAACTATAGTATATTTCAGTAACAGTAAGTGCTTGTGCTAAATGTTAAAAAAAAAAAAAAAAAAAAAAAAAAAAAAAAAAAAAAAACAAAAAAAAAAAAAAAAAAAAAAAAAAAAAAAAAAAAAAAAAAAAAAAAAATGAGCACAATTGTTAAATGTTCCCTTTGGGTCTTAATGGCATCAGATACGGTAGCTAATCCCAGAATAAATTCAACTGACATCTATGGAAAATGCAGCGTATTTCAACGATAACCGGTTCATCACTTTACTTGGCTTCCTCCTCGGGTTGCACAAATACACGCAAGTTTGGCACTGGTGACCCCAGGTTACATTTACCGTACCCGCTTTCGATTAGGTTTGATTATTTTTGTTATCGCAGTTTCGTGATGCAGAATTTAAACAATCAAGTATTCATCCCATTGGCTTACTTGCAACTCCCAGGAAATATTTATATTGTTCCTCCACATGAGGAAGTTCTTCGTGATAGCTTATCACTGAATACTTTCACTGCTTTGAAATGAGTAGTTCCTTCTTGCAGGCAATCTATATTGGCCCTTATAACGAGAGAAGGAATCAGTACAAGAGTAAGGCCATCTTTTTTTTTTTTTTTTTTTTTTTTGATCAACATTACGGAATGGAGTGAGAATCAATTTATATTTCATTGCTTTTTAAATAAAAGAT
This sequence comes from Macrobrachium nipponense, assembly GCF_015104395.2. Taxonomy (NCBI): domain Eukaryota; kingdom Metazoa; phylum Arthropoda; class Malacostraca; order Decapoda; family Palaemonidae; genus Macrobrachium; species Macrobrachium nipponense. The sequence goes on along the minus strand of NC_087200.1, from coordinate 141,019,044 downwards.
TATACACTACCGCAAATAATTGAATTACATTTCCTGCGTGGACGTTTTTTTCAAGTTTACTAAAAGCTACAAACAATGTAGCCTACAGTCGTCTCTCGGCAGCCCGCACATCAGTTTTGAACGGCAGTGCTATAAATTTACCGCAAAGCTTTGGATTTGTGGCCGGCGACATGAAACAAGATCTATATGATATATTCTTTGCTATGAAGCAGCCCATAAGCCCCACGGCGTCATTATGGATGCATTAGTATCAGGTTAATTTTATAACAAACATCCTCAAGGAAGGGACGGTTTCGTCTGTTTGCCCTCAATGACAACTGTCGCTGATAGAGGCCAGGGCTCTCATCCGCTAACTCATGGGCTTGTGTGCTAGCGTTTTCTTCGCAAACCTGTCGCAACTGTTGCTTCGTAATATTTTGAGTTAAAACAGCAAGCGAGATGAAATTTAATGGTATTCATTTTAATAAATAAGATTCTAACTATTACTGATAGTCATACCGGACTCATGACAAACCTGGTATGCGTAGGTTTAGAATATTGTTGCCCAAATTTGCTCCATCCGGGATAGCGCAATCGTTTTGTTTACATCGTTCGTGTTCATAAAGCAGGGGGAACGTTCGTTTAAATTTACCCATTTTGTGTCTGTATTTCTTAACTTCTCACAGAAATCTTTTTAATAACGATATTATAACGCTCAAACATTTAATTATTTTTCCCATCGCTATTACTTTATCCTGGCTTTGGTTTTCTTTATCCCAATGATCTCCATGATTTTTATGGTTCGGTTTCACTTGCCAATATCCTTACTCTTTTATCTTCCATAGAATTTATTGGTAAATTATATGCAGAGGTTTTGTAATTTTCAGGCAAATTTTCTTGAATTATTTATGAATAATGCCAAAAGTACAAGCGTTGGAAAAGAGTGTTATGATACAAATGTCGTTTTCGTACATGGGAACAACTTGACGCAATCAACGCATTTGTTATGGAAAATATCCAGCCTTGCTTGTGTCCTGATTGGTCAATGGAAGTTTTTGGTGTGACTGAAACGCTCCCTTTCTGTGACGTCATAGAGCAGCTGACGGAAGAAAAACAGAGAGGATCTTTAGGTCGCAGTTAGGTATTTGAGCGATTTAATCCACATCTGGATCATGGATGTCGGTGGAGGTATGTTTTCTCCGCGAACTTTGTTATTGAAGTGATTATTTTTACAGTTATCAGCAATTGCCTGCAAGTTGTTTTTGTTAAAAATAGGAACGACAACACAATGACATTTTATGGAGACAAAGGAGTTTGAAGATCGCTCGCTCTCGCACACAAATTTTCCGAGGTAGTACTAGGGCTAGGTATACTACTACGAATCGAACTGGTTGTTGTGATGCTGCAAATGGTCTGCGCCACACTCATAACGCTGTTGTGCACTCACGGTTGGGAATGGGTAAATCGATTGTTTTATTACTTATAGTGATTGGTATCTCGGTATTTCTCGTTGTTGCCAGGCAGAGACGAGTCCTTCGTTTAGTGTACCCTGACAATCAGCTGGGCTCCGTGTCCTGTGTTCGCTGCGTGCTTGTCTAGCCTCGTTTGGCTTAAACCTTGAATCTACGAACAAACCTGCAGCAGGGTTATTCTTCTGTATTTCAATATATATATATATATATATATATAGATATATATATATAGATATTCTAGTATTACAACTCCTTGATGGGAATCTTTTACAATGCAATCATAAATTGACCAAGTTATAGGTACCTACATATTTTTTCTAATAATTTTATTTGATTGTTAAATTAATAATTAGGGAGACAACACCTTGAATCCATTGTACTCAGGCAGATCACCCTATTTCACTCAATATTTAATAGGTTTAACAAGAATACGATTACATCTTGAAGCATACCATTCGAAAGATTGAAGTTTTGTTAACATAAAGTGATATATGAAAGCGCCATACGAACTAAAATAAGCATGTGAGGTCTTCGTAAAATAATGTTTTCAAGGCAGTTTTCAACTCCAATATGGCGTCTTTTGCATCGGGTCCCTTTAGTAACCGGCATCAATACCACTTCCTTCCCAGCCTTCCCATTGCTCATTTAAACAACATTACCATATATACTAATGTAACGTTTATTGATCTTACTCAGGTTAAATTTGTAATCAGCACAATAAACAACATTTTGTTTGCCTATAGGGTAAAAAAACCGCATGGTACAGGGGTGGACCATGTACAATCAATGTGTACTACCCCAAGAAAAGTACATTATAACGTGTCCTGACACCGGAGTAGAGGTCTTTAGCTCCGTTTCTCCGATGTCAGGATGCGTTATAATGTACTTTTTTTGGGGGTTGTACACATTGATCGTACATGGTCCACCCCTGTACCATGCGGTTTTTTACCCTATTAGTGAAAGTATGAAACTTCTTATTCCCGGGGTCATGGTTTGAACTGTAATTCATTTTTACCTTGTCATTGGTGGTTTTATCTTTACTGCCATCACAACTGAAACTCTGCAGTGCGTATTTGATTGTGATTATACACATTTTGGTCTTAATTCACTCCAAATTGCACTTGAACTACGTTGAGGGCTTGTTGACAGCAAAGTCATGGTTGGAAAAATTTTGAGCCTTGTCGTACATCTGGCTGCTGAAAACCATCACCAAACTGGCAACAGATTAGTGAATTGTTTTTGTCAACAAATTTTTTTTTTTTTTTTGTGCATTCATTATTGCAAGCACTTTCATTGATTTAAGGGTAGATCTAAGCCTGTATACCGCTGCGAACTAGACTATGCCAATTGACGTTTTTCTATCAGGTTTACCTCCTCAAACAAGAATTTAAAGTAATAATTTTTTGGCCGGCTGTAATTAACATGTAATTTACCATTGAACTACAACTCAATCCTACGGTAAGGGGGTCTGATGGGAATGCGGGGTTTTGGGTGGGGTAAAATACTTGGGGAAGGTTTTGCCGTGTTGTTGTATTTTTTCCTTTTATTTATGCCATTTGAAACAGGAAATACAAGCTGAAAAAAAGCGATAATAAACCAATAATGGAGCCTTTACAAAGCTAAAATCCACTTATTACTACAGTTATTACGACGCCGAATCCTACTACGCATGCGCTAATCCTACTGCGCTTGCGCCATGTTATAAGGGAGTTTTTGTTTCAGACACAGACTTCCAAAGTGAGATAAATGATGGGGGTTTTTGGCGGGGTACATGTATTCAACCAATCATGTTGGATTATTAACCCTACGTACATTGTGATAGGACTGAGTGGAGGTTTTGGGGGATTCATGCATTAAGTTTCATATATTCGTTTTCCTCATTTTTTTCATAAATGTGTAATGTAATTTCAAGCTTTTGTTTCTGTTCCATTTATCACAGTATTGTTTAATATGTGCACTGACTTGTTCGCACTGCATAATGTTGCCCTATATATCTTAATATATTACGTTACAATTGAGGGCAGGCCCCTGAAAGTCTCCTGAGGGGTGGGACTAGAAGGAGGTTTTAGGACGTTTCGAGACCTTTCTGTCAATGACGTGAAACGTGATGGTATTACATTTTTACATTTTACAGACATTCCAAATTACAAATGCATTTTTTCTCCCTTCTTTTTTCTATATTCACCTTTACATGCCTTTTCTGACATAAACAAATCTCTTGGATAAAATTGTACTTATTATTATATTTGCTTTTATATTATATTATCTTTCTGAAGGGTGGTTACGGGATGACCCCCCACCCCCGGTCTTGTAACACATTTCACTAGGTTAGGTAAGAATCCTAACCTATATGTTACACTTCTAAGATTGCCTTCCTAAAGGGGGAGGGTTATGGGGGGCCAGATCCCCCTGGTCAGGTAACACGTTCTACTAGGTTAGGTTAGGTAAGTATCCTAACCTATATGTTATTCTTGTTTTAACTTTCTTTCTTTTCGGGGGTTTAAGGGGGTGGTTGGTGGAGCACCACCAGTCATGTTACACAATTTATACAATTGTGCTCAACATTTCTTGTTAAGTTTAATTACCCCCCAAACTGGCCACTCTGATCCTTGAAACGTGATAATATTCCATTCATTATTCACTAAAATGGCCTCCGACTTGTACTTGATAATTTACGTATACTTAAGTACCAGATGTGTAAACCGTGTTATATATATAATATACACATGTTCGTGTGTTTTTTTTTTCCACAAACATAAACATTTACCCCCACCCCATCCTCCCTACCCTGTTTCTTGCTCTCCACCCCCCCCCCCCCCCCCCCCCCCCCCCCCCCCCCCCCCCCCCCCCCCCCCCCCCCCCCACCCCCCCCCCCCCGCAACTTCCTCCTGACAATACTTGCTGACCCAGTGTATTTCACTTCACTCATCAACCGAGCACAATGGCAGAAGCATTCCCTGGCACCTCCTGCTCCTCCGGGCCCATTACTAACTCGACTCTACCCCGTACTTGTGTTAACTGTTTTCTTAGTTATAAGGACTTTTCAGTTCATTACTTGGGGCAGTATGAAAGGTTGGTAATGTACTGTCAAGATCACAGCCTTTTGAGAATACAGGCCTTTTGCCCCCATTGTGTCAACAAGTGTAGGCTTGACCTACAGAGGAAGGTGTTTAGGTAACATTTAAGGTAAGGTTCCTAATCTTTATGTACTTTATTTAGTTATATCAATTGGGTTTTGGTGTTCCTAAGGTTTAGTGCTTTTGATGCCTGTGATATTTATTGGGAATTGTTATTTCCCATCATATCCCAGAGTGGCTTTACCAACTCATACCTGTGCCTTCCTCTCCCAGTACCCCACCCTGTCCCCCCTTACTGGACATAATGCTCCCTGTTGGTTACGTATCCCACACCCCCCACCAGAATTCAAGTATGTCCGTTTGTTTACGTTTCTTGGCTCCGAACCAAACCTTCGAAGATTGTTCAGTCGAAATAGACTATGGTTGACGTTTTCCCATGTTATTTTACTTACTTTGCAAGAGTTTAAGGTAATATTTTGCCGGTCGACTGTAACTAATCTGTTATTTACCTTTGAATTCTATACATCGGTACATTGCACCCCTTGTACCGTCATGTAGTCTTCAAAGGTAAATTACGGTTTTGTACATTCAACTTCCCCGGCAGATATATACTTAGCTATAGACTCCCTCGTCCCCGACAGAAATTCAAATTTCGCAGCACACGCTACAGGTAGGTCAGGTGATCTATCCTCCCGCCGCTGGGTGGTGGGACTAGGAACCATTCCCGTTTTCTAATCAGATTTTCTCTGTCGCCGTTTCCAACAACACCATTGTTGGTTCCTCCTGACCTGATTTTCGTTTTTCGTTTGCCTTTGATCTTCTGGACTGTCTTTTGGTGAAGTATTGGATCGTTGGCTTGACATACACTATTGTGGATTGTTTTTGGATTACGCTTTTGGATTTTTGTTCATACACGAAACAAACCTTCGGTCTTAACATTAGGATTTACTAGCGCCAAGCTGGAAACCGGTTAGAATTAAAATTATTCACTTGTGAGATCCAGGGACTAATGGCATCTATACCAGGTCACGGGGCATGTATACCCAGAATGCCCACGGCTACCTGTGACCCACCAGTTATTTTCCTACCGCCTTTAAGATAAGACGTGTTACTGTCTATCTGATTTTAAAGCCGGTTTTTCAGTTTGCCCGTTCTTTATCCATTCATTTTTTATTTTTCATTCCTTTTCTTTTCTCTAAGTGTGATCAGTGTGTGGTAAGAGTTGTATACGTGGTATGATGGAGAATTTTGCCTCAACATCGGGATCGTCTACCGTTTCGAAGAGGAGACAAAGGAAATGCCCAGGAGTCAGTGGCTTTCCATGTTCTAGGTTCCTAACTTTGGTGTCGACGGATCCTCATCCAACGTGTAGTAGGTGCAGGGAAAACGTATGTACGGTTACTAATCCGTTGTTCTGTTTGTCGCGGTGGTCGGTGGTAACAGTGGAAGAAGTTCTAGTGGGGAAAAGCCAATACAAAAGGAAGGGGGTGACGCCATCTTTGGATGACCAAACCTTACCGGCTTCTTTTTGGTATCGGCAATAAACCAGGCTGCTCCATATGTTTCTCCACCTGCTTTGATTTGTCTCATACCCCCTTCCTTTCGTTTCTCCTAGCGGTTCTGTATCGAAACGTCAGGAGGGGCCTTGGGTAATCTTATGAATAATATGCACTCTCTTTGTTCCCAGCAAGTAGAGGGGAGATCCGCCATCTTTGTTCCAGGCTCCTGCTACTCAAGCGCATAGGTTAGATGGTACGTGGTCAGCGCTAGGCCTACCAGGCGTACCAACCTTGGATGGTCTGCTTGCGCATTATATGACGTCACGGTTCCAGCAGGGTCCGGCAGCGCTGAATGTTCTCATCCCCCGGGCTAGCTTGAATTTATGGGAATTAATGCCGCTGCTTCACCATCCCACTCAGTGTTTACAGCGATGCAGAAGTGGGAGGTAGTTGGCCAGCAAACGTGTGGTTGCCAGCAGAAAAACCTCTCCGTCTCTACCCTACGAGAGGGATGACGTCACAACATACGTCACACTCCGATATGGCAGGCGTGATGACGTCACAGACCGATTCTCGGCCTTTTTCGCTGCACCCAGACGCTAATACGCCTTCTGACCCGTCAATGCAAACTGTAATGCAGAAATTACAGGATATAGAAAAGAAAATGAATAAGAGAGACAAAAAGAAAAGTGCGATTCGCCTTCTTCGTCTTCTTCCTCTAGTTCGGCGTCATCGCTAAGTCCGATAACGTCACGGCGAGCGCCAGTCAAGCGTTGGAGGAGGATTCGGGAGTTCCTGGCGGATCCTCGGGCTAAGAGGAGAAGAATCAAATCTTCCTCATCTTCGGACCAAGACTGTCATTTCCAAGTCAGCAGGAAGGTCGGGAAGTCAGTGGTATTAAGCACAAGGTTGGCAGACGAAGCCGTTCGCAAGAATCCGAACAAGCGAGAGAGGTGACGGCCGGCGGGCTAGCGGCGAGGCGGAGTTGCCAGTTCGGATCGCAAAAAACTGCGATACCTCTGGTAAAATCGACGTTGGCGGCGAAAGGTGCAGCAGAGGATGGAATGCAGGTCCCAGTTTTCGCCCGTAAGGCCGTTCAAAATATGTACGAAGGACGATAAGGCTCCTATTAAAAGTACGAAAAATAGAGAGTTGGCAACCTCGGCGGATACGTTCGTGGAAGGCAGTGTCCGTCTGGATAGAAGGTCGAGGCCGGCTCGCCGACGCTCGAAAAACGATGCCAATACTAATAGAGACGAACTTATCTCTGTCTTAAGGGAGCCTTCATCTTGGAGATCTAGATGAGATTCTCGCTCTAGATCCGTGAGCAGAGAAAGAGTGAGACGTTCTCGTTCCCCTGCTGACTATCCTGGGATCGAGCCAACAGCGGCAGCAAAGATCAAAGAGACCGCGGCCGTAGGGGCAGGCGGCCGTGGAATTCCGGGCCGTCTGTCAGAAGATAGAGGCGAGACAACATCCCTTGTGACGGAGAATGGTACACTGAGCGGAGCGGAGGAAGGAGGAAAACCAAGAGTTTCTGGCCTCGTATGCAGAGATGATTGATTTGATTCGTCAATTCCAATAACTTTCGGAGAAGACAGAAAACACCGGCCAGTATGCTTCCTCCTGGAATTGACATGGCATTTGGGACTAAAGAGGGATACCAAGGTGTCGTATGAATTGCCTTGTTCGAGTCATGCGGAATCGGTCTTGCAACACGTAAACGCAAGATTGCAGGGAGGGATAATTCCTTAAGATCTAATAGATCATTTAAATTTATTTCCCCCTCCAATGATAAAGCAAAGGAAATATTATACGGACACCCGAAGGTCCCTTTGCTGTCTAGACAATGAACCCTAATGTTGTAAGGTTAAGGCCTGGATTAACCTTGGATCAGGTTAAAATGGAGTGCCCTTCGGTGACGTACCAGAGGCTGCTACGTTAGAAGCAACAGCTTCTTCTGTCTTTCAGGCTGCTTCTTGGTTAGACCTTTGGTCAACAGCAGTGGCGAAGATTGCATCCTCGGAAGCAACAAGGAAAGTAGTGGATGAACCATTGTTCATTAGATTACTACAGTCAGGTTCCAAGGCGATTGCATACCTGACAAACGTAAGTGCCAATGTTGGGCAAATATCCTGCTAATGAGGAGAGTGCAGCGTTGGCTAGACTAAGCCGCAATGTGGATTTGGATCCCTGTTAGCAATGAGGAATGGGGATATCTTGGAATCGCAACTGCTGTTGCCAGAGGTCATACTGGAAGAGGCGATAGATAGAAGAAGGACGGACACTAACGATAGGTTGGTGCAACAGGCAGTAGGAAAACGTCTAACAGTCAAACTACTACTCCTTTGGAGGAAGACAACAGCAGATGTCTCGAAAGAAGACAGTGAGACACTAGCATCCCTAATAGAGTCACAAGACCCTCTTCCCCAAAGAGGATAACTCATCGGCCCTTTCACAATAGAAACAACAGAGGAAGGGGCAATAGGGGAAGAGGGAGAGGCTCAAGAAGATGGATGGGCGCCTCCCATCACTCGGCCACACCAGTGGGGGGTTGCCTGGCAAATCACTGGAAGTGTGGCAGGAACTAGCAGAGCAGTGGTGGTGGATGTTCTCAGGATCGGGTATTGATCCCGTTCGAGGTAACCCGCCCCTGACAGATCAACCATTACCCCACGTCTCTTATGCCCACAAATCTCAGAAGGCCACTATTCTGCAAGTCGAAGTGAAGAAGATGATGGGAAAAAAAGCAGCTGTGCAACAAGTATGCAGTCCGGCAAAAGGCTTCTACAGCAGGATTTTCCTGGTACCAAAGCCAACGGGGAGTGGAGGACAGTAATAGACCTGTCGACGCTGAATCTGTTTATAAGGAAAACCAGTTTCAAGATGGAAACTCCGAAAACGGTTCTACAAGCAGTCAGAATCGGAGACTTTATGCTGACAGTCGATCTAAAGGACGCATACTTTCAGATACCAGTCCATCAGTCTTACAGGGAATTTCTCCGCTTCAGTCTTGCAGGGAAAGCTTTCGAATTCAAGGACCTGTGCTTCGGATTGACAACGTCTCCTCAGGTTTTTACAAGAGTGTTCACCCTCGTGTCGGCGTGGGCGCATGCTCAGGGGATCAGGCTAATAAGATATCTGGACGATTGGCTGGTGATAGCAAAGTCCAGGGAGAAATTACTCAGTGACAGGGCCGCCCTCCTGCAGCTTTGTCACAGCCTAGGTATTGTGGTGAATCAGGAGAAGTCGCAGTTGATCCAAGTCAACGTTTGGAATATCTGGGAATGGTGATAGACGCAACACAAGCCAAAGTATTCCGACAGACCAAAAGAGTAGAGAAATGCAAACAAGTGGTGAATGCCTTTCTGGGAAAACAGACACAGCCAGCAAGACAGTGGCAGGTGGTGCTGGGAATCCTAACCTCCCTGGAGAAGCTAGTACACAAGGAAGGCTACACCTTCGGTCCCTACAATGGAGGATGAAGGAGTTTTGGTCACCAACAGTAGATCACCCGTACGAGCAAATTCCCTTGTCGCCAGAAGTGAGGAAAGACTTGCTGTGGTGGGTGAACGACGACAATCTGACAGTGGGTGTCCCCCTTCAACAATCCTCCCCAGACCTCTTGCTGTTCTCGGATGCGTCACTAGAAGGCTGGGGAGCCCATATGGAGGAGTTGATGGTGTCAGCAAAATGGAGTTGCAAGGACAGAGAACTCCATATAAACGTGCTGGAGTTGAAAGCAGCTTTCTGGCTCTACAGGAATTCAGGGAGAGAGTAAAGGACACTCAGTGGTATGATGTCAGACAACACCACAGTAGTAGCTTATATAAACAAGCAAGGAGGCCTAGTTTTCGGTGGCAGTTACATGTGATGACAGTTTCAACTTCACCAGTGGGCTATAGAGAACCTGGTAGACATCAAGGCAGGTATATTCCTGGGAAAAAGAAAACATAGTGGCCGACAAGTTGAGCCGCAGGATCAGATTCTGGGAACGGAGTGGTCCCTGCACCAACAGGTAGTGGACAGGATGCTCATGTTGTAAGGAAGGACCGATCATAGACCTATTCGCAACCAGGTACAACAAAAAGTTGGAAGTGTATTGTTCAGTAGTCCCAGACGCAGAGGCAGTAGCAGAAGATGCGCTACAACACCCCTGGGACAATCTGGACGTGTAAGCATTTCCTCCATTTTGTCTAATCCGTCAGGTTCTGAACAGGGTAATGCAGTCTCAGAACCTCAAGATGACCCTGGTAGCCCCGTTATGGCCGAAAGCAGAGTGGTTTCCAGACCTACTGGAACTCCTAGTAGATGTGCCAAGAGAGGTTACCTCCATGGAGCAACCTTCTGTGTCAGCCGCACGTGGAGAGGTACCACCAGTCGGTGAAGTCCCTATCGCTTCACGGGTGGAGACTGTCAAGTATCTCCTCCGAGCGCGAGGGTTTTCGCAGAAAGCAGCAACTCAGATGGCAGGTAATATCAGAAAATCATCTGCGACAGTATACCAAGGAAAGTGGTCAGCATACTGTGATTGGTGTCGTAGAGGGAACTTGTCTCCACTCGGTACCACTATTCAGCAGTTAGCAGACTTTCTGATATATCTCAGAACAGAAAAAACATATGTCTGTATCTGCAGTGAAGGGGTACAGGGCGCTCTAGCCTCAGTCTTACGAATGAAAGGAGTGGACATATCTTCTTCATGGGAGTTGGCCATGCTGATGAGGAGCTTTGAACAGTCATGCCCACCAAAGGAGCTAAAAGCCCCAGATTGGGATCTGACCAAGGTACTGAGTAGTCTGACAAAACCCCCCTACGAACCACTAAGGCAGTCCACGGATAGGAGCCTGACCCTGAAGACAGTCTTCTTATTGGCCCTGGCTTCAACCAAAAGGGTGGGGGAGCTACATGGCCTGCTCTATCTTCATAAAGCACTCGAGATTGGAGATCAATGGTATTTGAGTTTGTCCCAGAATTCGTGGCCAAGACCCAAAATCCAACAATAGTAGACGGCAGATTCGACTCCTTTACCATACCTTCCTTGGCAGACTTTGTAGACAACGACAAAGCTGAGATGCTCCTGTGCCCCGTCAGGGCACTAAGGGAGTACTTAAAGAAAACAAGGACCTCAGGCCGGGGGTGCCGGAGGTTGTTCGTAAGTACAGGACGGAACAAGAAGGAAGTGTCCAGGAATACAATATCGTTTTGGCTAAGGGAGACGATCAGAGATGCTTATACGGCAGAAGACAGAGGGTCAGATAGCCAGGTGGGAGCTAGAGCTCATGACATCAGGGGCGTGAGTGCTTCCCTGGCATTTAAGAAGAACATGTCTGTGATTAAAATTCTGAAAGCTGGTGTGTGGAAACGCCAAACAACTTTCACCTCATTTTATTTGAAAGATGTTGCCCATAGATCCTTGGACACCTTTTCCTTGGGTCCAGTGGTGGCGGCCCAACAAGTGATATAGTTCATCCAGTGCCCGGTGGGTGGGGTCAGTTTGCATCTAGTCTAAGATGAAGGTTATGAAAGTAGAATGAATGGGCATGGACTGGTCTTTTTTCTTTACTACTTTCTTCCTACTCCTTAACTACGGGCAATATTGAAGGGAGAGTACCGTCATGTGCTGGAACCGACTAGATGCAGGTGAGGTGGTCCAGCCATACTGTGAAGCTATCTTAGGTGATGATATACTTTTCAGTAGCAACACCCCCACCCCTGGATAATAGGGAAAGAGGGGTGAAGGTGGATCCAGTTGCAAGGGGACAAGAGTAAACAGTAGAATGGTATCTACACCCAGTGGAGAAAACCAATAGATCCGCTTATATCTTTGGTCCTAGGTCATTGTCCATTCTCTTAGAATTTCCCTATATATTCGGAAATGGATAAGGTGGCAAACTCCCAGTCAGTTGTAGAGACTTACCTCCCTCCAATAGTAAGTCTATCCTAATGTTAAGACCGAAGGTTTGTTTCGTGTATGAACAAATACCAAATTTGTAACTAATTTGTATTTTTCATAACTAACAAAAACCTGAGGTCTTAACAGTTAAAGGCCCACCTCGAACCACCCCTCTAGCAGTCTAAACTGGGTTTAGAAATATAATGGGTGGGTCACAGGTAGCCGTGGGCATTCTGGGTATACATGCCCCGTGACCTGGTATAGATGCCATTAGTCCCTGGATCTCACAAGTGTAATTTTAATTTCTACCGGTTTCCAGCTTGGCGCTAGTAAATCCTAATGTAAGGCCTCAGGTTTGTTAGTTATGAAAATACAAAATTAGTTACAAATTTGGTATTTCTTATGATGTCAGACTCTGCTAATGTATATAGTGTGTGTGAATGAGGGATGTAAGGTGAGGCTACCGAAGGGTTTGGTAGATCCTCACACTGTATGCAAGAGGTGTCGGGAGAATGATTGTTCTTTAACTAACCCTTGTAAGGAATGTGCGTGTCAGAACGAGGAAGGATGGAATGCTCTGTCTTCCTACTTGAGGAAGTTAGAGAAGGATAGAATTAGGAAGGCTTCTTCTAGAAGCACTAGTAGGTCTCGTTTTAACGAGCCAGTTGAGGAAATTAGTTCCTTTACCTAATGTGCTAGCATCCTCTCCTACGGTTTCAGCTCCCTCACCCTTCACCGAACCTGTGGATTCGTCGGTGGAGATGGCTAACAGGAAAGCTGCTTTACGAAGGATGGAGCTTCAAATGCTTGCTTGGCAAGGTAAGAGTGCTGTGTCTAGTGAGTGCAGTGTTCCAGTGCAGTTGAGGGGGCGTGCCTGATCGGCTCTGCAACGCTCCAGGTCTAGACCTCTTCCAAACTCCCAGGCCCAGTGGAGGAGGAATGTCAAAAACCGTAAGGAGGTTGTGGAGAACCCTCCCACCGGTCAGGCGTCCCTTCGGCAAGGATTTGTTGTTACAACCCAGACTGCCAGGGATCGCCACAGTCAAAGGCATCCTTACTTAAACAGTGCTTTTCGTCCTCTGATTTGGCTTCTCCTAAACGCGGATGGAGTTCGGCTGAGGAGTCGCGCCCCCTGAAGAGGTCCTGGAAAGCTCCCAGCAGTATCTTGGACTCCAGCCCGGAGCGGTTCCCAGAGGAGTCGCCGACGGACAGGAAGAGAGCCAGGAGAGCCCGTCAGCCCTGCTCCTAGTTCAGCATCTCCTTCAGCTTCTAAACCTCTTTCTCCTTCTTTGGAAGCGGACCAAGAGAGTTCTACCAAGAGGATTCTGATCAATCTGCAAGAACAGATTTCGTCTTTGGTGGGCGCTCTGGTTAGAGATCCTCCTCGCAGGAAGGACGTATCTCTTCTGGTTAAGAAGTCTAAGCGCCCTCCGCACAAGAGGAGCGCCTCTCGAGACAGGAGTTTGTCTCCGAGAAGCTCCAAGCGCCTCTCCCCGGTTAGGCGCGCTCTTCCTGGCAAGCACGGTTCTCATGAGTATGCGCCTCTCCTCGCAGCCGCTTTGCTCCTTTGGGAAGCAGCTCCCCTCGCAGGCGCGCTTCTCCTAGCAAGCTCTCGACGCCGACCAGGCGCACAGCGCCAGATAAGTGCGCGGTATCATCCAGGCATGCGGCGCCACCTAGCCATGAAGCGCCAGCCAGAGACAGACACACGACGCCTACCAGGCGCTCTTCGCCTGCTAAGCGCTCTCCTTCATTCAGCCACTCCTCTCCGCGTAGATATGCCTCTCCTCGCAAGCGCTCCTCCCCTATCAAGCCCTCGACGCTAGTCAGGCGCTCTTCGCCTGCTAAGCGCTCTCCTTCCTTCAGCCGCACTTCTCCTTGCAGGTTTGCAGAGGAAGACTTCGAAGAAGTTTCGGTCGGAGGAAGGAAGCTCCTAAAGTAGCAGCTCTGTCTGACTACAACACTTTGGCGGCCCTGCTGGTCCAAGAATTCGGCAATTCTCTCAGCCCAGCTGCTCCTCCCTCTCGGTCGGTCGCTATTCTCCAGCACGAAGACAGCAAAGAGTTCCTCTTCTTGAAGTTGCGCCCGACCATTCGATAAGGAAAGCTCTCCAATCGGTAGGGGATTGGTTCAAGTCGAAAGAGGAGGCAGGGAAGACAGTTTTTTTCTTGTCCTCCCTCCAAGCTCTCGGGAAGGAGAGGCATGTGGTATGAAACTGGAGAGCCAATGGGTTTGGGACTTCCATCTTCAGCTGAGGCAGATATCTCTACCTTCGTAGATTCCGAGCAAGGAGGCATGCCCTTCCCACGGCCAAGACTACATGGGGAATGACAAGAGATGGACCATTTCCTCAAGGGACTCTTTTGGATTGGTCCCTTGGGGCATTGGCCAAGAAAACTCTCGATCCAGAGTTTTTAGGACCTGAGGTTGTCCTGCATGGATAAAGCTGTCAGGGACAGATCGGGAGAGTTAGCTTCTCTCTTCGGAGCAGGAGTCTTAAGAAGAGAGCGGTGTTTAGCTCTTTTCTAATGAAATCAGTATCCCCGGCTCCAGAGGCTCTTCCTTACTTTACGCCCCTCTTTCCAACCAATTGTTCCCTTCCAAGTTGGTGAAGGATATTTTCTATTTCCTGAGGAGAAGGCGACTCAGGATCTGTTGGTGCAGTCTGCAAGGAAGGCGAGACAGCTGCTTCCTCCGTCAGGAAGGAGAGTCGTCCCTCTCTCAAGCGCCCTTTCGAGGTGGCCCTTCTCTCAGAACCTCTTTCAGAGGAAAAGGACCAGGAAAAAAGTGAGGTAGGTCCTCTTTCAGGCCCTTCAAGAGGGCTAAATAAGACTCGAGTCCTCCAGACGTCAGTAGGTGCCAGACTTCTCAATTTCCCAGAAGCCTTGGCACAGAGAGGAGCGGACAACTGGTCCCTCTCTATTTTGAGAAAGGGATATCTCATCCCCTTCAAGGAAAGGCCGCCCTTGACTTCGACGCCAAGGGAACTTTCAGCAAGATACAAAGACCCTGTTCTGCGGCGAACCCTTCTTCTTATGGTGGACCAAATGCTGGAGAAGGAGGCCATAGAACCAGTTCAGGATCCCCATCCCAAGGATTCTACAATCGCCTGTTCCTCATGCCGAAAGCCTTGGGCGGTTGGAGACCTGTTCTGGACGTAAGCGCCTTGAAATCGCTTTGTGGAGAAAAGGAGTTCTCCATGGAGACAACTTCTTTGGTTCTCGCTGCTCTTCGTCTGGGAGATTGGATGGTTTCCCTGGACCTCCAGGACACGTACTTCCACGTACCGATTCATCTTGCCTCAAGGAAGTATCTGAGGTTCATGGTACAAGGGAAGATCTTCCAGTTCAGGGCTTTGTGCTTCGGCCTATCGACGGCCCCGCAAGTATTCACAGGGCTCATGAAAAATTTAGCCAGATAGTTACATATGAAGAGGGTGAGGATATCTCTGTATCTGGACGACTGGCTTATTCGAGCCAAGTCGGAAATTCGATGTCTAGAGGACTTACGTACGACCTTATTGATGACCCAGTCACTTGGACTACTGGTAAACCTCGAGAAGTCCCAGATGGTCCCCAGCCAGAAGCTTGTTTATCTGGGGATTCGGATGGATTCTTGGGGTTTTCGTGCGTTTCCATCCCCGGAAAGGCTCGAACGGGGTATGGAAAAAGTGACAGCTTTCTTAGAGAAAGAGCAAAACTCCGCGAGGGAATGGCTGAGTCTGCTGGGGACCACTTCCTCGCTGGAACAGTTCTTCTCTAGAATGCTTCACTTGAGACCCCTGCAATTTTATCTGAAGAAGATGTGGATCAGAAGGCGGGAGACTTGTTGGATTCCTTCCCAATTAACCAGGGGGTAAAAGAGCAACTTGAGTTGGTGGCTAACTCCACGCAGATTGAACAAAGGCTTGTCTCTTCTGAAGCCGAACCCGCACCTAGTGTTGTTCTCAGACGCGTCAGAGTCGGGGTGGGAGTAACACTAGGGGCAAAGGAAGTGTCAGGCACCTGGAAGGGGGACCAGGTGAACTGCACATCAACGTGAAAGAGCTGTATGCAATCTTTCTGGCTATAAAGTGGTTCGAGTCAGAAGTCAGAGGCACGGTGGTCCAAGTCAATTCGGACAACACCACGGCTCTGGCTTACATCAGAAAACAAGGAGGGACACATTCCTTCTCCCTGTGCAAGACAGCAAGAACCCTGCTTCTATGGGCGGAGGAGAGAGAGATTACGCTCCTAACCAGATTCGTTCAGGGAGAGAGGAATGTAAGAGCGGACCTGTTGAGCAGGAGAAACCAAGTCCTTCCAACAGAATGGACGCTCCATCAAGACATTTGTCAGAAGTTGTGGACACTTTGGGGCAGACCACATCTAGACCTGTTTGCCACATATCGAAACAAGAGGCTGGACAACTTTTGCTCCTCCATAGCAGACCGAGGAGCAATAGCAATAGACGCTCTCCTCTTAGACTGGTCAGATAGATGGTTACAAGTTTCGCCCATTCAAGCTTGTGGGGGAAGTAATGAAAAAGTTTGTTTCCTCGGCAGGAACGAAACTTACCCTGATCGCTCCTTTTTGGCCCGCTCAAGAATGGTTCATAGAGGTACTGGAATGGACGGTGGACTTCCCCAGATCTCTTCCACTCAGGAGAGATCTGCTCAGACAGCCCCACTTTGAGAGGTTTCACAAAAAACCTCCCGCTCCCTGCCTGACTGCCTTCAGACTATCGAAAGGCTCGTCAGAGCGAGAGGCTTTTCACGAAAAGTTTGCTAGCGCGATCGCCAAAGCCCACAGGTCCTTCAACCTTGCGGGTGTATCCAATCGAAGTGGGAAGTCTTTCGGAGATGGTGCAGGTCGAAGAAGCTGTACTCTTCCAATATTGCTGACTTCCTTCTCTTTCTTAAGAGAAGAATGTCATCTAGCAGTATCTATGATTAAGGGCTATCGTAGCATGCTTTCCGCTGTGTTCAGAAACAGGGACCTGAAGATTGCGGAAGATAAAGATCTGCATGACCTCATCAGATCCTTTGAGACCTCTAAGAGAAAGTGCTCTCAACCTCCTAGCTGGAACGTGGATGTTATTCTCAAGTTCTTGACTTCAAGCAAGTTCGAACCTCCTCATCAGGCTTTGTTCAGGGACCTGACTAGGAAGTCAATTTTTCTCATGGCTCTCGCAACTGCGAAGAGAACTTGCGAGTTGCAAGCTCTGGACTCTAGAGTAGGGTTTAAAGGTGACTCAGCTATCTGTTCCTTTAAACCTCTATTCCTAGCAAAAAATGAGAATCCCTCGAAACCCTGGCCTAGAAGTTTCGAGGTCAAAGGACTCTCACCCTTAGTGGGGAGAGAGATTGAAAGGTCCCTATGCCCTGTCAGGACCCTTAAATTTTACTTGCAAAGGAAGAACAAACTTAAGGGCAGTCTTGAGAGTCTCTGGTGTGCGATCAGGGACCCTAAAAGGCTCATCTCTAAGAATGCTCTGGCGTTCTTTTTGAGAAGCGTCATTACTGAGGCGCATGCGACGTGCAATGACGATCAGTTGCAGCAACTTAGAGTGAAGGCACATGAAGTAAGGGCCATTGCGACCTCTCTGGCTTTCCAGAAGAACATGTCTCTGAAAGATATTCTGGCTGCCACTTACTGGAGATGCAACTCTGTGTTTGCATCTCACTACTTGAGAGACGTAAGGGTAACTTACGATAAGTGCTTCTCTCTGGGGCCCTATGTATCTGCGGCATTCGTGCTGGGACAGGGAGCTGATTATAATCCTTGCTAGTTTAGTTTAGTTTTAATTTTAGGTGGTGTGTTGTTTGAAGGAAGGTTTGGTGGTACTTCTTTCAATCGTAGTTCTAACTCGGGTTAGATGGTCAGGTGGTCGGGGATTGGTTTTGTGCTCCTTGATAGTGCCAGAGGCAAAGGCTCTTTGTCATGAAAGTGGGATAACCCCCATTGACAGATCCACAAGAACACTGAGTCATAGGTCACTACCTCGCTGAGGCTCTTGAGGCAAAGCAGACTCATAGACCGTATCCATGAAGTCTTCTGCCAAATCAGGTAAGAACCAAGGTTTTTTAACTACATGTGTGTGTTTCCTGTTTATTTCAGTAATTTAGCTGTCTCTTACCCTCCACCAAGGGTGCCAATCAGCTAAGTATATATCTGCCTGGGAAGTTGAATGTACAAAAATGATATTGTTATGATACAATAAAGTTTTGTACATACTTACCTGGCAGATATATACGATTAATGGCCCGCCCCAGCCTCCCCTCAGGAGACAGGTGGAAGAGAAAATCTGGGTGGCGGGAGGGTAGATCACCTGACCTACCTGTAGCGTGTGCGCGAAATTTGAATTTCTGTCGGGGACAACGGAGTCTATAGCTAAGTATATATCTGCCAGGTAAGTATGTACAAAACTTTATTGTATTATAACTATCATTTTAATTACAGTTGACTGATAAATATTACTTTAAATTCTGTTCAGGAGGTAAAATAACATAGGAAAATGTCAACTGCCATTTCTACTGTACCGCGGAATGCGGGCTTAGAATTACCGATTCAAGTCTATATTACTATTTTGACTTTTTTTTTTATTTTTTAATAATTGTATGGCAGAAATAAATTGTAAACCTTTCATGTTTGCATGCTATGTAATGGCAAAAATGTTACCATTGCAAATTAGTGGAGCTTCACAACATACGCCGATACATTTACTACAAACTGTTTCCATGAATTCTAGTTGTCATAGTAATGCAATAATGATAAAATTGCTTTAATATTTATGTAAATATACCACAAATACGTAGGCTAATTTCACTCATTTCCACGTTTTGTGTAAGTCCTATACCCAGTTTGGAGGGTAAACACATACCAATGGACGGCACATAAAAAAAATAGAAGAGCGTGAACATCATTGTAGCTACTGTTCACAGCAAAACATGATTGATATTTGAGTCAGGAATCTAGTTATATGTAAAACATTTATGCAATTCATGACTTTATACTGATGTTTAACTATTCATTTAATTAATTATCTATCGTACACTTCTTCGCTTCTTTCTACCGAAAAATCGCAAGTTTTCCTTGGACTCAAGGGCAGAAGGCGTCATTGTTTACGATTGCTGTGAAGAAAGTGTCCCAGCATCTGTGGGTACAAGTGGTGGTGAGGATTTAGCACAGGAAATGGGAAGTTTGTTGACACAAGTGACTGCAAACATTGAGATGGTGCAATCCTCTACATTTTTTGGTGTAAAATAGACCTTAATTTCTAACTTTGGAGAAGATACTTACTCAGAAAGTAGAGTAGAGGTCTCGAGGGTGTTGCTCCCACCGCCAATGACTTGTGACTGGTGCCCATCTCAGGTGTCAGGATATGATAAAGTACGTTTTCGGAGGGTTGATCAACAAGCGGGCAAGACTGGCTCAGCTAGTATACTCGGTTGTTTCCCCCACAGTTCGCACAATATCAAAACAGATAAGAATTAAGATCAGTAAAAAAACAATTCTGACCAAATTTATTATTTTTGTTTTTCTCCTAAACTTGCGAAATAATGGCATCAAGTGCTTTTCGGGAAGTGGCAGGGTTTCAAGAGAGGTGGCCACTATGTCACCACTCTGTCATTTACCCTATACTACATATGTTTTGTGATATTTCTTTGCACTTTTCTTGGCAAAATTACATTTATAACTGACATACTATCATAAATGGTAAGAACTAAAAGCAACAGCAACCCCTTGGTATAGCTATTTATGAGCAAATTTATAAAAATATTGGAGACAGAGAAGCAGTACATCCTCCCTTGAAGACAAGATCAGAAGCTCTGAGCTGCCCAGTCTCTCATCTTAGCCAGTCTAAAAGTTGCCATTAGTGAATTTTTGGGCTATAGAAATAATGGCACTTCTTTCCAGCTCAATTCCCCCAAATCGATGGCTCATAATATTGTTACTCACCATGAGTCAATCCGTCATCCACAAAAAACCTTTGATTGCTACTCATGTGAGCATGTCCATCCACCAAGGGATAAACTTAACCATTTGGTTGTAGCTTAGCTGCTAATGACTCATTTAACCTTAATTTTGGTTTGACTGTAGGCCTAGCTAGTTATACTGATTAAATTACAAAACTTTAGATTAAGCTAGGCTACCCTAGCCTATGTTGCCAAACTTCCTTTCTTATAATCCAACTGGGTAATCCTACAGTTTAGGGATTCAAATTTGGTGCTCCCTTTTGTGTGTTTAGGATTTCTTTCCTATTGTCAAATTTTTCTTTTGACAGATCTGAGAACAGAAGGAAGTAAACATATATACCAAAAAAATTAGTGGCTTATCTGTTTACAGAAGCAGAGATTGGAAAAAAAACAAGGGGAATAATGTTGTGTTGCAGAGTGCAAAGGTACCAAGACCAGGTTGGAACCTTTTGATAAATTGGAAAAAATGAGCAGTTTATATGTTACAGAAGCAGCAATTTACGATTTCCTCAAAGTTCTATGGCTCTGTATCCCCTAAGACATGTTTATATACATTCAACTTACCTGTCAGATATATACTTAGCTATTGACTCTGTCGCGCCGACAGAATTCGAATTTCGCGCACAGCGTACAGGTAGGTCAGGTGATCAACCGCGCTGCGCTGGGTTGGCAGGAATAGGAACCATTCCCGTTTTCCATCATATTTTTTCTGTCGGCCATACTGGTAACATCGTTGTTGGTATCTCCGGCTGGATTTAGTTTTTTGGATTGCAATTGATCTTCGTTTTGGACCTTTGGTGACGTATTTGGATCGTTGTATTGGCATACGCTATTGTGGACTGTTATTGGATTTTGTCTTGGATTTTTCATCATGATGTCTGATTCTGGAAGTGTTGTAAGAATGTGTGTGAATGCAGGGTGCAAGATGAGGATGCCGAAGGCTTCAGTTGATCCTCATACGTGTGTAGAATATGTAGGAAGTATGAATGCTCGATCGATAACACTTGTCGTGAATGTGAGAGTTTGAGTGCTGAAGGGTGGAAGTCTTTAACTTCATATTTGAAGAAGTAGAGAAAGACCAGTTAAGGAAGTCCTCTTACCAAAACCAAGCCTAGCTCTCTTTCTTCGAGTGAAATGGTGAGTAATTTTGTACCCTCTTCTAACATTATGAATGCTCCTTCTAATGTTTCAGGATTTTCTCCGAATGCTGATCCTACTGATTCTGCTTCGGAAATCGCAAGCCTTAAAGCAGCGCTTATGAAAATGGAGCGTAAAATGGCTGCAATAGAAGGTAAGCAAAATTTGAGTGCTGTGGAAAGTGAGGTGAATGTCCCCAGTGAAGTGGAGGAGGCATCTGACTGGCTTCACAACGCTCCCAGGCCTAGACCTCTTTCAAGCTCCCAAGCCCAGAGGAGAATGTCAAAAGCCGTACGGAGGTTATGGAGAATCCCCACAGTCAGACGTCTCTTCGGCAGATTCTGACATCCCAGACTGCAAAGAACGCATTAGAAAAAGCGTTCTGCGTGAATTTTTTTCGTCATCCGAGAATTCGTCACCCAAAAGAGGATGGAGATCGGCGGATCATTCTCGTCCCCTGAAGAGGATCTGGGAAGAGACTGGGATTAACTCTAGTCCGGAACGTTTTTCGGAGTGATTCCCCGACGGAGGATAAGAGAGCAAAAGTTTTGCCTTCTCCCGCTAAGTCGTCGAGAATGAGGAGGAAAGGATCCTCTCATTTAGATCAAAGGGAGGAAATGACTAAGATATTGAAAGACATGCAGGAGTCCATTGCTTCCCTGGTCGGGGTTCTTTCCCGAGATCCTCCCAGAAGAAAGGATAAATATCTTCCGGTGAAGAAATCGAGGACACCTTACTATCAACCTCCTAGGAAAGAAGTTTCCTCGTCGGATGAAGAGTCAGTCTTTCACAGACCCACGAAGCTACGAGTTCGTGGAGAGACAACCAGGCGAAAAGCGCCAGCCGAACGGGAAGCGCCAGCCAGGCTCGAAGCGCCAGCCGGACGCGAGGCGCCAGCCAGGCGCGAAGCGTCAGCTAGGAGAGAAGCGCCAGCCAGACGTGAGGATCTGGTCAAGCGCAAACCAACATCAGGACAAGAAGATGGATTTATGCATAAAGAACTACCTTTTGGGAGTAGGAAAGGTGTATTAGAGGTAACTACCGAGCGTGAAGCGCCAACCAGGCGCGATGCGCCAGCCAGGCGCGAGGCGCCAGCCAGGCGCGGAGGAGCCAGCCAGGCGCGAGGCGCCAGCCAGCGCGAGGCGCCAGCCAGGCGCGAGGAGCCAGCCAGGCGCGAGGCAGGCGCGAGGCGCCAGCCAGACGTGAAGCGCAGCCGCACGCGAGGAGACAACCAGGCACGAGGCGCCAGCTGATAAGGGAATGCAAGTTGAGATGGAAGTTGCTAGGAGGAGATATTTATTGAGGCATGCAATATCTTCGGATAGCGATTCTCCTGCAAATAAAGAGCCCGATTCAGGAAAAAGGGGATCGAACTCCACAAAAAGAAACCTTGTACATTGAAGGCATCTACTTCAAGATCTCAAGAGAAATTATTGGATAGGAAGGAGAGAGTTTCTAGATCGGTTAGCTCTCTCCTTCTAGGAGTATATCTCCTAAGGGAAAAAGATTCCCATATAAGAACTCACCTCTCCTTCATGATGGAGTTGGAAGACGTGTCCAAGGAAGAAACCCCGAATAATGAGGGCGTATCCAATTACAAGGTATTAGCGTCTTTACTTCTTCAAGAGTTTGGAGATTCCCTAAGCCCAGCAGCTCCTCCCTCTCCGAGATCTTTGTTTTCGAGTACGAAAACTCCTAAGTCGTCCTCGTATTTGAAAATGAAACCAGCTATTTCAATGAAGAAAGCTCTTCAATCTTTAAACAACTGGTTGAATGTGAAGAAGGAGGCTCAGAAAACAGTTTTCTGCTCTCCTCCTTGTAAACTCGGAGGGAGGAAAGGAATTTGGTATAAGACGGAAGAAGCGATGGGTCTTATGCTACCATCTCAGCAGAAGCTGATTTTTCTAGCTTAGTCGAAGCATCAAGAAGGCAGGCATTGAATCAGCGAAGGCTTATTGGAGCATGTCGGAATTGGATCAGCACCTTAAGGGACTTTTTCATGTTTTAGAGGTTTTTAACTTCTTGGAGTGCTGGCCAAAAAGGCGAAAGAACCTGACGATTTGGAACCTGAAGTTCTACATAGTATTTTATCCTGTATGGATAAAGCGGTTCAAGACGGTTCAGGAGAATTGACATCTCTTTTCGGTGCGGGAGTAGTGAAGAAGAGATCGTTGTTTAGTTCATTCCTGACCAAAGCTGTGTCCCCTTCACAGAGGTCAGCCCTGTTGTATGCCCCTATATCGGAGCATCTTTTTCCTTCTCTTTGGTGAAGGATATTGCGAAGTCGCTGGCTGAAAAAGCGACCCAAGATCTCTTGGTTCAATCTACCAAGAAAGCGAGACCAGCGGTTTCAGTGGCTAAGAAGACTGCTCGTACTCCGGTAGTGCCCTTTCGGAGAGGTTCCGCCTCTCGACCCCCAACAAAAAGGAAGACGACAGAGAAGCGAGGAAGGTCTTCCTTTCGGACTTTTAAAAAAAACAAAGTAGCAGCAAAATCCTCCAAACTTCTGTAGGGGCCAGACTTCTAAACTTTGTAGGAGCCTCGGGCAATAAGGAAAGCCGACCCTTGGACGTTAGCAGTCTTGGAAAAGGGTTACATCATACCTTTTCAGGACAACCTACCTTTGTCGAAAGTTCCGAAGGAACTGTCGGCGAAGTACAAGGACCCTGTGCTGAGAGAGACACTTCTTAGATGGTGATAGCGATGAAAGACAAGGAAGCAATAGAGGAGAGATTCAGGATCCTTCCTCCGCCTATTTTTAGTACCAAAAGCATCGGGGGATGGTGACCAGTCTTGGATGTGAGCTCCCTGAATCGTTATGTAGAAAAGAAAAAGTTCTCGATGGAGACTTCTGCCTCGGTGCTTTCAGCCCTGCGAAAGGGAGACTGGATGGTCTCTCTAGACCTGCAGGATGCCTATTTTCACGTTCCTTTCTATTCACCCATCGTCGAAGAAGTATCTAAGGTTCGTGATACAAGGAAAGGTCTTTCAGTTCAGGGCCTTGTGTTGGGCTTCGGCCTCTCCACCGCTCCACAGGTATTCACGTACCTGATGCGGAAGTGGCCAGGTGGCTACATCTGGAGGGTATAAACGTCTCTCTTTATCTAGACGACTGGCTGATAAGAGCAAAATCCCAGAAACAATGTTTGGAGGATCTACGGAAGACACTCGAGTTGACGAATTCATTAGGACTACTCGTGAATCTCGAGAAATCGCAGATGATCCCCTGTCAGGACTTAGTCTTATTTGGGGATTTAGATGAATTCTCGGGATTTTCGGGCTTTTCCGTCCAAGAAAGGATTTTTGAGAGGGATGCAGAAAGTCACGTCCTTTCTAATGAAAGAGAAGAGTTCAGCAGAGAGTAGCTAAGCCTTATAGGTACTCTTCTTCCCTAGAACAATTTGTGTCCCTAGGAAGACTTCATCTTCGACCACTACAATTCTTCCTAAAACAATCGTGGACTTGGAAGAAGGGACGTCTGTCGGACACTTTTCCTGTAACATTAAAAGCGAAGAAACACCTGAAGTGGTGGCTGCTTCCGCTAAAAAAGAACGAGGGAGTAGTCTAGAGGTTCGGAGCCCAAACCTAACCATGTTCTCAGACGCTTCAGAGACGGGATGGGGAGCGACTCTAGGGGCAAAAAGAAGTGTTGGGCAGATGGGAGAGAGAACAGAAGGACTGGCATATAAATGCCAAAGAACTATATGCAGTGTTCCTGGCTCTGAAATTCTTCGAATCAGAAGTAAAGAATCAAGTGATCCAAGTCAACGGCGTTGGCTTATATAAAAAAACAAGGGGGGGGCGCATTCGTTCTCCCTTTAACGAGATAACGAGGGACCTGCTGTCATGGACGGAGGAGAGGAACATCACACTCCTAACCAGGTTTGTGAAAGGGAGAAAAGAATGTGAGAGCAGACAGGCTCAGCAGAACAAACCAAGTTCTCCCACGGAGTGGACTTTACACGAGCAAGTTTGTCAAAGTCTGTGGAACCTGTGGGGAAGGCCACAAATAGATTTGTTTGTGACATTCCTTTCAAAAAGGATAGACAACTTCTGCTCCTCAGTCGAAGACCTGAGAGCGATAGCAGTGGATGCCATGCTACTGGAGTGGTCGGGACTCGACGCTTACGCCTTCCCTCCATTCAAGTTGCTAGGAGTAGTGATGAAAAAATTCGTAGCATCAACAGGGACGAGACTAACACTCATCGCCCCGTTTTGGCCATCCCGAGATTGGTTCACAGAGGTACAGGAATGGACAGTAGACTACCCAAGATCTCTTCCAAACAGGATAGATCAAAACCTCCCCGCTCTCGCTCTGACTGCCTTTCGACTATCGAAAGATTGGTCAGAGCGAGAGGCTTTTTCAAGCAAAGCTTCGAAAGCAATTGCGAGGGCCCGAAGATCGTCAACCATTCGGGTATACCAATTCGAAGTGGGATGTGTTCAGAAGATGGTGTAGGAAGAATAAACTGTCCCCCTCCTCCGATACCTCTGTGACCAATATAGCAGATTTTCTGTTATTTCTGAGAGAGAAGCTCATCTTTCAGTTTCTACCATAAGAGGATACCGAAGCATGCTCTTGGCAGTTTTTAGAAATAGAGGATTGAATTTGGCAGAAGATAAAGATTACACAATTTAATAAGATCGTTTGAAACCTCTAAATCTATATCCTCAGTTCCTCCAAGCTGGAACCTGGATGTAGTACTCAAGTTCCTCTCGTCAGAAAAGTTTGAACCTCCCGACCGTGCCTCGTTCAGAGATTAGACGAGAAAGTGTATTGTCCTCATAGCCTTAGCTACCGCTAAGAGAATCGGTGAAATCCATGCCCTAGATTCTCGAGTGGGGTTTTTAAAAGAGACGCGGCTATCTGTGCTTTCCAAACTTTATTTTTAGCAAAAAATGAAAACCCTTCGAAACCTTGGCCAAGGAGTTTTGAAGTGAAAAGTCTTTTCAACTTTGGTGGGAGACCAAATTGAAAGAACTTTATGCCCAGTTAGAGCTCTTAAGTTCTATCTTAAAAAGAAAGAAGAGCTGCGGGCATGTAAACAAAGTTTATGGTGCGCAGTGCGGGATACGAAAAGGCCAATGTCCAAAAATGCGTTGTCATATTTTGTTAGAAGTGTGATTACGGAAGCTCACAGTGTATGTGCAGACGATTCCTATAAGTCACTGCGAGTAAAAGCTCATGAGGTAAGAGCTGTGGCAACGTCATTATCTTTCCAGAAGAATATGTCTATGAAGGATATTATTAATGCGACCTATTGGAGATGCAATTCGGTATTCGCATCTCACTATCTTAAAGATGTTAGGATTACCTATGAAAAGTGCTTCTCTTTGGGTCCTTTTGTGTCTGCGGATACAGTGCTGGGAATAGGGACGCATACCGATCCTTAACTGAAAAGATTAAAATTGATTTATGAAAAACCCTACCTTTGAGTTAGGCTCTAAGTTCTTACATGACGGACTGGATGTCGCACAGGCGGCCGTTGCCTTGGTTTAAGTAAGAAACTGTGAGTTTATCTACAGGATGGGCTATACTATAGGAGGGACTGTGTCTTTGATCGTACGTAAATCTTCCTTTCCTTGAGGCAGGTTTTTGGTTTACTACGGATAAGGGTGCTAGTTGTCGCACAGGCGGCCGTTACCCTTGTCAGTAAGGAACTGCGAATGTGCCTTATAAGCGGAGTTGTACTAAAGGCTTTGTAAAAAATCTGTGCATGAACCTCCCTTTTGAGACAGTATCAAGGTTTTTTCTGCTGGCATGAGCACTTGACGTCGCACAGGCGGCCGTTGCTTCTGCCAGTAGGAGGCCTTGAATGGGTCTTAAAAGCGGGGTTGTACAAAAAATTTAAATTTGAATTATATTGTTCGTAATTAAGTGATGTGTGAGATAATTGGTGTTGAGTTTTTTGGTTGTTTGGAAGGGGTTAGGGGATGATTCCTTGCAATTTTAGAAATAACATGGTGTTAGGTTAAGGTGATCGGGATCAGTATTGTGCTCCTTAGAAAAAAGGTACTTGTCATATACATAAGTGGATTTGAAACCCTTTGACATAGCCCTTAATAGGATCGGCCAAGTAAGTGGATAAGACCCCTTTGGCAGACCTACAAAGAACTCTTAGCAAATAGATCAATTTCTCGCTGAGGCTCTTGAGACTAAGCAGACTCCTGGTTATTAATCATGAAGTCTTCAGTCTAAACAGGTAGGAACCAAGGTTTTATTTACTTATTACCTACAACGAATGTTGTGGTTTCTGTTTAAATCAGTTTATTAGCTGTCTTTTACCCTCCTCCAATGGTGTGAATCAGCTAAGTATATTATCTGACAGGTAGTTGAATGTATAAAAATGATATTTTCATACAATGAAACTTACCTGTCAGATATATACTTAGCTAAGACTCCGTCGTCCCGACAGAATTCAAATTTCGCGCCACTCGCTACCGGTAGGTCAGGTGATCTACTGCCTGCCCTGGGCGGCAGGACTAGGAACCATTCCCGTTTTCTATCATATTTTCTCTGTCGCCGGTGGTATCAACATTGTTGTTACTACCTCCTGACTGGAATTTCGCTTTTCAAGACTTTATTGATCATCTTTATTGGATTTCTGGTGACGTACTGGATCGTTGTTTTTGGCATTCGCTACTGTGGACTGGATTTGGACTTGCTTTTGATTTTTCTAATAGAATGTCTGATTCAAGTGTTAGTGTGAGAGTGTGTGTGAATGTAGGCTGCAAGGTGAGGATACCGAAGGCTTCGGTGATCCTCACACTGTATGTCATAAATGTAGGGGGTTTGGACTGTTCTTTGGCTAACACCTGTATTGAGTGTGAAAAGTTGGATGCTAATGAATGGAAGACTCTAACTTCTTACTTGAAGAAGTTAGAGAGGGATAGAATTAGATGGGCTGCACAAAAGAGTGTGAGAACAAGGCCTATGAGCCTTTTTCTGAGTCTAACTCTCCTTTTTATTAATGAATTTGATTCTCCCTATGTATCTGAATCCTCACAGGCTTTGCATTCGGATTCGGCTTCTGAAATCGCCAATCTGAAGGCTACTCTTCGTAAAATGAAGACAAAGATGGCGGCCATGCAAGGTAAGGCTAGTGATTGTGAATTACTAAGTGAATGAGTGTTCCAGTGTTGTGGAGGGGCGTCTGACCGTCCCTGCGATGCTCCCAGGCCTAGACCTCTTCCAAACTCACATACCCAGAGGAGTAGGAAAGTCGAAGTCGTACGGAGGTTGTGGGGAATCCTACAACGGTCAGGCGTCCCTTCAGCAGGTTCTGTTTCGTTGACAGTCTGCTCAGGACCGCTCTAATAGAAGCGTCCTACGAGATTGTTTCTCGTCGTCCGGTTCTCCTTCACCTAAACGAGGGTGGAAGGACTCGGATCTTTCTAGGCCACTGAAAAGGCATTGGAAAGAGCGCGCGTTCGACTCGAGCCCGGAACGCTTCTCGAGGAAGCTCCTTCTTCTATCAAGAAGGCTAAGCTGGTTTCGACGCCTCCTAGAACAGTGTTTGAGGATCGCACTCCTTCGAGTTCTCCTGCTTCTTCTATGAAGAGGACTGGTGTGGCTTCCAAGAGGATATTGCTTGCAGTTCAAGAGCAGATAGCCTCTTTGGTTGGAGTTCTTTCGAGGGATCCCCCTCGCAAGAAGGACGCTAGACTTCCTATTAAGAAGTCTCGTCTTCTTTCACCAGCCAGACGTGAAGCGTCCTCCAGACATGGACGTCTTCCAGGCGTGAAGAGTCGTACAAACGTCAGGATCTATCCGAGCGAGTTGCTCTAGATCAGGATACGCTCGGCGTGAGGCGCCAGCCAGGCGCGAGGCGCCAGTTAGGCGCGAGGATTCAGCCAAGCGCGAGGCGCCAGCCAAGCGCGAGGCGCCAGCCAGGCGCGAGGATTCAGCCAAGCGCGAGGCGCCAGCCAGGCGCGAGGAGTCAACTTTGCGTGAGGCGCCAGACAAGCGCGAGACGTCAGCCAGGCGCGAGATGCCAGCCAGGCAACACGCTCCAGCCAAGCGTGAAGCGCCAGCCAAGCGCGAGGCGCCAGACAAGCGCGAGGCGCCAGCCAAGCGCGAGGAGCTTTTCAGGCGTGAGAAGTCAAGCAGACGCGAGACTTCTTTTAGACTTGAGAGAGAGTCGGTTCACTCTATGAGTCCCTCTCTAGTAGGAGTTTGTCACCAGTAGAGAGAGAACGGGATGAAGATCCTCTCGTTTTTCAGGCCGATTCTCCACAAGGTGTAGAAGGAGATTCGGAAGAAGAGGGTGACGGTAGAGAAGGAGTCTCGAACTATAAAGTTCTGACTGACCTTCTTTTGCAGGAATACGGAGATTCTTTAACTCCTGCGGCTCCTCCTTCGCCTCGATCACTGTTTTCGAGTGCGATTGTGCCTAAGTCTTCGTCGGTCTTGAAGATGAGACCTACGATCTCTATGGAAGAGAGCGCTTCAGTCCTTAGACAAATGGATGTTGTCTAAGAAGGATCTGGGCAGAATCACCTTCTGTATGCCTCCAGCCATACTTTCTGGCAAGAGAGGTTTCTGGTACCGAACTGGGGAGAACATGGGCTTTCTCTCCCAGCGGCAGCCGAAGCGGACTTTCAACCTTGGTTGACTCGTCAAGGAGACACGCTTTGAATGGAGCTCGCGTGTCTTGGGCGATTTCGGAGACGGATCATCTCCTCAAGGGACTCTTCCATATTTTGGAAGTGTTTAATTTCCTAGACTGGTCCCTTTGGGGTGATGTCTAAGAAAGCTCATGACTCGGATGGTCTAGATCCCGAATTCATTCTGAGTATTCTTGCTTGTATTGACAAGGCGGTACAAGACGGATCGGGAGAAATCTCCTCTCTTTTTCGGAGCAGTACTCCTGAAGAAGAGGATATTTTTAGTTCCTTCCTAACCAAGGCGGTTTCTCACTCACAGAGAGCAGCCCTGGTTTTCGCTCCCATGTCTGAACTTCCTGTTTTCTTCTCAGTTAGTGAAGGACATTTCTCATCATCACTGAGAAGGCGACACAGGATTTCTCTGCAAAACACTGCAAGGAAGAAAAGACCACTTGTTTCGGTTGACAAGAAGGACCGACTACTACGTTCAGCCCTTTCGAGGAGGCCCTCTCTCCAGAGCTACCTCTAAGAGAAGAGGTCTTGAGAGGAGAGGTAAGGCTTCTTCCTGTCCCTTTAAGAAAGGGAAGTGAGACAGACAACCTCCAAACACCAGTGGGGGCCAGGCTTCTCGAAATTTGCAGACGCCTGGTCACTCATAGACTCGGACGCCTCTTCCCATGTCCATAATCAGGAAGGGATATCTTATCCCCTTCCAAGACAGTCCTCCCCTAACGACCATTCCGCGGGAACTGTCAGCCAGATACAGGGACCCTGTACTGAGGGATACTCTTGTCTGATGGTGAATCAAATGTGGGACAAAAAGAGCTATAGAATTGGTTCTAGAGCAAAACTCTCCGGGGTTTTACAATCGGCTTTTCCTGGTTGCGAAAGCCTCGGGGGGCTGGAGACCAGTTCTAGATGTCAGCGCTCTGAACAAGTTCGTTCTAAAGGAGAAGTTCTCTATGGAGACTTCGGCCTCAGTCTGGCGGCTTTGCGTCAAGGAGATTGGATGGTGTCGCTGGATCTCCAGGACGCCTATTTTCATGTCCCGATCACCCTTCGTCGAAGAAGTACCTCCGTTTCATGACGGGGGAAGGATCTTTCAGTCAGGGCCTTGTGTTTCGGCCTTTCCACAGCTCCTCAGGTCTTCACAAACCTGATGAAGAATGTGGCGAGGTTTCTTCACCTCAAAGGCGTGTCAACATCTCTATATCTGGACGATTGGCTCATCAGGGCCAGAACAGAGAGACAGTGTTTGGAGGACCTTTCTTTGACCCTAGACCTGATAAAGGCGTTGGGACTACTCGTGAACCTCGAGAAGTCACAGCTGATTCCCAGACAGAACTTGGTCTATCTGGGGATTCAGATGGATTCTCGGGGTTTTCGAGTATTTCCTTCACAAGAGAGAATCGTGAGAGGCTTGGAAAAAGTCTCTCTCTTCTTAGGGAAAGAACAGACTTCGGCGAGGGAATGGTTTAAGCCTTCTAGGCACCCTTTCCTCGCTCGAACAGTTCTTTCCTCTAGGAAGACTACATCTTCGCCCTCTTCAGTTTTTTTCCTAAGGAGATCTTGGAACTGGAAGACGGGCCTTCTCTCCGACATTTTTCTCCTTCCAATGGAGATGAAACCACAACCTGCAATGGTGGTTGTCCCCTCTAAAAGAGAACAAGGAATTTCTCTGGAAGTTCCGAACCCACGCCGAGTGTTGTATTCAGACGCATCGGAGAAGGGTGGGGGGGGAGCAACACTAGGACCGAGAGAAGTGTCAGGCACCATGGAAGGCAGCAACAGGTGTCCTGGCACATAAATTGCCAAAGAACTTCTAGCAGTTCACTTGGCGCTAAAGTTCTTCGAACCCTTTGTGACGAACAGTGTGGTCCAAGTGAATGTGGACAACACTACAGCCCTGTCCTACATTCGGAAGCAAGGAGGAACTCACTCCGTGTCTCTTTACGAGATAGCAAGAGATCTGCTAATTTGGGCCTCACAGAGAAACATCTCCCTCCTGGCAAGATTTGTTCAGGGGACGAGAAACGTCAGGGCGACAGACTGAGCAGGAGAAGCCAGGTCCTTCACACAGAATGGACTCTTCATTCAGAGGTGTGTCAGAGTCTTTGGGATCTTTGGGCACTCCTCACGTAGATCTGTTCGCCACATTCCTTTCCAAAAAGGCTGGAAGTCTTTTGTTCAGTGGTGGAAGACCCAAGAGCTCTCGTGGTCGACGCCTTCCTGCTAGACTGGTCTCATGTGGACGTGTACGCTTTCCCCCCCTTTCAAAATCCTGGGACAAGTGTTGAGAAAGTTCGTAGCGTCCAACGGGACAAGGATGACCCTGATAGCCCCGTTTTGGCCAGCACAAGATTGGTTTGCAGAGGTGCTGGAGTGGACAGTAGACTTCCCAAGATCCCTTCCAAAAAGGATGGATCTTCTCAGACAGCCACACTTCGAGAGGTTTCATCAAAACCTCCCCGCTCTCGCGCTGACTGCCTTTCGACTATCGAAAGACTTGTCAGAGCGAGGGGTTTTTCTCGCGAAGCTGCAAGCGCTATCGCTAGAGCCCGCAGAGCTTCCACTAGACGAGTCTATCAGTCAAAGTGGGAGGTATTCAGAAGGTGGTGTAAGTCTAAGAAGTTGTCCTCCTCCAGTACCTCTATAACCGAAATAGCTGATTTCCTTTTGTTCTTGAGAGAGGTCTCTCATTTGTCTGTATCGACGATCAAAGGATACAGGAGCATGCTTTCGGCAGTCTTTAGAAACAGAGGCCTAGAGATTGCTGAGAATAAAGATCTGCACGACTTGATTAGATCGTTTGAAACGACAAAATCTAAGGAACTAACTCCTCCCAGCTGGAACCTGGATGTAGTTCTCAAGTCCTTTCGTCTGACAGATTTGAGCTCCCCACGTAGCTTCGTTCAGGGATATAACAAGAAATGCTTGTTTCTCCTATCTTTGGCGACAGCCAAAAGAGTTGGCGAACTTCATGCCCTAGAAGATGAAGTCGGCTTTAACAAAGACTCGGCCTTTTGCTCGTTTAGAACTCTTTTTCTAGCGAAGAATGAAAATCCATCGAATCCCTGGCCCAAGAGATTCGAGATCAAAGGCTTATCGAGTCTAGTAGGGAGAGAAACAGAGAGGTCTCTTTGCCCGGTAAGAGCCTTGAAGTTCTTCTTACAAAGAAAGAAACAAATGGGAGGCTCTAGACAAAGTCTTTGGTGTTCGATTAAGGACCCCACAAGAATCATGTCTAAGAACGCATTAGTTTTCTTTCTTCATTAGGAGCGTCATTAGGATGCTCACAAGTTCTGTCCTGACGACTCTTTTCCGCTTTTAGAGTAAAAGCCCATGAAGTTAGAGCAGTGGCGACGTCTCTCTCTTTTCAGAAGAATATGTGTTGTTAAAGAAAATCATTGACACGACATATGGAGGTGCAATTCAGTTTTTTGCATCTCACTATCTTAAAGACGTTTCGCGTGACCTACGAGAAATGTTTTTCTCTGGGACCTTTGTATCGGCGGATACAATACTGGGTACGGGAGCAAACACCAATCCTTAAATTTGTACATACCTTCTACTAGATATGTGTTGTCATAGAAGTGGTCCAGTACCCCATTGACAAAGTCCTTTTAGGCTCTGCGAGTAAGCGGTTCATATACCCATCGACAGACCCACAAGAACTCTAGCCAGATCTAATATCTCGCTAAAGTCTTGAGGTGATGCAGACTACCGGGCTACAGCCACGAAGTCTACCACCTATCAGGTAGGAACCAAGGTTTTTTTTTTCTTTTATACCTACAACATATGTTGTTTTACCGGTGTCTATTCCATATTAGCTGTCTCTGACCCTCCACCAAAGGGTGCCAATCAGCTAATATATATCTGACGGTAAGTTCATTGTATGAAAATGATATTGTTATAATACATAAAGTTTCATACCATACTTACCTGGCAGATATATACAATTAATGGCCCACCCAGCCTCCCCGCAGGAGACAGGTGGAAGAGAGAAAAATATGATAGAAAACGGGAATGGTTCCTAGTCCTGCCGCCCAGGCAGGCAGGTAGATCACCTGACCTACCGGTAGCGAGTGGCGCGAAATTTGAATTTCTGTCGGGGACGAGGAGTCTTAGCTAAGTATATATCTGCCAGGTAAGTATGTATGAAACTTGTTATTGATTATTAACAATATCATTGTTATGATACAATAAAGTTTTATACATACTTACCTGGCAGATATATACAATTGCCCACATCCACCTCCCCTCAGGAGACAGATGGTTTAGAAAAAATATGACTGGAAAAACGGGACTGGTTCCTATTCCTGCCACCCAGCGGCAGCGCGGTTGATCACCTGACCTACCTGTAGCCGTAGTGTGCGCGAAATTCGAAATTCTGTCGGCGCGACGGAGTCAATAGCTAAGTATATATCTGCCGGGTAAGTATGTATAAAACTTTATTGTATCATAACAATAGCATTTTTGTTTATTCCCTTTGTTTTCTATAAACTTTAAAATTTTTATTGTTTTCCATGATTCGATAAATATTTGATAAATGTGTGTTATCTTGACTTAAATAATGCAGTGAATTTGGATCCTAAACTATAGGATTGCCCCCAGCTGCAGTTAATAAGGATCCAGAAGAGGACGACGAAGGGGAGGCTAAGGAACGAGGCGAAGCCAACAGGGTTTGTGTTCGATCTCTTAACAGGAAGCCAAAGATCCTTTCTACGTCTTTGGGGCTCCTCTTCTCCCCTTGCGAAGAAAGCCGACAATCGTTGACGCAATTGCATACGAGTTTCATTAGACGGTGAAGTTCCACGTTCAGGAGAAGGACTCATCATATGCGAAGAAGGGCGAGTTGGAGCCCTCTTCTTCCTTTGAACTCTTAAGACGATGATAGTTCTCAAAAGTGTCCTCATCAGAAGACGTCCTCCTCTCTCTTAGGCGTCAATTCTTCGAAGTGTTCGGGTGATGATGAAAGAACAGGACGAGAAGTAGGACGTGAAGCGTCCACTTCCTTAAAACCTTTCCTAAGAGGACGAGAAAGACGCTGGCCGCATGTGCGGCACCTAGTGTCAAACTCGTTCTCCTCGTGAGAGGCCCTCTGAGAGCTCCATCCCCGGTAAGGAGAGGACGCCTCAGAGGACGAAAAGCACTCCTTCAATATCCGTGCTCGATCACACGCTTCGGCAGCCTGGGAAGCGTCCACAGGATCTGCTGAAGGGACGCCAGACCGGTGGGAATTTCCCGTAGCCCTCCTTCGGTTTTCGACATGTCCATTCCCTGAGTCCTGGGAGTCCGACAGAGGTATATTTTCCTAGAGGCACTATGGGAACCGATCTGACGCCCCCTCCACTACACTAGGGGCACTAATGTTTCCTCTACACTTCACTGTGGTCTTCAATGCACTCACTTTCGATTCTAGTGCACGAATCGACTCCATGATGGAAGAAAGGGCAATACCTTCTGAAGCAATAACTTCATTGCCCGAAGGCAAATACACAGGGTTAGATGTAACAACCTCTTACAGGAAGGTTAGAATGCGAATACTACCCTTACTTTTCACAGAAGCACTTCTGGAGGAAGATCTTCTGATTCTATCCCTTTCAAGCTTACGAACATACGAATCATAAGTCTTCCATTCATTTCGGTCAACCTTTCACACTCTTTACACCTATCATTCATCAACAAATATGATCTCTACATTTCGTGCATACTGTATGAGGATCCACCGAAGCTTTCGGTAGCCTCACCTTACACTCTAGCACAGTACACACTCTAAAACTAGTTGCAGAAGATCCAGACATATTAGAGAAATCCAAAACCAAATCCAAAGAAAAACCACAATCGCGCATGCCAATCCACCGAGCAAGTTTCAAAAACCAAGAGACAATCAAATACTCAAGTGAACAAAGAGTTTTCCAAAATCTAGGGGGAGGTCTGTAAACAGTTGTTTACCGACCGGCGACAGAGAAAAATCTGAATAGAAAAATGGTGGGAATGTTCTGACCCGCCTCCCAGCGGCGGGAATGGGTACTCAACCACCTGGCCGACCACTGCGTTTGCCTGGGAATGGTTCCTGACACCCGCCTCCCAGCGGCGGGAATGGGTACTAACCACCTGGCGACCACTGCGTTTGCCGGGAGTTTGTTTAAATTCTGTCGGACTTCGGAGAATACAGCGATATATATATCTGACAGGTAAGTGTCATGAACAAAAACTATTTTCCTAACCGCTCTGGCTACGGCAAAGAGGGTTAGTGAAATTCAAGCCATAAGTAAAACATGTGGGCTTTAGAGGACATAATGCAGTATGTTCTTTAACCCTTCATTCTTAGCGAAGAATGAAAATCTGTCCAACCCTTGGCCCAAAGAGCTTCGACATTAAAGGGTTAGCAGAGATTATTGGACAAGAACCTGAGAGAGTCCTGTGCCCTGTCGGGCTCTCAAGTTTTATTTGGAAAGACTAAACAGTGCGAGGTCCGTCGGACAATTTGTGGTGTTCAGTCAAGAGACCAGACTTACCGATGTCAAAGCATTCTTTCTGAGGAGCACCATCAAGGAGGCTCATTCGTCCTGTCGAGATGGTGATCTTAGACTTTTGAAAGTTAATGCTCACGAAGTGAGAGCGGTTGCGACCTCCGTGGAATTGCAAAAAGAACATGGCACTCAGTGACATCTTGAGTGCCACCTTTTGGCGAAGCAACTCTGTGTTCGCGTTCACATTACCTGTGGGATGTGAAGACGACATATGAGAACTGCTGCTCGCTAGGACCATACATTTTTGCGGATACTATCTTGGGGGTGGAAAGTAATGCTCATCCTATCCTATAGAAAGTGGGTAGGTGAGCTTTTAATTTTGTTGTTTTGGTTTATGGTTGTGGGGTCGGCTGCCTAAGGCGGACTTACCCTTTCATTAGCCTAAAGTTAAGTGGGGTTAACTTTTGTTAGGCTAGGTCAGGTGGTGGTTTTGCTTTTTTTGCCCTCATAGTATGGTCAATATTGTCTAGTCACATTGTGGTCACGCCCCATTGACAGATGATCTAGAACTCACCAGCTACATAGGTCACTACCGTTGCTGGAGACTCTAGTAAAGCAGAAGCAGACTTGGGTGACAGTAATCTCGAAGTCAGCTATGCTA
Source organism: Macrobrachium nipponense (assembly GCF_015104395.2). Classification (NCBI taxonomy): domain Eukaryota; kingdom Metazoa; phylum Arthropoda; class Malacostraca; order Decapoda; family Palaemonidae; genus Macrobrachium; species Macrobrachium nipponense. Next base: position 140,982,286 of record NC_087200.1, on the reverse strand, counting down.
ACAGGTAAGGAACCAAGATGTCAATCATCTGCATGCAATTTGTTTCCTAAATCATTCTATTCTGTCCCTTCCCACCTCCAATGGTGGGATTCAGCTATATATATCTGACAGGTAAGTTTCATGAACAAAATGATATTATGATACAATAAAGTTTGTTCATACTTACCTGTCAGATATATATATCAAGTACCCACCCACCTCCCCTTAGGGGACAGTGGCACTAGAAAATCTGAATAGAAAAATGGGAATGGTTCCTGATATCCGCCTCCCAGCGGCGGGAATGGGTACTCAACCACCTGGCCGACCACTGCGTTTGCCGGAGTTTTGAAATTCTGTCGGACTTCGGAGAATACTGCTATATATATATATCTGCCAGGTAAGTATGAACAAACTTTATTGTATCATCAACATCATTTTTATGAAACCACAGAATTATTTTTCTGATGCAAAAGATCTTTTAGCGGCAGGAGGAGGAGAAGAGACTTTCCATTTAATTGTCTCCTTTGTAGCAAAAGCAGAGAACTTCTCTTCCAAAACAGAGTCCAGCCTCTTGAAGCCTGCCTGAAGCAAAGCATCGGACAGCTTAGCAAGCGAGGATGATAACGTCATAGCTGGAAGGGATAACATCATAGTGGCGTGAAGATGACCTCCTTAAGACCAGAGCTAGTCGATGGCCTCACTGGTGGAGCTAACCCATAAGGTGGCCACCCGCAAGATCCAGCGTAGATGAGGCCAGGTGGAGGTGGGAGAACAGCGGGAACTTTGGCGGGGCGTACGCCCCTCCATAAAATGAGATAAACATTCCAAGGAGGGTGAACCCTGTAGCCCAAGCGACGTCCAAACCGCCACCATTTTGGATGACTCCAAATCTGGAATAAATGAATGTGATGAGGAAGCCTCCTCACCTCCGGGACAAAAACTGGAACACGAGGGAGAGGGAGCTACATTACACATAACATCAGCCTGTGGCACTCCCGATACTTCATTGATGAATCAGTTGAAGAAAGGGAAGGAGACACAGGAACACCAGAATTAGCATCAAATGAAGAAGGAGGAGCAGCCAAATTGTCCTAAAGAGGCGAAGAAAACCCCTCCCAAGAGGGAAGAGTCGAAACTACGATGCTCCCTCTTCTTATAAAATAACTTCCACAACTTCCACTGAGCTTTAGGCCAGGCACAACATCCCAGGCGGGCACATATGCTGGCAAAGTTGTGAAGACTCGAAGGAAGCCTTAACCCAATACGTAACACACACACACACACACTGAAAGAACAGAACACGGGCCCAAAAAACAACCAGCTTGGAAGGAGAGCAAAGCGTAAGCGTCTACTCTTTAAGGCGGTTAGGAAAAGACCGAGGGTCATGGGGCTATGTGTGGTCGCTGACCAGCTTTCACCTCGTACGCGCAGCCGTTGCCAGATCTCACAGATTCCTTGCTTACAATCTCTGATTGTAATAACTGGTTACCAGCTGCACTTGGAAAATATTCTACGTATTGTTAAGACCGAAAGTTTGTTAGCTCTGAAAAATACAAATTGATTTAAAAATTTGTCATTTTAGAGAGAGCTCTCCGCCTAGCCCCTTTAGTCTTATGGCAAGTGCAAACAGCACTGGAATGATGTACCAGTGTGGTACCACATCAGTAGGGTTACAAGATGTGTCCTTATTGCTGCAGACAAGTTAATAATATTGAGAAACACTCTGAGAAGCAGTATTACTAGATGAATGCTTGAGGCAGTGGTAGCAGGAGTGGTTGGCACATGAATAATTGACACATCAACATGAGTCCTTGATTTCCATGAAAAATTGGTACCACAAAAAAAATTTCTTGCAGTGCCAAAAATAGGACTGCGGCTCTTGACAGGTAAGGCATGGCATGCATCTATACCAAATCATGGTCATCCCAAATCCTCTTCCCTGTCTCTTGACATAGAAAGTCCCTTGTGAGACTTTGCAAAACCCTTTAATTGGGTTTCTTAGCCTCTGATACAGACAAAACTCCCTTGCAAAGTAAATGCTAGTAGCATTTACTACACCTTCTGGTACTATAAAGATAGTTACTACTACTTCTTTTTTGTCTTTTCCTTGTTCTGTCTCTTTGGTTTGTTAACCACACAGAAAGGCTCATGTAAACAGATGGACTTTTATTAAATAAACATTTTGCTTTCACATAAACAATGGAATATTTAACTGAAGGCTTATTGCAAATGTGCTGTTGGCTGTACAGCATACTGTTTTAATCCGTATAAATTCAAAGCCTAGCTTTACCAGCATGTTAATCTTTGGTTCTTTCTTTCAGGATGGGTTGTAAAGCTGATGAAGAAAAGCCTTTAAAATCAAAGTCAACTTTGGGAGGAGGAAAGAGCACTTGATTGCTCCATGAGCATTTGGTAGAATTGACTTTATTGCCAAATTTTTTGCTCAAAATTAGATTGTAGTTCAACTAGTTCAGTACACTAGTGTGCCAAGAAGAATATTGTAAATTGGTCAAATGATTGTATAGGGAGACTTCTGAAGTGATACATTTATAAGTATTTTTGCATTTGTAAAACTTTAAATTACCTAACTAAAGATGGGAGGAGCAGTTAGTGCTGGAGTTTGACAATGATGATTTGGTGGACAACCTGAAGGCTGCAGTTACATAAAAAACTCCTCTAGTAGAACGCATTTCGTGCTGTTGACAGAGGGGATTATTTTACTGCGAACATAGAGAACAGGCATATCGAGACAATGCATGGAAGAAGGAAATAATCTGCATTTATCTGCACCTTGTATATATGCCAAGGTAAGTATGTATTTATTTACAATTTTCCAAATTCTTTTCATGCTAAAATCATTTTCTGAAAATTGTGTGTTTGTA
>NC_087200.1:140937877-140978925 GCF_015104395.2 Macrobrachium nipponense | reverse complement strand
CGTCTTCCTTACGGAATAGACAAAGTCTCACCCTCCTTACATGACAAATCTCAACAAAGAAGCAAGACCCATACCCCGCCCCTCGTACATACCAAGTGCGAATCTACCGAAGCTTTCGGTAGCCACACCCTATCTTTGCAGACAACCCGTCTGAAACTAGCCTAACTAGATTCAGATATTGTTTTTATGCAAATGAATCAAATTCAAATCAATTTAAGATAGCGTATGCCTAGCCACAAATCCAAGTGAATAAATCAAAAGACAATTAGGATACTAGGGCAATGAAGTTTCCAAAATCCTAAGACGGAGGTACTGAAAAACGGTGTTTTCAGCACCGGCGCAGAAAAATTATGAATAGAAAATGGGAATGATTCCTGATACCCGCCTCCCAGCGGCGGGAATGGGTACTACCACCTGACTCCCACTGCGTGTGTCGTAAGTGTTTAAATTTCTGTCGGATTCGGAAAAATACAGCTATATATATATTGACAGGTAAGTTTTCATGAACAAAAAAGGAATTTGTGGATATTTCTCATAGAAAAATACAGCAAATATGCAAACTTCCCACAAACAATGAGTAGATATGGTCCATAGAGAAATCTGCAAATGTGGGAGTCCGCAAATGCCGAGAACGTGCGAAGAATAAGGGGGGTCCCTGGACCATAAAAACCAAATTCCAACCCTCAATCATAAAATAAAACTGGTGGGTATCTAGTAAAAAAGTACCCCCAGATTCCCAATAACTCAAAACCTTGATTCAAGGCAAAAAGGATGGAAGGGATGCTTCCTAAGTTCCCTTCTCCAATACCATGCCAGCCACTGATAAGGGGCCTAACATACTGCATTCATTATAGCACACTGTCTCTATCTCTTTTAAAGATAGTGGTAATGCAAACACTGACTGGCATCTCCAAAAAGTCACTTGAAGGCTATCCCGCCAGGATAGGTTCTTCTTGAATACTAAGGTTGTGAAAATCACTCTGACTTCATGTGCCTTTATGAACAATGACAGGGCATTCTTTGAAAGAGGGACATGAGGGGTCCTTTACTGATGTCCATAAGTTACTGGAAGGTCCTCTAGACTTGTCCGTCCTCTTCAGGCAGAACTTCAGAGCTCTCACTGACCAGAGGACTCTTTCCTCTTCTTCATGCTCTAATAACCTGGCAGATTTTTAATCATGAAAAACGAGGCAAGGCTCAATATTGGGATTCTCATTTTTGGTGAGAAAATTAAGAGAGAGTGAACAAATTGCATCTCCTCCAGAGAACCCGATTCTCCTATCCATAGCTTATAGTTCACTCACTCTTTTTGCTGTAGCTACTGCTACTAGAAAGAGGGTCTTCTTTATCACATTTCTGAAGGATGCTTCCTCCATTGGTTCAAAAGGAGGTCCTGAAAACCATTGTAATACCATGCTCCTCTTTTACTTGTATCAAAAGATTTAACCACATCTGTAATGTCTTTGTTTGCAAACAAATCTATTCCTCTGTGTTTGAAAACAGAGTTTGAGCATAGCTCAGTAGCCCTTATCGTTGACACGTAAGCCCCTGGATCTGAAACAGACAAAAAAACTGCAAATTTCTGCTACGGTTGTAGGGTGAGAAACTCTTCTATTGTCCCAAGGCAAGACTCCACTCTTTTGGGGGTGGAAAAGCCCAAAAAAGACAAGAGTTCAGATTCATCCTCAAATATACTATCCCTTGAGATGGAACTAGCCAAGACTTCTGAAAGTTTATTAAAAACAGTCAACAGCAATGTTCTCCTTGGATCCTCCATGCACTGCTCCTTTGTCTGAGAAAGAAGAAGCCAGTTGTCCAAATACAGTGCTATCTTATTCCTTCTAGACGTAGCCATCCTTACTGAGGCACTGGAACCCTGGTAAATATCCATGGAGCCATCGACAGACCAAAACATAGCACCTGGAACTGGTATACTTGATGTTAGAATACAAATCTTAGCTATTATGAAACTTTGTCTTCTGAACGAAGTCATTTATGGCGCTTACATCCAAAACTAGTCTCCAACCTCCTGTCAACTTCGGCACCACTTTGTCTTCTGAACGAAGACATTTATGGCACTTACATCCAATACTAGCCTCCACCCTCCTGTCGACTTCAGCACTACAAACAGTAGATTGTAAAAACCCCTCAGAGTTCTCCTCTGTGACTATCTCTATTGCTCTCTTCTGGCGGAGGGAATGTACTTCTTCTGCGAGAGCTGAAAACCTCTTTAAGCCTACTGAGTAGGCAGTCAAGCCGATGGGCTTCTTGACTAAGGGAGGTTTTTCTAGGAACAGGATTGAATATCCGAATCTTAGCAGCACGTTCGTTCCCACCCATGGAATTCTGCACCACTCTTGCACCATACTTCCCAAAATTGTTGGAGCCTGGCACCTACTGGGGCACAGAGGTCACTTTTTTAAAAAATGAGTCATAGATTTGCACACAAAGGTTGGCATTCTCTGCTGTGAAGGTAATGTTTTCTTCAGCAGAGTTAGATCATTTTATGAAGAATGTGTTCAAGATTTTAGAAGTAATCAGTTCTTTGTATTGGTTGGTAGGAGCACTGGCTAGGAAGATTCAGGATTATCCCAACTTTCCTTCAGACATAGTTTCAGACCTGCTAGATGTCCTATTATTGTGGACAAAGGAGTAAGGGACGCATCAAGAGAAAAAAAAAAATAGCTTCTGTTTATAGTACTATGAAAGTGTTGAAAAAAGGGAACTGTGGTGGTGGTGGGTTCCTATACCACTAAGGGAGTGACTAAGGTTCAAAAGTCAGCACTTCTTTTTTCACCTTTAGTAACGGACTCCCTTTTCCCTTCTTCAGTAGTTTAGTGACTAGCGACAGGTCTTCAGAAAAAGTCCACAATCCACGAGATGCCGGAAAGAAGCTGCAACTGCTACAGTGCTCCAAAAATGTAATCGTCGCTGCAGCCCTTTCCCTTTCATGGTAGCAAGTAGATCAAACCCCAGAGTGAGAACCAACGTCTGCTTCAGCTCTCGAGCTATTAAGAAGACATCGACAAGAACTATCACCTAAAAGGTGATAGTTCTTGTCGATGTCGTCTTCGGCCTGGGAAATCAGATCACCAAAAATAGTGCTGGCCTTGTGGCAGATTGCTGTCTCGGTTATCGTATCGCCAGCAATTTCTTTGTCTTTTATCCATACAAGAAGCAGCCTCTCCATCTCATCATGCACGTGGCTCCTCTTGTTGGACAAAAATAGTCATGCCCTGGAAGGTGTAGCTGCTTTGATGGCTTCCTTCTGCTTAAGGATGGTGCCTATCGTCAACGGATTTCGGCGTATTCCTTAGCGATCACACTCAACCGCATGCCAGCTTCATACTTTTTTAATGATCTCCATCTTTATCTCCATAGAAACCATCCTCTTCTTTCTGTGGAACTTCAGCAACATTCTTGGGACCCATGGCTATAATTAAGTTCACAAACAACAAATGAAGTGACTTGCTACAAAGAAAAGCGAAATCACTAACACGAATTTACGTTAACAAACAAAATCTATGTGAACGAACGAATTCCGCATGCGTACGATAACCCTGGTGCGACGAAGTGGCCGAAGAACACCTTTACTAGAGGCATGATGGGATAGATGCGTAACCAATAGGAGAGCAGGATCTTACGGCTGTGACTAGCATCAGGAACCATGGGAGAGTGGGAGGATGGTGGCGAGTCTACAGAGTTAGAGCGCGCAAGTTTAAAATTGTTCTTGGTGGTCTGGGCGAATCTCAGGACTTTACAGTACACCCTTTCGTAACCTGAATTATTTTTGTATGCAGAAGCAAAAAAATCTTCGTTTTTTGCTTTCGTACTTGAATTTTCGTAAGTAGGAACTTTTGTATGTCGAGGTTCCACTGTAATTCCTAGTCAGAAGGTGAGAAGGCAGATAGCCAAAGCAAACCTTCCCTTTCTCTTGTCTAATAGCTGATGGATTATCACAATTATACTTATATGTATGATTATTATTATTATTAATATGTACCTGTATTTCTAATGCACATTTAGCATACATGTTGTGTTAGTTATACGTAAATGCAATTATTCATGTTTTCGGAGCATAGGGAATATTATGTAGCATTTATATCATTTTGTGGTGCGCTGTTCATTTGTCTGTATCTGGTATCACTGCAATTAGTCTACGCCATAGCCCGCCACTGTTCAAAGCTCCTCAGTGTATAACTTTTATAATTATCATTTTCACGTATTATATGGCTTAAGGATTTACGCAAGTGTTTCAGTGAAGCCCTATATTAACTATCTATTGAAAGATAACAAAGATGGCGCAGTGAGTGACTTGCCATAGTGGAATTTCAATCAGTTATTAACTTCTCCAACCAACTTGGTCAAAGCAAGAACGCAAGTGTTCGTGTTCATCGTAACCAAGTTACCAAGCAGCAGTGAACTCGGCTTGTTGGATGTACGTACCATATTGGCAGTGAGCTTGTGTGGTTACAGTGACTCAATATATTGTTGGGGCTTTTGAACAGTGAACTCAATATATTGCTGGGGCTTTATTACAGTGACTCAATATATCGTGATGGCTACCTAAATTAGGACTAGTGTGCGTTGGCCGTCTGCAGAGACCGGAACAGAGCATCACACCCATACTCGCCAGCGTTTGAGGGGTGACTACTTGCGTTCACCGTGCATGCAACGGCGCAAGAGGCCACAGCAGTTACAGTGTTGCCAGCTCCGATCTTGCTCTGTTACCTAGAGCTATTGTAGTCGGTGATTGGCTATGGTTTGTGACGTAAATTGTGACGTTACTACTGAGGGCGCTGAGCGATATTCTATCTTTTTTTCGATTGAATTTTCTATTTATGCCGCCAATACACTGAAGGCGCTGAGCGATATTTTCTCTTATTTCGTTTGAATTGTCTATTTATGCCGCCAAACACGATAAAGGGAAGAGACCGAAGACTTGGAGGTTTACCCCATCTCCTCAACCACCGCCTACATGACGTCATCTCCAACACATTCAAGATCTACGTCTCCCTCATCAACCCCTTCGGCCATGGATTTTATCAGCAAGATGTTTGAATACATGGATAGAAAAGATGAAGAAAGAAGAAAAACAAGATGAAGAAAGAAGATAAAAGAAGACGACTGTCAGGCATCAGGAAGAATTGTTTTAAAGCATTAATTGAAGCTATGACTGGCCCCAGGCACCCCGTACCTCAAGCAACTGATGGCATAGGGCCCCTACCCAGTACCTACATCTGCAAGCGTTCTCCAAGGGCCTAATTTAGCTGTGCAAGCACCTAAGGTTACAGTAAATTTGCCTCCACCATTAACTCATGATGTCACCTATAGACAATACACAGAATGGAAGCAGAGATGGAATGATTATGCTGTTATGGTAGATTTGGATAATTTACCACAACCTAAGCAATTAATACAAGCTAAGGGCATGCCTAAGTGTTGAGATGAGACGCTTGTTAGAGCGCAATTTGGGTATTCCGCCAGAGTCACCTATGCTTTTAGATGGTGTTTTAACTCAAATTGAAACTTATATAATGAGGCACTTCGCCGTTTAGCTTTTACGCAATGTAAGCAAGCAGAAGGCGAGTCATTAACGGATTTTTTCGTTCGTTTACAACAGCTCTCAGAGGAGGTTGATTTGTGTAAAGGCGTTAACTGCGTGGAGTCGCAAATGAAACACGCCATTTTGGTTGGCATAAGGAATGAAGAACTCACCAAGAAGCTCATCAGCATGCCAACTACAGCAACACTTGAGGAAGTAAAGCTAACTTGCAGGGCTTTTGAAGCTGCAAAGAAGACAACGACTGAGCTAAAGGCTCCACAGACTTCAGTACGTGCTGTGTCAAACTACAAGAAGCAAAAGAAGGTTGCTGCTAAGCAGCCGCAACTAAGAAAAGTTACTCGCAGGAGAAAAACCCTTCTTTCAGTAGCAGATGCAAGAATTGTGGTCAACAGCATCATAGCGACACATGTAAGGCAGCATCTCACAAATGCAGGAACTGTGCTAAAACTGGCCATTTCCCATACACTGCTGCATGTCCCGCATTGGCTAAGGAGTGCCGAGTTTGCTATAAATTTGGCCACTATGATGTTTGCTGTGCACAGAAAAAGTCAAAGGGAACTAGGGAGTCGAAGGATTTAAAGGAAAATAAATTGAACACCGTCAAGACATCTTCTCCAGCTATACGTTCAGTCGCTTTACCCTCAAGGTTGCCCCTCACCGCCTATCAATTTACATGTTGCATATGGCGGTAAATCAGGGAAGATCAACGTTATCCCTGATACCGGTGCAGATACCACTGTTTGGAGTGCAGCATCTACAAGCACTGGGCATCGGTATCGAGGAATTGCGGCCTCCATCCCCCTGAATTGCAGTTCTCCAACGCTGATGGATCACCCATGGAAAGGTAAAGTATTGGGATCAATGGAGGCCATGATGACATATGGTAATATATCATACAAGGGGTATATTGACGTCCTTAAGTTTCTTTTCCCCAAACACCCCTACTGTGTTATGATGCCCTCCGCACCTAAGGAATCATTCCCTGGGGACTTCCCGCGTCAAATGCAAGAGAGAAAACTGAGCAGGACTTCAGCAGGAACCAGTCAGGTGCCAGCCAGCCAAGTTATAGTATCTGAAACTACATCTGTTTCTCCACCCCCTGCTACAATGTCACCGGAAGAAGCAGGCAATACTTTCTTAAGGAATATAGCGATGTGCTAATGACAAAGGAGCAGTTTCATCGGAAGGATCACAACTTAAGCCAATGACTGGGCCGCCCATGCGTATTCACCTTAAGAGTGCCAAGCCCTTTGCAATCTACACTCCACGGACAATACCCACTAGCCTTTCAAGAGGACCGACAAGACTGAGTTAGAGGCAATGGTAGCACAAGGTATCATTGAACCTTGTTGGGGATCAGCCGTCCCCATGGTGTCACCCCTTTAGTGGTTGTGCCCAAACCTACAGTGGTGTTCGTGTCACCACAGATTTAAGCAAAGTTAAATTCACAGGTGCAAAGGCCAGCCCATCCTTCACCATCACCGTAAGTGCAATTAGGAGCCTCAATCCTATTTCTTCAGTATTTCTCCACTATGGATGCATTGTGTGGGTATTGGCAGATCCCACTAGCAGAGACCAAGCCCTTACAAACATTCATCACGCCCTATGGTCGGTATCGCTATCGTCGTTCTCCTATGGGATTCAGCGCCTTAGGAGATGCCTACTGCAGGAGAGGTGATGTTGCCCTTCAAGGCATCCAAAATTGTGTTAAGGTGGTGGATGACATTCTTGTATATGATAGGGATTATTATTCTCACTTATGCAGGGTTAACAAGTTTTTGTCACGTTGTAGGACTCCATGGTATTACTTTAAATGCAGAAAAGTTTATCATTGCTAGCCCTGCTGTATCATTTTGTGGATACACATTATCTGAAGATGGAATTGCAGCTGATAAGAGAAGGTTTCGAGCTATATCAGAGTTCCCGAAGCCAGCAAATCTGACAGATTTAAGGTCATTCATTGGCCTGTTACTAACCAGTTGACAGATTTTTCACCCAATCTTGCAGCTGCAGCAGATCCACTTCGACCACTAATGAGCCCCAAGAGATCCTTTACGTGGACGGCAGATCACGATGCTGCCTTTGCCAGTGTTAAAAAGGCTCTCTCTCAGCCACCTGTGCTAGCTCATTTTGACCCGACGTGCCCCACTATACTGCAAACGGATGCTTCTCGTTTATATGGTTTAGGATATGCCCTTCTGCAAGACCACGGGGAAGGCCATTTCCGCTTGGTCCAGTGTGGTTCACGATTTTTGGCTGATGCAGAAACTAGATGGGCCACCATTGAGTTGGAATGTTTAGCTTCAGTTTGGGCTATGACTAAATGTCGTCATTTCTTACTTGGATTACCCCATTTTCACATTGGTGACTGACCATAGACCCCTGGTACCCATCTTGAATACATATACTTTGGATGCAGTGGAAAACACACGTCTAAAACGTTTAAAAGAGAAAGTTTCACCATATATCTTCACTGCGTGTGGCGTAAGGGCAAGGAAACATTGCATCCCTGATGCCCTCTCACGTTCCCCTGTGAGCCTCCCAACGTCTGAGGATGATATGCTAAATAGTGAAACCCATCTTTCCCTAAGGAGTGTAATAGCCAAGACCGTCAACGCAATTTCAGAGGTGAAGACATCAACTACACAAGATCTTACCTTGGAAGAAATTCGCACCGCAGCACGTGAGGACCCTTCATACACAAGACTCCTCCAGAACGTTGCCAATGGATTCCCCAGTCTCGCTACGACCTCCACAATGACATACTACCCTATTGGAAAATAAGGGAGGAATTATACACCGATGATGACCTTGTATTGTACGGAGCCTGAATAGTGGTTCCCTCAGCTATGCGACGTAATATTTTAACAAGCCTTCATGACAGCCATCGTGGTGTGGAGGCAACTAAGCGTTGGGCTAAACAGACTGTATATTGGCCTGGTATTAATTCAGATATAGCAAATACTGGTCCACGCACCTGTGGAGCCATGCAGATAATGCATCCAAGTCAACAGCAGGAAGCCGTGGTTTATGCAACGAGAAGCCCTCTTCTTCCTTTCGAATCTGTATGCGGCTGATTTCTTCAGTGTTGCTGGGAAATCTTTCCTCGTGTATGTAGACAGGCTATCTGGATGGCCAGTAGTGGTAAAATTTGGTACTAATACTACAGCAGAAGCCAAACGACACGACACTTCAGCCACATCTTCCGAGACTTAGGTGTTCCTGTAAGGCTGATGACCAGGATGGTGGGGACCTCAGTTCACCTAGCTCTGAATTCAAAAAATTTTCTGGGGCAGATGGGGTGTCTTCACCATGTGATGTTCCACAGGCCCACTATCCCCAACGCAATGGCATGCTGAAGCAGCTGTAAAGAAGGTCAACATTTTATCCTAAAGGTAGCACCATCAGGGAATATCGACACCGAAGACTTTGACAAAGGATTGTTTGCGATACGAAATACTCCTAACTATGCTGGCTTTTCTCCAGCGTAGATATTATATGGCCAAGCCCTTCGATCATGTGTCCCCGCCCATGCATCATCATTCAAGCAGGAATGGCCAGCGGAAGCAGATGAATACAACCGTTGTGTAGCATCGCGTTCTCAAGCAGCCAAAATACGGTATGACAGCCATGCACACCCTTTGGCACTACTTAAGCTCGATGATAATGTTCGGATTCAAGACCCTATCTCTAAGCGATGGATAAGACAGGCGTTATAATGGGCATCGGCAAGTCGCGAGACTTACATGTGAAGGTTACACCCTCAGGAAGAATATTATGGCGTAACCGCCGTTTCTTACGCCCTGTACATCTCCCTAATTCACAATTGCGGATGAGATGCAACAGTCTCCAAAGAAGAAGGATGTAGCCCTGCTACAATCAACAACCGCAAAGTGACACTCACCTAGGAAGTATCGACGTTCACTAGACTCCATACCCGTTCATAAAGCTCTTTGAACGCAATGAGGGGAGGTGATGGATCACAATTATTTACTTATATGTATGATTATTATTATTATTAACTATGTACCTGTATTTCTAATGCACATTTAGCATACATGTTGTGTTAGGAATACGTAAATGCAATTATTCATGTTTATCGGGAGCATAGGGAATATTATGTAGCATTTATATCATTTTGTGGTGCGCTATTCATTTGTCCTGTATCTGGTATCACTGCATTTAGTCTACGCCATAGCCCGCCACTGTTCAAAGCTCCTCCAGTGTATAACTTTTATAATTATCATTTTCACGTATTATATGGCTTAAGGATTTAACGCAAGTGTTTTCAGTGAAGCCCTATATTAACTATCTATTGAAAGATAACAAAGAATAGCCAAGTACATATCAACTTAGGTAGTTTTGCCTGAGTCAGATAGAACACTTCACTGAAGTGCTGAAGCTGGAGAGAAAAAAGGTAAGGTATGTGCACAGCAAAAACTTTAGTGCTCCATAAGCTACAGACCGTGAATTCTCTTGTGACACTTTATCCTCTTCCTCTTTCAGCAAAAACAAAAGCGGAGACAGGGATAGATCCTTAGCGGGCTTCTTTAAACATCCTAGGATATCATCCAACTTCTGCCAGACAGGATCACTAGTCTGCACTGTTCCCAGAGGTGCATGCTGCGCCACCAAATTCACCATACAATTTCCTTCTTCTGGCGCTGAATTCGCTGAAGCAAAAGAGCAGTCAAGATCCTTGTAACTATCCCGTACTGTCTGACACTTGGGAGGTGGCTGTTCCACTGCTACGGCACATTCGGCATTCACTGTATGCTCCTCTCAACGTTCACCACATCTAGGCACCTGGAAGAAGCTGGGTGCTTTGACACCGATTGGTGCGCCTGTGCTACTGGGCGGGCGGGTCAATTGCTACTTGGTGTGTGGGCGTCAACTGGCACGCTCCCGGGACAGCTTCATTACTAGGCACTGATGAGCACTTACATCTATGAACTGAGGAGAGTGCGCAGGTGAGAACCTCTCTGGGATATTCCTAAAACCGAAACTACACGAAGTATAGTACCTTTAGCCTACTTACATAGAATTGCTGGCACCGCAGATACATCAGCTGCAGGCTTTATCAATGGTCTAGAAGAATCACTATCAATGCCAATGGAACCTCCTTTCCAGGCTGGAAGCCTTGAAAACTAGAGGAAAGACGGTGTACTTCCACAAAGATGCCTTTCCAATGGCTGTCTACTGGTCATCACCTGGGATTTGGTAACAGATGAGACTGTGGGGCCGACTGCCATTGGGCAGACTCTACTGACATCCCTTGGGGTTCTAGTAAGACTTCTCCCTGATGCAGGGGAGTACGCCAGGGACATTTGCCTAGGAGAATCAGATAGGGGGTAAATGTTACACCCTTGGCCGCTGGACCTGAAATACACACACTGGGGAAAGGCAGCCTGCAAGGCTATCACAAATCTTGGGTTTTGAATATATTAATAATAAATATCAACACAGTATGTATATTCAGTATATGAAAATTAAGAAAATGATATTGTTATGATACAATAAAGTTTTGTACATACTTTACCACCCGGTCAGATTATATACTTAGCTATAGACTCCCGTCGTCCCCGACAGAAATTCAATTTCGCGGCACAAGCTACAGGTGGTCTAGGTGGATTCTACCCTCCCCGCCGCTGGGGGTGGCGGGACTAGGAACCATTCCCGTTTTCTAATCAGATTTTCTCTTCCACCTGTCTCCTGAGGGGAGGCTGGTGGGCCATTAATCGTATATATCTGCCGGGTAAGTATGTACAAAAATGATATTGTCATGATACAATAAAGTTTTATACATACTTACCTGACAGATATATACTTAGCTGATTGGCACCCTTGGTGGAGGGTAAGAGACAGCTTAAATTACTGAAATAAACAGGAAACAACACATGTTGTAGGTTAAAAACCTTGGTTCTTACCTGATTTGGCAGAAGACTTCATGGATACTGTCTATAGTCTGCTTTGCCCAAGAGCCTCAGCGAGGTAGTGACCTATGACTGAGAGTTCTTGTGGATCTGTCAATGGGGGCTTACCCCCTTACGCGACAGAACCTTATTAGGATCTCTGTCAATGGGGGCTATCCCACTTACATGACAAAGCCTTTGTCTCTGGCACTATCAAGGAGCACAAAACCAATCCCAACCACCTGACCATCTAACCCGAGTTAGAACTATGATTGAAAGAAGTTACCACCAAACCTTCTTTCAAACAACCATAAAAACACCACCACAAATTAAAACTAAACTAAACTAGCAAGGATTAGAATCAGCTCCCTGTCCCAGCACCGAATCCGCATATACGTAGGGCCCCAGAGAAGCACTTATCGTAAGTTTTAACCTTACGTCTCTCAGTAGCGAGATGCAAACACAGAGTTGCATCTTCAGTAAGTGGCAGGCAGAATATCTTTCAGAGACATGTTCTTCTGGAAAGCCAAAGAGGTCGCAATGGCCCTTACTTTATGTGCCTTCACTCTACGTCGCTGCAACTGATCGTTTTGCACATCGCATGCGCCTCCGTAATGACGCTTCTCAAAAAGAACGCCAGAGCATTCTTAGAGAATGTCTTTAGGGTCCCTGACCGCACACCAGAGACTCTCAAGACTGCCCTTAACTTTTCTTCTTCCTTTGCAGGTAAAATTTAAGGGTCTTGACAGGGCATAGGGACCTTTCAATCTCTCTCCCCACTAAGGGTGAGAGTCCTTTGACCTCGAAACTTCTAGGCCAGGGTTTCGAGGGATTCTCATTTTTTGCTAGGAATAGAGGTTTAAAGGAACAGATAGCTGAGTCACCTTTAAACCCTACTCTAGAGTCCAGAGCTTGCAACTCGCAAGTTCTCTTCGCAGTTGCGAGAGCCACGAGAAAAATTGACTTCCTAGTCAGGTCCTTGAACGAAGCCTGATGAGGAGGTTCGAACTTGCTTGAAGTCAAGAACTTGAGAACAACATCCAAGTTCCAGCTAGGAGGTTGAGAGCCCTTTCTCTTAGAGGTCTCAAAGGATCTGATGAGGTCAAGCAGATCTTTATCTCCCGCGATCTTCAGGTCCCTGTTTCTGAACACAGCGGAAAGCATGCTACGATAGCCCTTAATCGTAGATACGGCTAGATGACATTCTTCTCTTAAGAAGAGAAGGAAGTCAGCAATAATGGTCACAGAGGTATTGGAAGAGGACAGCTTCTTCGACCTGCACCATCTCCGAAAGACTTCCCACTTCGATTGGTACACCCGCAAGGTTGAAGACCTGCGGGCTCTAGCGATCGCGCTACCAGCTTTCGTGAAAAGCCTCTCGCTCTGACGAGCCTTTCGATAGTCTGAAGGCAGTCAGGCAGAGAGCGGGGAGGTTTTTGTGAAACCTCTCGAAGTGGGGCTGTCTGAGCAGATCTCTCCTGAGTGGAAGAGATCTGGGGAAGTCCACCGTCCATTCCAGTACCTCTGTGAACCATTCTTGAGTGGGCCAAAAAGGAGCGATCAGGGTAAGTTTCGTTCCTGCAGAGGAAACGAACTTTTTCATTACTTCCCCCACAAGCTTGAATGGGGGAAACGCGTAACCATCTACCCCTGACCAGTCTAAGAGGAGAGCGTCTATTGCTATTGCTCTCGGGTCTGCTATGGAGGAGCAAAAGTTGCCCAGCCTCTTGTTTCGATACGTGGCAAACAGGTCTAGATGTCGTCTGCCCCAAAGTGTCCACAACTTCTGACAAATGTCTTGATGGAGCGTCCATTCTGTTGGGAGGACTTGGTTTCTCCTGCTCAACAGGTCCGCTCTTACATTCCTCTCTCCCTGAACGAATCTGGTTAGGTAGCGTGAATCTCTTCCTCTCCTCTCGGCCCATAAGAAGCAGGGTTCTTGCTGGCCTCGCCAGGGGCAGGGGAAGGAATGTGTCCCCTTCTTGTTTTCCTGATGTAAGCCAGAGCCGTGGTGTTGTCCGAATTGACTTGGACCACCGTGCCTCTGACTTCTGACTCGAACCACTTTAGAGCCAGAAAAATTGCATACAGCTCTTTCACGTTGATGTGCCAGTTCACCTGGCCCCCTTCCAGGTGCCTGACACTTCCTTTGCCCCTAGTGTTGCTCCCCACCCCAACTCTGACGCGTCTGAGAACAACACTAGGTGCGGGTTCGGCTTCAGAAGAGACAAGCCTTTGTTCAATCTGAGTGAAGTTAGCCACCAACTCAGTTGCTCTTTTATCCCCTGTATGATTGGGAAGGAATCCTACAAGTCTCCTGCCTTCTGATCCCACATCTTCTTCAGATAAAATTGCAGGGGTCTCAAGTGAAGCCTTCCTAGAGAGAAGAACTGTTCCAGCAAGGAAAGTGTCCCCAGCAGACTCAGCCATTCCCTCGCGGAGTTTTGCTCTTTCTCTAAGAAAGCTGTCACTTTTTCCATACCCCCATCATTCGAGCCTTTCCGGGGATGGAAACGCACAAAAACCCCAAGAATCCATCCGAATCCCGATAAACAAGGTTCTGGCTGGGGACCATCTGGGACTTCTCGAGGTTTACCAGTAGTCCAAGTGACTGGGTCATCAATAAGGTCGTACGTAAGTCCTCCAGACATCGAATTTCTGACTTGGCTCGAATAAGCCAGTCATCCAGATATCCTCACCTCCTTCATATGTAACCATCTGGCTACATTTTTCATGAGTCCCGTGAATACTTGCGGGGCCATCGACAGGCCGAAGCACAAAGCCCTGAACTGGAAGATCTTCCCTTGTACCATGAACCTCAGATACTTCCTTGAGGCAAGATGAATCGGTACGTGAAAGTACGCGTCCTGGAGGTCCAGGGAAACCATCCAATCTCCCAGACGAAGAGCAGTGAGAACCGAAGAAGTTGTCTCCATGGAGAACTTCCTTTTCTCCACAAACCGATTCAAGGCGCTTACATCCAGAACAGGACTCCAACCCCCCTGAGGCTTTCGGCACGAGGAACAGGCGATTGTAGAATCCTTGGGAGTGGGGATCCTGAACTGGTTCTATGGCCTCCTTCTCCAGCATTTGGTCCACCATAAGAAGAAGGGTTCGCCGCAGAACAGGGTCTTTGTATCTTGCTGAAAGTTCCCTTGGCGTCGAAGTCAAGGGCGGCCTTTCCTTGAAGGGGATGAGATATCCCTTTCTCAAAATAGATAGGGACCAGTTGTCCGCTCCTCTCTGTGCCCAGGCTTCTGAGAAATTGAGAAGTCTGGCACCTACTGACGTCTGGAGGACTCGAGTCCTATTTAGCCCTCTTGAAGGGCCAGAAAGAGGACCTACCTCGCTTTTCTGGTCCTTTTCCTCTGAGAGGTTCTGAGAGAAGGGCCCCCTCGAAAGGGCGCTTGAGAGGGACGACTCTCCTTCCTGACGGAGGAAGCAGCTGGTCTCGCCTTCCTTGCAGACTGCACCAACAGATCCTGAGTCGCCTTCTCTGTCAGGGAGTGAGAAATATCCTTCACCAACTTGGAAGGGAACAATTGGTTGGAAAGAGGGGCGTAAAGTAAGGAAGCCCTCTGGACCGGGGATACTGATTTCGTTAGAAAAGAGCTAAACACCGCTCTCTTCTTTAAGACTCCTGCTCCGAAGAGAGAAGCTAACTCTCCCGATCCGTCACTGACAGCTTTATCCATGCAGGACAACACGCTGTTCAGAACCTCAGGTCCTAAAAACTCTGGATCGAGAGTTTTCTTGGCCAATGCCCCAAGGGACCAATCCAAAAAGTTAAACACTTCCAGTTCATGGAAGATTCCCTTGAGGAAATGGCCCATCTCTGTCATTCCCCATGTAGTCTTGGCCGTGTGAAGGGAATGCCTCCTTGCGGAATCTACTAAGGTAGAGAAATCCACCTCAGCTGAAGATGGAAGTCCCAACCCCATCAGCTCTCCAGTTTCATACCACATGCCTCTCCTTCCCGAGAGCTTGGAGGGAGGACAAGAAAAAACTGTCTTCCCTGCCTCCTCTTTTGACTTGAACCAATCCCCTAACGATTGAAGAGCTTTCCTCATCGAAATGGTCGGGTGCATCTTCAAGGAGGAACTATTCGCTGTCTTCGTGCTGGAGAACAGCGACCAAGGAGAGGGAGGAGCAGCTGGGCTGAGAGAATCACCGAATTCTTGGACCAGCAGGGCCGCCAAAGAGTTGTAGTCGGACAGAGCTGCTACTCTAGGAGCTTCCTCCTCCGAAACTTCATCGAAGTCTTCCTCTGTACGCCTGTAAGGAGATGTGCAGCTGAAGGAAGGAGAGCGCTTAGTAAGCGAAGAGCGCCTGGCTGGCGTCGAGAGCTTGATAGGGGAGGAGCGCTTGCGAGGAGAGGCACTTCTATGCGAAGAGGAGCGGCTGAAGGAAGGAGAGCGCTTAGCAGGCGAAGAGCGCCTGGTAGGCGACGAGTGCCTGTCTGGCGCTTCATGGTTGGGTGGCGCCGCACGCCTGGCTGGCGCCACGCACTTATCTGGCGCCTGGTCGGCGTCGAGAGCTTGCTAGGAGAGGCGCGCCTGCGAGGGGAGCTGCTTCTCAGAGGCGAAAAGCGGCTGCAAGGAGAGGCGCATACAACAGGAGAACCGTGCTTGCCAGGAAGAGAGCGCCTAACCAGGGAGAGGCGCTTGGAACTTCTCGGAGACACACTCCTGTTTCGAGAGGCGCTCCTCTTGTGCGGAGGGTGCTTAGACTTCTTAACCAGAAGAGATGCGTCCTTCCTGTGAGGAGGATCTCTAACCAGAGCGCCCACTAACGACAAAATCTGTTCTTGCAGATTGATCAGAATCCTCTTGGTAGAACTCTCTTGGTCCTCTTCCAAAGAAGGCGAAAGAGGTTTAGAAGCTGAAGGAGGCGCTGAACTAGCATCAGGGCTGACAGGGGCTCTCCTGGCTCTCTTTCTGTCCGCAGGTGACTCCTCTGGGAACCGCTCCAAGCTGGAGTCCAACATAC
This sequence comes from Macrobrachium nipponense, assembly GCF_015104395.2. Taxonomy (NCBI): domain Eukaryota; kingdom Metazoa; phylum Arthropoda; class Malacostraca; order Decapoda; family Palaemonidae; genus Macrobrachium; species Macrobrachium nipponense. Next base: position 140,962,458 of record NC_087200.1, on the reverse strand, counting down.
TGCTGGGAGCCTTCCAGGCCCTCTTCAAGGGGCGCGACTCCTCAGCCGAACTCCATCCGCTCTTAGAAGAAGCCGAATCAGACGACGAAAAGCACTATTTAAGGATGCCTTTACTGTGGCGATCTCTGGCGATCCTGCCGAAGGGACGCCGGACCGGTGGGGATTCTCCACAACCTCCTTACAGTTTTCGACATTCCTCCTCCACTGGACCTGGGAGTTTGGAAGAGGTCTAGACCTGGGAGCGTCGCAGAGCCGATCCACTGCACTGGGAACACTGCACTCACTAGACACAGCATTCTTACTGTGCCATGCAAGCATTTGAAGCTCCATCCTTCGTAAAGCGGCTTTCATATTAGCCATCTCCACAGACGAATCCACAGGTTCGGTGAAGGGCGAAGGAGCTGAAACCGTAGGAGAGGATGCTAGAACTACATTAGGCATAGGAACTAAATTTTCCTCAACTGGCTCGTTAGAACAAGACCTACTAGTGCTTCTAGAAGAAGCCTTCCTAATTCTATCCTTCTCTAACTTCCTCAAGTAGGAAGATAGAGCATTCCATCCGTCCTCGTTCAGACACTCACATTCCTTACAAGGATTAGTTAAAGAACAATCATTCTCCCGACACCTCTTGCATACAGTGTGAGGATCTACCGAAACCTTCGGTAGCCTCACCTTACATCCCTCATTCACACACTCTATATACATTAGCAGAGTCAGACATCATAAGAAAAATCCAAAAGCGTAATCCAAAAACAATCCATAATAGCATATGCCAAGCCAACGATCCAATACTTCACCAAAAGACAGTCCAGATGATCAACGGCAAACGAAAAACAAAAATCAGGTCAGGAGGAACCAACAATGGTGTTGTTGGAACCGGCGTCAGAGAAAATCTGATTAGAAAACAGGAATGGTTCCTAGTCCCGCCACCCAGCGGCGGAGGGTAGAATCACCTGACTACCTGTAGCGTGTGCTGCGAAATTTGAATTTCTATCGGGACGACGGAGTCTATAGCTAAGTATATATCTGTCAGGTAAGTTGCATGAACAAAATATAAATTTTCATGATAAAATTTATTATTTGGATACTTACCTACTGTTAAAGTTAGCTCATATTTCCATGCCGACAGGCGAGTCGGCATTTAAAACAAAAGAAAAAACGATCGCTTGGCTGACCCGGAAGGCTGTCTAGTTTCACCGGTTCTCCACCAGGTGTGTTTGAATGTTTTAGCACTAGTCAGAATTCTCCTTGACGGCCCACTAAATGTGGGGAGGCTGGGTGGGGTCTACTTTAACAGTAGGTAAGTATCCGAATAATAAATTTTATCATGAAAATTTATATTATTTGAGATGAATCTTACCTACTGTTAAAGTTAGCTGATTCCCACACTGAGATAAAGGATGGTGGGTAGTGCAGCTAGACAAATTCCGCTCAGCCAAGCGAGCTAAGAGTTTCTTGTATGAAACTCAAAACATTCTTACCTGATCAGGAAACCTTCCTGGATAATACTGCCACCAGGAGGTGGATTCCCTTCAGGGTGCAAGGCTCTCATGTGTGTGCAGTCAAGAGCAGCCTTGCAGAGAAAACCACTTCATTTTCAGTCAGAATGAATAGAGGTGGTGGGATGGGACCCGTGTGCCTGGGTCCGAAAGCCCCCAAAATTGACAAGTCAAATACAAAGTAAATATCTATGTTACAAAGGTACGCTCCTGTACAACAAATGTACCTTAATGCTCCCCAAAAAACCAACACCCGGGATTAAAATAAAAGAGCTTAAACGAATGCTCTTTCTTTCGGTTACATTTTGCCAACAGCTAGGGTAAACAACTGCTTTGAATCCATCTTATTCAGGCAGATCACCCTTAATCACTCGATATTTAATTGGTAAAACAAGAATACAATTACATCTTTAAGCATATCATTCAAAAGATTGAAGTTTCATCAACATAATGTGATATATGAAAGTGCCATACAAACTAAAATAAGCATGTGAGGTCTTCGTAAAATATGTTTTCAAGGCAGTTTTTAAATTCAATATGGCGTCTTTCGCATCTGGTCCCTTTCGTCCCCAGCATCAATACCACATCCTTCCCAGCGCTCATTTGAACAATGAGATTTCTTACTCCCGGGGTCATGGTTTGAACTGAAATTCATTTTTACCTTGTAATCTGTGGTTTTATCCTTACTGCCATCACAAATGGAACTCCACAGTGCTTATTTGATTGTAATTATACACATTTTCTTCACAATTCACTCCAAATTGCCCTTGAAATACGTTGAGAGAGTGCTGACAGCAAAGCCATGGCGTGAGCAATTTTTGCCTTAATGTTCAGGGTGTCCAAAAAGGCCCAGTATACCATTACAAGTATTTAATGCTCAGAAACCATATAACATAGAGTAATGCAGTGTTTTTGTAAAACAAGGAAGTGGGGCCTCTGAAAATGTAAACTTGAAATGTAAGAAACATTCTACAAAAAACTTGGCATTACTCTACTTTATATGGTTTCTGAGCAATAAATACTTCCAATGGTATTGGGTACTTTATGGACCACTCTGTCTGCTAAAAGCACAGCGAGCAGACGACAGATCAGTGAATTGTTTAAGACAAAAATTTCATATTTTTTATGGCACTTTTTATTGATTCACATCTATATTACTATTTTGACTTTTTTATTTCTAATAATTGTACTTATGCCTGAAATACATGTAACCTTTAATGTTTGCATGCTAGGAATGGCAAATTTCATCGTTGCCAATTTAGTCGAGCTTCACATATACGCCGATACATTTACAAACTGTTTTCCATGAATTCTTGTTATCATAGTAATGCAATAATGATAAAATTGCTCTATGACAATTTGTCGAAAATTGCATTTTTCCTCCAACTATACAAACCTGAGGTCCTTTAACAATAGGAAGTAGCTAGCGGCAGCTGGAACGGTCGTAAGCTTCGAACAAGGGGAGAACGGTAGTTAACTGCTTGTCCGATCGTCTGGGAGGTAAAACAAACCTCACAATTTTCCTTTTGGCCCATGTGAAATACGCAGAGTGAGGGGTGGCATGAGGAGGGACTATATGTAAAGGAGGTTTGTATAGTTAGGAAAAATGATATTGTCATGTTACAATAAAGTTTTATACATACTTACCTGACAGATATATACTTAGCTATAGACTCTGTCATCTCCGACAGAATTTCAAATTTCGCGGCACACGCTACCGGTAGGTCAGGTGATCTACCGCCCTGCCCTGGTGGCAGGACTAGGAACCATTCCCGTTTTCTAATCAGAATTCTTCTCTTCCACCTGTCTCCTGCGGGGAGGCTGGGTGGGCCATTACTCTATATATCTGTCCAAGGTAAGTATGTATAAAACTTTATTGTAACATGACAATATCATTTTTATACATTCAACTTCCCTGCCAGATATATACTTAGCTGATTAGCACCCATTGGTGGTGGGTAAGAGACAGCTAACTACTGAAATAGACAGGTAAACAACATATGTTGTAGGTATTAATAAACCTTTGGTTCCTACTTATTAGGCTGAAGACTTCGCGGCTACTGCCTTGGAGTCTGCTTAGCCTCAAGAGCCTCAGCGAGATATTGATCTATGGCTAAGAGTTCTTGTGGGTCTGCCATGGGGTCTTATCCACTTACTCGGCAGAGCCTAAAGGCCTTTGTCATTGGGTGCTATTCCACTAACATGACAATACACCTTGTTCAAGGAGCACAACACCGATCCCGATCACCTGATCCTAACATCCATGTTAGTTCTAAGATTGCAAGGAGTTATCCCCGAACGAAACCCTTACAAACAACCAAAAATCGAAACGAAACATAATACACTTTCATTTACAAAATATACAAAAAAAAAAAAAATTTTGTACTCCCCTACTAGCCATACATACCCTTGATCCCCTACCAGCAATGACACTATGCTCCCGTGCGACATCAGTGAGCTTGCTAATAGAAAACCAAGCACATATCTGACAAGAGGGTTTATGTACGATAAAACACAATATTTAAGGATCAGTCTTTGCTCCAAGACCCAGCACTGTATCTGCTGATACAAATGGACCTAGAGAGAAGCACTTCTCATAGGTCACTCTCACATCCTTCAGATAATGAGATTGCAAACATGAGTTGCACCTCCAATACGTCGTCTCAAATGATATTTTTTAAGAGACATATTCTTTTGGAACGCCAAGGACGTTGGCTACTGCTCTCACCTCATGGGTCTTGACCTTTAGAAGACGAAGGATTCCTCCGCGCAGTTCTTGTGAGCGTCCGTAATTACGCTTCTCACAAAGAAAGCCAAGGCGTTCTTGGACATGAGTCTTTTGGGTTCTTCACCGCACACCAAAGACCTTGTTGACAAGCTCCCATCTGTCTCTTCCTCTCTAAATAAAATTTAAGAGCTCTCACTGGACAGAGAGACCTCTCTATCTCTCTGCCTACGAGGTTAGATATACCTTTTATTTTACTTCAAAGCTTCTGGGCCAAGGTTTTGACGGTTTTCGTTCTTCGCCAGAAACATTGTCTGGAACGAACAGATGGCAGCCTCTCCTTTGAACCCCACTGTGGAATCTAGAGCGTGTAATTCGCTCGTCACCTCTTGGCTGTAGCGAGAGACAACAGGAATAAGCATTTCCTAGTGACGTCGCGGAAGGAAGCCAGATGTAAAGGCTCGAATTTATCCGATGAAAGGAATGTCAGGACCACGTCCAGATTCCAACTAGGTGTTCTAGGAGTTGCTGCTTTTGAAGTTTCAAAGGATCTAATTAGATCGTGTAGATCTTTGTTGTCTGCAATATCTAGCCCTCGATTTCTAAATACTGAAGACAGCATGCTTCTGTATCCCTTTATTGTTGAGACAGATAGGTGTGATTCCTCTCTCAGAAAGAGGAGGAAATCGGCAATATTCACTATAGAGGTACTGGAGAGGACAGCTTCTGACTCTTACACCACCTCCTAAAGACTTCCCACTTCGATTGGTATACTCTTCTCGTCGAAGCTCTGCGGGCTCTAGCGATAGAGCCCGCAGCCTTGCGAGGAAAAAGCCCCGCCCCTCGCTCACAAGTCTTGTCGATAGGTCGAAAGGCAGTCAGAGCGGAGACCTGGGAGGTTGTGATGAAACCTCTCGAAGTGGGGTTGTCTGAGTAGATCTGGTCTGTTTGGAAGAGATCTGGGGAAGTCCACTATCCACTCCAGTACCTCCGTGAACCATTCCTGGGCTGGCCAAAATGGGGCTATTAGTGTCAACTTCGTGTTCTTCGAAGCTACGAACTTCCTGAGCACTCTCCCCCCGGATCTTGAACGGGGGAAAGGCGTATGCGTCCACACCCGACCAATCCAGGAGAAACGCGTCTATTGCGAAGGCTCTCGGATCTTCCACTAGAGAGCAAAAGATCTCTATTCTTTTGGAGAGGAACGTCGCAAACAGGTCTATGTGAGGTCTCCCCCACAGGGACCAAAGACTTCGACACACTTCTTCGTGTAGAGTCCATTCTGTGGGAAGGACCTGATTCCTCCTGCTCAGTCTGTCCGCTCTCACATTCTTTATCCTTGCACAAATCTTGTGAGAGAGTTATGCCTCTTTCTTCTGTCCAGGTTAACAGGTGTCTTGTTAACTGAAAGAGGGAGAAAGAGTGCGTGCCTCCTTGCTTGCGTATGTAAGCCAGAGCCGTGGTGTTGTCCGAGTTTATCTGTATCACCCCGCCTCTGACTATCTCTTCGAAGAACTTTAAGGCTAGGTGTATGGCCACTAGTTCCTTGCAATTGATGTGCCAGGACACCTGTTCCTTTGTCCAGGTGCCTGACACCTCCCTTGCTCCTAGCGTCGCTCCCATCCCGACTCCGAAGCGTCGGAATATAACACTTGGTCTGGGTTCTGCAGGGCAAGCGATACGCCTTCGTTCTTTTGAAGAGGAAGGATCCACCACTTCAAATGATCTTTTACCTCTTGTGGAAGCGGGAAGTGTCCGAGAGTTGTCCCGTCTTCCAACTCCACACCCCTTTCAGGAAAAACTGAAGAGGGCGAAGGTGAAGCCTCCCCAGAGAGAAGAACTTTTCTAGTGAGGACAGGGTCCCTAAAAGGCTCAGATAATCCCTCGCTGAACTGTTCTTTCTCTCTAAGAAGCTCAAGATTTTCGACAAACCTCGAGTGATTCTTTCTCGCGAAGGAAATACTCGAAAACCCCGAGAATCCATCTGAATCCCAGATAGACCAAGCTCTGGCTGGGGATCAGCTGTGACTTCTCGAGGTTGACGAGTAATCCCAGCGATTCTATCATGTTCCTTGTTATGATAAGTCCTCCAAGCACTGAATCGCTCCGACTTGGCCCTGATCAGCCAGTCGTCCAAGTAGAGGGAGATGTTAATTCCTTCTAGGTGAAGCCATCTTGCCACATTCGCCATCAGGTTGGTGAATAACTTGGCGGGCGTAGACAGACCGAAGCACAGAGCCCTGCATTTGAAAAATCTTGTCTCCTATTACAAAACGAAGATATTTCTTTGACAAATGGTGAATGGGAACGTGGGAATATGCATCTTGCAAGTCCAGAGAGACCATCCAATCTCCTGGACGAAGAGCCGACCATTACTGAGGCGGACGTTTCCATGCGAAACTTCTTTTTCTGAACAAAGCGAATTCAGAGCGCTTACGTCCAGAACTGGTCTCCACCCCCCCCCGATGCCTTTGGTACTAGAAAAAGGCGATTGTAAAATCCCGGGGAGTGTGGATCCTGCACAAGTTCGATGGCCTCCTTTTCCCACATTTGTTCCACCATTTGAAGGAGAGTCTTTCTCATTACAGGGTCTCTGTACCTCGCTGACAGTTCCCGAGGCGTAGATGTTAGGGGAGGGCTGTCCTCGAATGGGATTACACTATCCCTTCTTTAGGACCGACACTGACCAAGGGTCGGCTCCCCTTTTTGCCCATACTCCTGCAAAGTTCAGGAGTCTGGCGCCCACTGGTGCTTGGAGGAGCAACAAGTCATTTGGTTTTCTGAAAGGTCTAAAGGAAGACCTTCCTCTCTTGTCAGAGCTCTTCTTTCTGGCAGGGGGGGACGAGCCGCTGCACCCTCCACGAAAGGGCTGCTGAGGAGGACGAGAGTCCTTCTTAATCGCCGACACTACAGGGCGTCCTTTCTTGGACGTTTGTGTTAGTAGGTCTGTGTCGCCTTCTCAGTTAGCGAGCGAGATATATCCTTCACTAACTGAGAAGGAAACAAAGATGACCGATAGAGGGGCGAACATAAAGCAGTCCTCTGGCTCGAGAAACCCCTTTTGATTAGGGATCCATATACTCTTGATCTCTTCTTCAGGAGACCAGGCACCAAACAGGGAAGCCACTTCTCCCGAACCGTCCTGTACTGCCTTGTCCATGCAAGACAGGACGCTATGGAGAATCTCTGGGTTTTTAAGAAACTCCGGATCTTTAGATTTGTTGGCCAGAACTCCGAGTGACCAATCCAGAAAGTTGAACACCTCTAAAGTGACAAAAAGTCCTTTAGAAAGTGGTTCAACTCCGAAGTGCTCCACGTCGATCTGACCGATCCTAAGGAGTGACGTCTAGAGGCCTCCACTAAATTGGAAAAGTCCGCATCTGCCGAGGGCAGGCAGAGAAAGACCCATAGTCTCTCCTGTCCCATACCAAATACCTCTCTTTCCATGTAGTTTGGAAGGAGGCATGCAGAATACCGTCTTCCCCAACTCTTTCTTCTTGTCCATCCAAGAATCTAAAGAATGGAGTGCCTTCTTCATCGAAATTGCAGGCTTCATTTTCAGAAAGGCTGAAGATTTTGCCGTAGCCGAGCTCGAAAAGAGAGAACGAGGAGAAGGAGGAGACTGCCGGACTAAGAGAGTCTCCAAACTCTTGTAGCAATAATGAGGCTAAGACCTTATAAACTCGAGAGTCCCTCATTTGCAGGAGGTTCGTCATCAGACAAATCGTCTAAACCTCGATCAGACGAAGGAGAAAGCTCACGTTTGGAGGGAGATTCCTTCCAAGACCTCCTACGATCTGAAGGAGAGGAGCTCCTATTTGAAGAGTCATAAATTCCAGGAACGAGTCTCCGACTCCTGCCTCCTGGCTCTTGACTCTTGCCTCCTGACTCCTGCCTCCTGGCTCCTGACTCCTGCCTCCTGACTCCGGACTCCTGCCTCCTGACTCCGGACTCCTGGCTCCTGCCTCCTGACTCCTGCATCTGGCTCCTGGCTCCTGCCTCTTGGCCTGACTCCTGCCTCTTGCCTCCTGCTCTTGCCTCCTGCTCCTGCCTCCTGCCTGGATGACTCCACACTCCTGGCTCTTGGCTCCTGCCTCCTGGTTGACTCTCACTCCTGGCTCCTGCCTCCTGGGTGACTCCTCACTCCTGGCCGGTGCCAGACGTCTGATAGGTTCACCTCCCACGTTCGTACAGGAAACCTCACCTCGAGTTAGGAGTCATCGATCCTGGCGCAGATACCTCCATACGTCTGGAGGATCTTTTGATCGGAAGGGAAGAGTCGTTCCTTCTAGGAGGCTCCTTTGACAGAACTCCTACAAAAGACGAAATCTGCTCTTGCATCGCCATCATGAACCTCTTCGTAACCTCCTCTTTATCCTCTTCAGGAGGAGGGGAGGAGTCCATAGCCTCCACCTCCTGACTCCTTCTCACTCTGGTTGAAAGAATGGCTCTTCTTGCCTTCTTAACTCCCGAAGGAGACTCCTCAGGGAAGTTTTCTGGGCTCGAATCAATCGTCGGAGCCTTCCAACTCCTCTTGAGTGGTCGAGATCGATCTGAATCCCTCCAATCACGTCTCGGAGATGAAGATCCCGACGACGAAAAAACACTCACCGCAGGACGCTTTTACAATAGCGATCCTTGGCAGTCTGGGGTGTCACAGAAACCGCCGAAGGGACACCTGATCGGTGGGGATTCTCCACAACCTCCTTTCGGTTTTCGACATTCCTTCTCCTCTGGGCATGTGAGCTTGGAAGAGGTCTAGACCTAGGAGCGTTGCGGAGCCGACCAGATGCCCCCTCCACTACACTGGGGACACTCATATCACTGTCCACTGAATAATCACTAGCCTTACCTTGTATGGCAGCCATTTTGTTTTCCATCAACTTGAAGGCTACTTTTAGATCCGCAAGTTCTTTCGCTGAATCTACAGGTTCTGCAATAGGAGAAGGGGCTGCAATGGAAGGAGAAGTAGCAATACTTACCCTTGGGGAAGATCCCAAGCTAGGAATTAGTTCAGATCTCGAACTACTTAAACTTCTATAAGAAGCCTTCCTCACTCTTTCTCTCTCTAACTTTTTCAAATAATTAGTTAGATTCTTCCATTCGTTCTCACTCAAATTCTCACATTCCTTGCAAGTATTAGTAAAAGAACATTCATACTCCCTGCAACCCTTGCATACCGTGTGAGGGTCTACCGAAGCTTTCGGCAACCTCACCTTACAGCCTACATTCACACAACGTCTCACAACCATTCCAGAGTCAGACATTTTTAAAGAAAAATCCAAAATCAAGTCCACAAACAGTCCACACAAAGCGTATGCCAATCCAACAATCCAGATACGTCACCAAAAGTCGGTCAAGAAGATCAATTGCCGGTGAAAAAAGAAAAACCAATCGAGAGGAACCAACAACAATGTTGATGGCCCGGGCGACAGAAGAATTCTGATTAGAAAACGGGAATGGTTCCTAGTCCTGCCACCCAGGGCAGGGCGGTAGATCACCTGACCTACCGGTAGCGTGTGCCGCGAAATTTGAAATTCTGTCGGAGACGACGGAGTCTATAGCTAAGTATATATCTGGCAGGGAAGTTGAATGTATAAAAATGCAATTTTCGACAAATTGTCATTTGTTCCGATACGTAATACAAACCATCGGTCCTTTAACAATAGGAAGACTCACTTCTTGGTGGGAGGAATCTGAGTCTTTTGATGAACAGACTGGTGTTCGTACCATCCTTCCCTGGAATGCCTCCCTGGTCGTAAGAGCGAGGGAGGGATCCAAGCCTCTGTCCGATTGATCGGGGTGTGCACCAGCCAGGATCAATGGTCAGACCTCTGGCCGAGTACTAGAGAGAGGCAAGCGTATCTCTTCGTACCAGCATTGTAAGAACTTTTTCCTGTACATGAGCAAATATAAAGTCATGGGTTTGCCTCATGTAGGCATCCACTTCCTCCCCCTTGTAGGAGAAAGTGGTGGATATACGCTCCTATCCCTAGTTAAAGGGATAGGATGGAGCTCGGTCGAGTAGCTTACCTGCATCTGACTCCCTTCCAGCGTGGTGACGACCGTATCCCTCTGCCCACAGGTAGAGGTAGAGAAAGATGGTGAAGAGAAGCCATCACACTCTCATTCGCACATTCATTCTCCCAGTCATACCAGGAATCGATGCTGTTCTGCCTGCTCGGGTGCTGGGTAAGCTTACACAACGTGTTGAGCAGCCACCACAGGTCCCAAGGAAAAAGTATCCAAGGACTTGTGGGCAATATCCCGAAGGTAGAAGGACGTGAAGGTAGTCTGGTTGGCCCAGACACCTGCCTTCAGGACCTGCGCCACGGAGAAGTTCTTACGGAACGTTAAGGAGGGTCCGATACCTCTGACTTCGTGGGCTCTCGGTCGGAGCGTACGGATGTCGTCGCTACCATCAGCTTCGTACGCTCTCCTGATCACCTCACGTAGCCAGAAAGGAAGCGTGTTCTTGGAAAACTTCTTTCTTGGTAACCCCAGTCCTAACGAAGAGGCGTCGACACTCAGGCCTGAGGTGTTGAGTTCTCTTCAGATAGTGCCGTAGCGCCCTCCTTTACAGGACAAAGCAGCATCTCATCCGCATCGTTATCGGTGAAGTCCAGAGGGAGGGGATCGTGAAAGACTCGAACCTGTCGTCAGGGATCGACGGATTCTGAGTCTTGGCTAACGAAGTTCGGGACGAAATCGAGCGTCACAGATCCCCAACCTCTGGTGTGTTTAACATCATAAGAAAGACCATGTAGTTCCCCTACTCTCTTCGCCAATGCCAGGGCCAGCAAGAAGAGGGTCTTGAGGGTCAGATCCCTGTCTGACGACTCTCGGAGTGGCTCGAAGGGTCTTCGAGTCAAACTCCTAAGGACGAGAGTCACATCCCACGCAGGGGGCCTGAGTTTCCTGGGTGGGCAAGACCTTTCGAAGCTCCTCATTAGCAAGGAGATCTCGAACGAGTTCGAGATGTTCCAACCGTACCCCTCAGTTTTAGGACGAGAGCCAGGGCGGCTTCTATATCCTTTAACGTGGGTACTGAGAGGAGCTTCTCTCGGCGAAGAAACACGAGGAAATCCGCTACCTGCTGATGAGTGGCTCTGAGAGGAGACAGACCCTGTCTACGACACCAACCAAAGAAGACGGCCCACTTCCCCTGGTAGCACAAACCGTTGCAGAGGACTGTCGGACGTGTCCACCCATCTCTGTTGCTGCGCTACGAGAAAAGCCTCTCGTTCGCAAGAGATGGTGGATAACAGCCAGCCGTGAAGTTGAAGGGGACTGGGACTGCTTGGTGGTACCGTTCTACGTGTGGCTGGGCTAGAAGGTTGTGCCAATTGGGTAGCTCTCTCGGTGCGTCCGCAAGAAGAGCCAGCAGGTCCGGATACCAAACGGCTTGAGGTCATTTGGGAGCCACCAGGATCATTCTGAGTTGGGAGTGACCAGCGCTCGACTGATCACTTTCCGAATCAGACAGAAGGGAGGAAAGGCGTAAGCGAAGAAGGGTTGTCCCAGGGGTGTTGGAGAGCGTCCTCTGCAGCTGCCCATGGGCCGTCCGGCACGGCTGAAAAGAAAACCTGAAGTTTTCTGTTGTGCCGGGTGGCGAACAGGTCTAATACGACCGGTCGCCCCCACAGGTTGAAGAGCCTTTCCGCCACATCTTGGTGTAGAGACCATTCGGTCCCCCTATCACCTGATCCCGACGGCTGAGCTTGTCCGCTACTACATTCCTCTTGCCTGGAATAATAGCGTGCTGACAGCTCTATCGAGTGAGCCGTGGCCCACTCGTGCACCTGCACCGTCAACTGGTGAAGCGGAAGAGACACTAGCCCCCCTGCTTGTTTGACATATGCCACTACTGTGGTGTTGTCGCACATCAACACCACTGAGTGTCCCACCAAGCGGTCCTGAAATTCTTGGAGAGCGTTGAACGCCGCCTTGAGTTCCAGGACATTGATTTGAAGGTGCTTTTCGTGATGGTCCCACACACCTGCAGTCAGCAACTCCTCCAGGTGTGCACCCCATCCCTCGGTCAATGCGTCTGAGAACAGAAGCATCTCCGGGGGGGAGTGCGTATGGGCACTTCCTCTTAAGAGGTTCTTGTTGTCGAGCCACCAGGCTAGGTCCTGCCTCACCTTGTCCGTGAGAGCCACGGGAAGTAGGAGGATCCTTCGCCTGAGACCAACTCTCCCTTAGCCTCCACTGGAGAGACCGCAGGTGAAGACGCCCGTGAGGGACTAACTTCTCGAGTGACGACAGATGGCCAATCACGACTTGCCATTGCTGTGCTGCCTGTTCCTGCCGAGACAGGAACCGGCCGGCTGCCTCCCTGAATTTGCTGATACACAAGTCTGCGGGAAAGACCTGCCCTGCTACCGTGTCTATCAGCATACCCAGGTACTTCATCTTCTGCTTGGGTTCGAGATCGGACTTCTCGTAGTTTATCACGATCCCCAGATCGCGACAAAACTTGAGGAGTCGATCTCTGTCCTGCAGCAACTGCGAGCGGGAGCTCGCCAGGACCAGCCAATCGTCGAGATACCTCAGAAGACGTATCCCGTGCGAATGGGCCCAAGCTGACACCAGAGTGAACACTCGCGTGAACACCTGTGGGGCGGTTGACAGACCGAAACAAAGTGCCCTGAATTGGTACACCGTCCCGTCGAAGATGAAGCGGAGGTACTTTTCTGGAGGACTGATGGATGGGTATTTGAAAATACGCGTCCTTCAAGTCCACTGAAAGCATGAAATCGTTCCCCCTGATCGAGTCGAGCACCGAGCGTGCCGACTCCATCGTGAACCGCGTCGTGCGAACGAAGCGGTTCAGGGGAGAGAGGTCTATCACCGGACGCCAGCCCCCGATGCCATTCTCCACTAGGAAGAGGCGGCTGTAAAAGCCGGTGATTGGTCCTCCACGATCTCTACAGCTCGTTTCGCCAGCATGGGTCTTGATCTCCTGTCGAAGAGCGTTGTCCTTTGCTGATCCCCACGGACATAGGTCTGTAGATGGACCGGTTTGGAGATGAGGGGGGGCCGAGACTCGAAGGGTAGTAGATATCCCTCCCGAAGGACGTCTACTATCCAGTTCTCGGCGCCGTAGCGCTGCCAAGTTGCCCAATGGCTCGCTAGGCACCCCCCACTTCCGGCAGCAGGTGAGGGGGAACGCCGTCCCTAGCGGTTCCCACCTCGTTTCGACTTCTTCCCACCACCACCTCCTCGGGGAAAGGAGGGCTGGGAGGAGGGCTGGTTACGGCCTCCTTTAGCAGACGTCGAAACAGCAGGAGTCTTCACACAGGGTTTGGACGGTGTAACCGTCTTCGCCGCCGTGGAAGCGCTAGCTAAGCTCTTTGGCTTAGCCGCAGTCGCTCGAGATTGCCCAGTAACCTTCGAGACTGCCTGGTGAACTAAGCGGTCACTGTCATCAGTGCGCCGCCTTTCCACCGCAGCGTCCACCATCTCTCCGGGAAAGAGAGCTGGGGAACTCCTAATTGGTCCATTGCGAAGCCCGAGTGCCGCCTCACGCCCGGCCCCCTGGTTGGTCTACTGGGTAAGGACTGCGTCCCTACGTCGAAGAACCAAGTTGGCCCCACCCCCCGGTTAGCAGTCTGATGGGCGAGGTAAGAGATCGCTCTTCCTCCAGACTGGCACAGTCTCCTGAAAGAAGCGTCGTCTTCGAGAGCAGAACTCCCAGAGCCGGCCGCTACTTTGGATATTGTGAGGGACCACAAATCCAGCCAAGAGACTGCCTGGACGCTGCCATAGCAGTAGATTCCAGGGCAAGTGCCTCCTGCTGCGAGAACCAGAGGTTCTCCGACAGGAGCTGCTGCAGGGACACCTGGAGTCAGCCTCGCTAACTCCGGGTTAACCTGTTTTGGCAGTATCGGGTCTTCCGAAGGCACGTAAAATCGCCTCTGACGCTGTAGAGGAGGAGGAAGCAGCTTAGAAGACCGTCCGGATTCAGCGAATCCATCCGTCCTTGAGACGAGATTCTCGACTTGATCCAGGACTGAGTCTGCAAGAACCATCGCGGCAACCCCACCATCATTTTGGGTTCCTTCTTAGGACCCCAAAATGACTCGAGCCGGGACGTGGGCTCTGCCGGTGGTAGCGGCGATCCTTCCGCAAGGTCATTATGCTGACGAATCAGCTTAATGATTCTGCAAATTCCTCTGTATCTCGGGAGTAACTGCGTCTTGCGGAGTAGGACCGTCCACGTCCCTCCAGCAAGAACAGATCCCGAGATACTCCTCCTCAGAAGGAGGAACAGCGGCAGACCCATGACGGTCACCTCCAACTACTTGCGCGTATGTTCTGGTCGTCCTAGAACCGTGCCTGATCCATACGGCGTCATAGCGGGATCGCGAGCGGCGCACCTCTCCGATCACGCTCCCTCGGTACCTCGCTCCTCCCGGTGTAGCCCGAGGAGGTTGAAGGTACGGGAGAGGCAGACCTGACGCTCCCCCCTCGCTCGCTGGCAGGACCAGCGTGCGTGGGGGGCTGCTGCTGATCGTCAACCCGCGGTGGCGATCGAGCAGCAGGCCTAGCCTTGCCGCTCGCCTGGGGCGAGAGGCTCGGCTGAGAACGTCGACGCTGATCTCTAGCGTCAGGCGAGCTGTTGCTGGTTACCATCTCCGCCTGTCCCTATGGGAGCGGCGGTCAGGTGACCTGCTAGGCTCGCTGTCGCGGCGAGGACCGGCCAGCATCCTCTCGGCGCGTCGAGCCACTGGTACCAGCCCGACGGCCGCAGGGACCCCTTCCTCGCCTCAACCCGTGGCTGGTCAGCGACCGTCACGTCAACCCAAGCAGCCAGATTGGTCGCTGCGAGAGCGTCCACTGGCCTGGCGAGAGTCGTGTGCACGACTCTAGCCAGTCTTCTGCTCCGCGCCGCGGTCTTGACGGCGAGCGAGCTCGGGCGTCAAAACTTTGGCTGGACGGTCTCCCGTGGAAGAGCGTCCACTCGGTACTTCTCGCGAACGAGAAGCGGCCGAGACGGATCCTGATTTAGCGGCAGAACCGCTAACACCAGGTGAGGACGTACCAGCCGAGGCTGGTACACCTCTGGTCCCCGTCGTCTTCTTTGCAGAGGAAGAGACGGGCCCCGTTCCTGAAGGAACAGGAGGACCAGCAGAAGAGCTCCCCGAATCGCCTGAGCGAGACGGGCCCTTAGAAGATCCCGAAGGAGTCTTCTTAGGGGGGGGAGGAGGCAGCCTTCTTCTTCTTCGGCTGTTTAGCCTTGAGAAGTCGAAGGGGAAGAGGAGGCAGCAGACGACGAAGAAGACGACGAAGACGACAACGACACCTTTCCTTCTTCTTCCTCTTCTTCTTCGCCAGGCTCCGCAGGGACAGACGTTCAGGTCTTCCATCCAGGAGGGAGCCGGGGCAGTTGCCGAAGCAACAGGGCCCGACTGCACCTGTCCGGAAGAACCTGAGACTGTAGCATCCAGCACCAACAGCAAGGAGCGACAGGAACAGGTCCAGGAACAGCAGGAACAGCCATTACAGCATCTGAAATAAAAGGAGCAGCAGGGACAGCAACAGGTACGGCAGGCACGGCAGGAACCACAGGAGAGCCAGGCGTCCTGTCGGCAGCTACCGTCATTCTCGGCAACTGGCGGCAGGTCTAGGGTATTCTTAGGGCAGCGGAAGTCCGGGGTCGGCAACACAAAGAAACCAGGTGGCGGTGGCACCGTCCTCTTTGGTACGGCAGTAATGGGTTTTGTGCACCGCAGCTGTAGGCGTCACCGTCATTACATGCGGCGTGTACACAAGATGCGGCGGCATGTCATATGCTGGTGTTGTTATAGTGGTAGTGGTAGTGGTCACCACACCATGAGTGACACTGCCGACCCCGCCAACCGGCTCAATCAACCCCTGAATACTTGGCACTCCCTGCAGTCCCAGCGACTCCCCCACCTGTCCAAGGTCATCCTTTACTGGTGGCACATCTGCGGAAGCAACAGTCGGGTTAGTAGAGGGGTTCCCTCGCGCCTGGGGGGAGAAGACCCCACCCAGAGCGGACGGAAGACCCGAATACAACTGGACGTCCGGGTAGCGGGCGCCTCCTCCACACTCGACAGATCGAGTGAGGAGAAGGACTCCGCTAACCCCCCCCCCCCCCACCCCCCCCCCGCAGGGGAAGGCGCGAAACGTGGGGGCTGACCGTGGGAGGCAGGAAGGGAAGACGAAATGACAATTTGTCCAAAATTGCATTTTTCCTAACTATACAAACTAGGTCCTTTTACAATAGGAAGGTACTAGCGGCAGCTTGGATAGGTCGTAAGCTTTCGAACAAGGGGTTCGGTAGTTAACTGCTTGTCCGACAGGCGCGCTTGCGCGCGACTGGGAGGTAAACAAATCACTTTTGCTTTTGGCCCAAGCAAAAAACTGCAGAGTGAGGGGTGGCATGAGGTGGGACATGTGTAAAAGGACCTCAGGTTTGTATAGTTAGGAAAAATGCAATTTTGGACAAATTGTCATTTGTTCCGACACGGCATACAAACCTTCGTCCTTTTACAATAGGAAGACTCACTTCTTGGTGAGAGGAATCTGAGTCTTTTGTGAACAGACTGGTGTTCGCCCAACATTGGAATGCCTCCCTGGTCGTAAGAGCGAGGGAGGGATCCAAGCCTCTGTCCGATTGATCGGGGTGTGCACCGCAGGATCAATGGTCAGACTCTGGACCAAGTACTAGAGAGAGGCAAGCGTATCTCTTCGTACCAGCAAACAAGATCAAGTTCCTATTTGCAAGAGGCAACATAAAGTTATGGTTTGTCTCTTGTTGGCATCCACTTCCCCCCCCCCACCCCCCCCTTGTAGGAGGAAGTGGTGGATATTCGCTCCATCCCTAGTGAAAGGGATAGGATGGGGCTCTGTCGAGTAGCTCACCGGCATCTCGTCCTTATCCAGCAAGGTGATGACCGTATCCCTCTACCCACAGGTAGAGGGGGAGAAAAAGATAGGAAGAGAAGCCAGTCACTCTCTCATTCACTTATCTATTCTTACAGTCACACCAGGACTCGATGCTGTTCAGCCTGCTATGGTCTTGGGTTAGCTACACAACGTGTTGAGCAGCCACCACGGGTCCCAAGGAAAACGATCCAAGGACCTGTGGGCAATATCCAAAAGGTAGAAAGGAGGTGCCAGTGGTCTGGTTGTACCAGACCCCTGCCTTCAGTACCTGGCGCCACGGAGAAGTTCTTGTGTAACTCGAGGGAGTGTACTTCTAGGTCATCTTGGTGCTGACGAAGAGTCTTCAACACTCAGCCTGGGATGTCGAGTTTCTTTCAGAAAGCGCGGTCGCGCTTTCACAGGACAAAGCAGCATCTACCTTCGCATCGAAGGCGGTGAAGTCCATTAGGGAGGGGATTGTGAAGGACTCTAACCGATCGTCAGGAACCGAAGGGTTCAGAGTCTTCGCTACGAATTCGGTACGAAATCGAGCGTCACGAATCCCCATCCCCTGGATGCTTGACTTCGCAGGAAAAGTCATGCAATTACCTCAGAGGAAAAGAAGGGAATGGTCGTATGACCTATCCCTCTTCTCGACTTCGGTGATGTCCTGTACCCATACTGGTCTATCCGTCTGCAGCGAAGTTGTTCTTCTCGGTAGTGGATAGGCACGACACTCAATGGTGGGTGTCGATGGTATGGGTACTGTGACAAGCCGTTAGGACGAAGAAAAGACTGTTATGGAACAACCGAACTAAGTCCACAGCGAAGTTCGTAACAGACTTGGGCGCTCTGACAGCTGCCGACTGACTGCGTTCGGTAGGAGGCAAGTTGTCCAAGCACCCGAGCAAGTCACGTGACCTTCGCCTTAAAAAGGGTTATGCCAATAGACTAAACAAATAATTTGTTCGTCACCGATGCCAGAAGGCAAGGTGATGACTCTCTTAAGGCATGTGCCCACAGGCGAAAGTCAATTGCCTTCTAGAGACCGAGGTCCCTGATGGCAAGATATCTCATAGTATAGTTGATCTCGGCTAAGGAGAACACTATGTGTCGTTGAAGACGAAGGTGTACAGAAAATGCAACCTACGTCTTCACAGCTGAACCGAGAGAAGGATTCTCAGATTCTGAACCTGTGCTACAAAGACTGAGAACGCTAACCGCTATTCATTGCTGTCGCCGGTGAGGATCGTAGTTGCAATAAAAGCGGAGCGCTTTTCAGTAATGAAGACAGGGAAATACTGCCTGAAGAACTGCTTCTCATGGGCTGAACATTTGGAAGTAGAGCTGTCAGGTCGGAGAGTAGGCGATGTCTTCTGACTATCTGTTAATTCGGGGCGAGCAATGAATAATTGCACACCTACGAATACGAGATATTTTGAAGACAAACTCAGATGTCTTGCAAAAATCATTCGCATTATCGCGGTGCGATGCAGCGGTTGACTAGTACAGACTTCTGTTACCGTGCGGTAAACAGAAAGATGAAAGAGTCCAAGAGATATCTCTGTTGAAAATTCTCGCAATGTCGAAGGCGATGAAATCGAGCGTCACAGCAGTAGATGGTCCTTCATTATTGCGAGAATCCCCGTTAATCAGAGACCTAAGTCCATGATTGTTGGGCAGAGATACGGTTCGGTAGTCAATCAAACCGGGGAGAGAGAGAGTAACCGACCGTGCATCTCCGAGACCTAGCTGATACTGAGCCGCTATCAGGCAGTTCAATACGCAGTAGCTCTCGGTGACTCGTCATCCTGAGTTGCCAGGTAATCCATTATTCCACAAAAAAAAAGAAGGAATGCGTTCGGCTAGAACCATCGGAGCATAAAGAATACGCTCGAGCAATTATATTTAACCGAAACGGATTTCGGTAAATACAAAAGCTGATTTGGTGTTGTCATGACAATACCAAGTATCTAAAATCGAAACTGATAACTGCTGGGAGGTTGCAGGCAACCCCGAGTTGCAGTTCAATTAAGATACAATTCGTCTCGGTCACAAACCGTAGAGTTAACTACGGTATGCGCCTACCCCCCGGACAATTCAACTGTTAAAAGAATCATGTCGCGAGGGTAATATACGTAGTATATTTGTAGGTTCTGTACCACGACCTCCATCCTAAAATTCTTTTCCCCTCGAGGAATGAGAATAAGGATTGAGATCGACCGCCTTCGTTCTCTAGTCAAGAGAGTGAAGGAGAAGTCTTTCCCAAAGGAAAGCTTCAATGGTGAACAGAATACCGAAGACGATAGTTCAAGCCAAACTGAAGTTCCCGTCCGTTCTTCTCTATTCCAGGTTAATCGCCTACTGTGAGATACTCTTCTTTCAGCAGCAGTCTTCTTCCAAATGCTAGAAATTACAGGAATTCGAGCATAAGCGAGGTTCCCGATTATCGTGTAACAATTATCGGGGATTCTCGCTCACTTTGGACCGAGGTCTCGCCTAAGTGTTTGGAGATCGTAAAAAACTCGAACACTCTGAGTGCGCTAGAAATTCCGTAGAATTCTAAGCACTCTGCGAAACCCCCCACCGAATTCGTCAAACGATATCGGCTGGTGGTCCTCTTCGATTCCCGTAGAAATCGAGAAAGGGGCAGGATCCCTCCCTCAACACGGAGGGCTTACGTCAGGTAGGACCCGAAGGTCCCCCCGGTAGCGCAGCCCCTAACGTGGGATCTTACGAGAAATCTCTGTAGGATCCCTCCCCTTTCCCCTCGTAGCCGTAAGGAGAGAGGGAATGGGGGAGGAATTGGATACTCGCTCGCCTTCCCAGCGGAACTAGCAGTTGGAGAAGAAAAGGAGCAGCCATCGCCTTACGGCGATGGCCTCTCAGAGCCTGGGAAAACGTATCGTCAGGAGAAACAAAGTTTTTCCCGAGGAGGGTTACGAACTCATACTGTAGGTAAGGATCTGCCGCCACTGTGAACGTCGTCTGGGTGGGGCTGATCGACACCTGACAGGAGAGAGCCGATACGTCCTCCGACTCATTCCAGTCCTCGTCGAGGTCGAAACCTCAGGAGGACCGAAGGGGTATTCAAATACGGTGTAGAAGACACGTAGAAACGCCTCTGTCCGCAGTAGAGGAGGTGAAGTAGCTTGTTCGACCGGCCAGAACTGAGAGAGCCTTCTTGTCCGGAGACGAGAGACTACCTGGTTCAACACAGTCGGCAAGCTCCGATCGCGGCAGACCCACACCGTCGAGTTTGGGTTCCCTCTCGGGCCCCCAAAACGACTCGAGCCGAGACGTGGCTCTGCTGGTGGGAGCGGCGATCCTTCCCCGAGGTCGTTGTGCTGACGATCAGCGCCATAACCTCGGCAAAGTTCCTCTGGATCTCGGAAGTGCACAGCATCTTGCAGAGTGGGACCGTTAAGCCTTCGAACAAGAGCATATTCCGAGAACCTTCTCCTAAGAAGGGGGAACAGCGACAGCCCTCTCGTCCTTCTCCATCCACTTGCGCATACGTCCTGGCCGGTCCAAGAACCGTGCCTGGCACGTAGGGCGTCGTGGTGGGGGATCATGAGGGGCGCACCCCTCAACGATCACTCCTCATACCTCGCTCCTCCCGGTGTAACCCGCCCGAGGAGGTTGAAGGTACGGGAGAGGCAGACCTGACGCTCCCTCCTCGCTCGCTGGCAGAACCAGCAGGCTTGGAGGGCTGCAGGCGATCGTCAACCCGCGGTGGCGATCGAGCTGCAGGCCTGGTCGAACCGTCTCGCTGTGGAGAACGCTGTACTGAGCACAGCGGCCCCGATCTCGAGTGTCAGAAGAGCTGGTGCTGGTTGCGTACCCGATCGCTCTCTGTGAGAGCGACGGGTCAGGCGACCTGCAGGCTCCACTGTCAGTGAGACCGTGCTTGTCCTCACGGCACGTCACGTCGCTGGTTCCAGCCGTGGCTGGCACCGGCGAACGGGAGGACCTCTTCCCAGCCTCAGCCCGTGGCCGGTCGTGGACCGTCACGTCCCCGGGTAGCCAGCTGGTCGCCGCGAGAGTGAGAGCTGGTCTGGTGAGAGTCGCGTGAGGCGGCTGTCACCAGTCTTCCGCCCCGTGCCGTGAACCTGACGCTGAGCGGACTCAGAGGTCTGGTTCCTGGCTGCACGGTCGCTGGTAGGCGACCGTACACTCGGTACCTCTACCCGCGAACGAGAGGCCGAGACGGACCCTGATGCAGTGGCAGAACCACTGACACCATGCGAGGAAGTACGGTGTTAGCCGGTACCCCTCTGGTCCCCCGTTAGTCTTCTTCCTTGCGGAAGAAGAGACGGGCCCCGCTCGCGAAGGAGCAGGAGGACCAGCGGAAGGAACCCTCCCGTCCCACCGAGGTGAGACGGGTCCCGAGAAGCTCCCGAGGGAGACTTCTTAGGAGGGAGGAGGCAACCTTCTTCTTCCTCGGCTTTGTGAAGCCTTAGAAGTCGAAGGGGAAGAGGCGGCAGCCGACGACGATGAAGAAGATGAAGACGACGACGACGACACCTTCCTCCTCTTCTCGTCAGCTTCCTCAGGACAGACGTTAAGATCTGCTATCCAGGGCGGAGCCGGGGCTGCTGTAGCCGAAGCCACAGGGCCCGGACGCACCTGTACGACAGACCAAAGTCTGGGGTAGTACCACCACGAACAGGGACGACGTCAGCAGGTATGGGCACTCAGGAACAGCAGGCACAGCCAGCACAGCATCGGTAGGGACAGCCACGCAGCAACGGCAGGGACAGCCAGCGCAGCAACGGCAGGGACAGCCAGCGCAGCAACGGCAGGGACAGCCAGCGCAGCAACTGCATGGACAGTCAGCCCAGAATCGGCAGGTACGGCAGCACCGGAAACACAGGAAGTGGAGCAGCAGCCAGCAACATCCTGGTACCGGCGGCAGGTCCAGGGGCGAGCTCTAGGGCAGCGGAAGTGTGGTCGCGGCAGCGCGGCAACCACGAGCGGCGGCGGCACGCCCCCCCTCTCGGTACGGCGAACGGCACTTCACAGCGGCTGTAGGCAAGACTGTTACCATGTGAGGGCGAGTACACCAGGTGAGGAGGGACGTCGTCACCTGGAGCGTGGTCACCACTCCATGGGTGACCGCAGTAGGCCCAGACATAGAACCGCAGCCCCTGGACACTAGCACGCCCTGCAAATGGAAGGACGCCCATACCTCACCAAGGTCCACCCTCGTGGCAGTAGCACCTGCGGAAATAACAGTAGTAGCGATTAGTGGGGGCGGGGGGGGAAGTCCCCTCGCGCGGGGGGGGTGAGCCCTCTCCGAACGAGTGGAAGAACCCCGAATACAATTGTACATCGGGCACCGAGCGCCCTCCCCCGCGCTAGACGGATCGGGTCGAGGAGAAGAACGCAGATAACCTCCCCCCCCAAGGGAAGGGCCATCTGTGGGAGCTGAGTGGGGGGGGGGGGGGGTTCTCGTTCCCCACCCCCGCACAGCACCCATGTACCCAACAATAATAATAAGAGCCCGAGAGCAATCGTGCCCTCGGCCCGAATGCAAGGGCATAGGATCAATTCCCTGACTGAGCGGACTTGAACCAAATAAATATTGATGCAATAATAATAAAAGGATAAAATGAAAAAGAATCTTGCATTACGATTCACTTCACAATGAATAGGGGGGCTCGGATCGAGCGCATTTGCGCCCTCGGTACCGAGCGCAAAGGGTAAAAGGATCCATTCCCGATTATGAATGGAAACTTGATCCATAATGAATTGATGCAATCAAAATATATATGAAAATGAAAAAGAATACTGCGCTTGCGATTTCACTTCATACAAATAAAAAGGGGAAGGATCAATTCCTGGGAAATAGCGGAAACATTGATCCAAGTAAACAATGCAATCTCAATAAAATATGAAAATGAAAAAGAACTGCACTTGCGATTTCACTTCATTCAAATAAAAAGGGGAAAGGATCAATTTCCGGGTAAGCTCGGAAACTGATCCAAAATGAGTATTGCTACAATCAAAATAAATATATGAAAATGAAAAAGAATACTGTACTTGCGATTCCACTTCCATACAGAATAAGTTTTCGTGCCGAGCGCATTCGCTCGGCAACGAGCATACAGGTCAAAAAATATAAATGAAAAGAGCACTTAGTACTTACGATTTCATCTACACATTTCCAACCAAAATATACGCTCGGAGCGAGCGCTCTCTCCCGCCCTCGCACCGAGCATACACAATACGAGGATCATTTCTGGGAAAATGAATTCCCGCACTTACGCCCTTCAGTCCCGGCACTCGGGTAATCGGAGGGCGTGGTGAAACCAAGATCCTTTAATTCACAATTGAATTCAATGGAAATAAATATGAAATGATTGTACTTACAATTCAGTTTCACTAGATAAATAGAAAAAGAAAACACAACCATGCGAAAGCAACGACGATGAAGCGGGCAGAGAGCGATGATACACGTCCACACGCCAGCAGGCCGAAAGCAAAAGTAATTTGTTTACCTCCCCCCAGTCGTGCGCGCGCGCGCCATCGTGACAAGCAGTTAACTACCGAACCCTTGTTCGAAAGCTTACGACCTATCCAGCTGCCGCTAGTACCTTCCTATTGTAAAAGGACCGAAGGTTTGTATGCCGTGTCGGAACAAGTGTCAGTTACCAAAGGAGTCACTGGAGAGCTTTCCGATGACTTCTTTGGAGGCCTAAGTCTCTTCCTGCCCTCGTACAGAACCCACTGCGCCTCGGACCAATTCATACAGGTAATACATGGCTCGTCCGGGAGCATTCTCGCCCCGGCAACGAGTACAAACCTCATGTGGATCTACGTCCACGAATGATCTAAATCCGCCGCATCTACGCCCCTCCAGCCGTCACACTCTACGGGCGACTGGGGGGCGCGGCGAAATGACAATTTGTCCAAAATTGCATTTTTCCTAACTACTATAACAAACCTGAGGTCCTTTTACAATAGGAAGGTACTAGCGGCAGCTGGATATGTCGTAAGCTTTCGAACAGGGGTTTCGGTAGTTAACTGCTTGTCCGACAGGCGCGCGCGCGCGACTGGGAGGTAACAAATCACTTTTGCTTTTGGCCCAAGCAAAAAACTGCAGAGTGAGGGGTGGCATGAGGTGGGGACTATGTTGTAAAAGGACCTCAGGTTTGTATAGTTTAGGAAAATGCAATTTTGGACAAATTGTCATTTGTTCCGACACGGCATACAAACCTTCGGTCCTTTTACAATAGGAAGACTCACTTCTTGGTGGTGAATCTGAGTCTTTTGTGAACAGACTGGTGTTCGCCCAACTTTGGAAGCCTCCCTGGTCGTAAGAGCGAGGGAGGGATCCAAGCCTCTGTCCGATTGATCGGGGTGTGGCACCGCAGGATCAATGGTCAGACCTCTGACCGAGTACTAAGAGAGAGGCAAGAGTATCTCTTCGTACCAGCAATGTAAGAACTTGTTCC
>NC_087200.1:140902962-140937377 GCF_015104395.2 Macrobrachium nipponense | reverse complement strand
TATATATGTGTGTGTGTGTATGTATGTATATATATTATATATATATATATATATATAATATATATATATAATATGATATATGATATATATATATATATATATATATAGAATGTATGTATATATATATATATATATGATATATATATATGTATATATACCTATGTATATAATATATATATATCTATATATCTATATAGATATATATATATATATATATATATATATATATATATATGTATATATATATGCTACATACTACATACATACGGCATCTCCCCGGTTATTGGTGGAGGTTCCGTTCTCAGCAGGGAGCTGATAACCGAAAACTGTGTAGTAAATGGGTATGGCAATGAGATGTGGAAAAGTCTAACGACATTTTTCTAACTTTTTTTCTTTCTTTCTAGATTCCAAGAGGGTAAAAAGAAAATTTCTTTATAAAATGGTACCACAAGAAGGGGACAGAGATGGAGGAAAGCAGAAAAAAATGTACATTTGCCACATTCCTGGTTGCAACAAGCAGTATAGAAGGACGTCACATTTGAGGGCGCATCTAAGATGGCACTCAGGAGACCGGTCTTATGTTTGCTCTTGGCTGTCTTGCAACAAGAGCTTTACTAGAAGTGATGAGCTGAGTGTATGTACATTTCTCTAATAAAGGGATTTTGACGGATGAATAATCTATTTCTGGGCAAGGACCTGTGTCGCCCAGTGAAAATAGGTTCCTTTGATACTATTTCTAGGTATAAATATTGCTATTCATACCAGAGAAAAAGAGAAACAATAGTGCCAAGATAAATGGCTCGCTCACCTTTTAATAAAAGGTGTCAGTATAGATAAAGAGCGAGTGGATACCACTACCAGAGGTCCCCTGCCATTTAGCTTCTTCCTCCGCCAAAACCTCAACTACAGAGGAACCGAACTAAAGCCTCGCTACCCTCTACTACTACACTGAGTGCCTCTGACGTCATTCCTGAAGATAGCACCCAAGCTTGGGCCAAGCAGGGTGAGGAATACAAAATATGAGGGTGGGATTTCACTGGGCGACATAGGTCCTTGCCCAGAAATAGATTTTTCCTTCGTCAAAATCCCTTTTCTGGGCTCAGCCTGTGTCGCTCCGTGAAATAGTGCCAGAGAATTGGCTCCACCAAGCTTGGAAGACTGCACAAAACATTGAAATAGCAGGTAAAATAAACACAAGTAAAGTTAGTTGGTATAATGTACAACTTAAAGATACAAAATGGTGCAAAAGTACATGAAAGGTAAAACCATACGTTTTAACCCCCTTAAAGCTACTTAGATTAACAATCTTAAAGCTACTTAATGGTAAA
The DNA here is from genome assembly GCF_015104395.2 of Macrobrachium nipponense. NCBI lineage: Eukaryota > Metazoa > Arthropoda > Malacostraca > Decapoda > Palaemonidae > Macrobrachium > Macrobrachium nipponense. The sequence continues at coordinate 140,936,049 of NC_087200.1, read as the reverse complement.
CATGTACGCTACAGAAACAAATAAGTTGACAATTATACAAAACAAGCGAGGGAACTGAGCCCTAATGCAAAGCAAACAATGTATGAACAACTACATCCAAGGCAATATGTACAATAGAGGCGACCTAGCTAAGCAAGGGTGCAAGTGAGGCAGGTAGAAGAGAAGGCTACAGAGAAAGGTTGGTAAGTATATTAAGCAGTGTCAGGGGAAACTGTGTTTCCAGCTGCCACTGCTGAAAATTTAAGGGCTTCTAAGGACTTCAAGTAGTGGCGCTTAAAAACTGTCGGAGATTTCCAGCCTGTGTATTTCTTAAGATCGTCAAAATTCATGTGTTGAAAATAGTTGATGGATGTGGCAACTGCCCTCACATCATGAGCCCGTGGAAAGGATTCCGGGTTGGCTTGCTTAATAAAGTACAGAATTTGTTGTCTGATACCTTTTAAGGAGATTGTACCACCCTTTTCCCTGATGAATAATGGACCTGAAGATCTTAAGGTCGTCCTACTCAGGTAAGCTCTTATTAAGGAGTTGACAGGACATAGGGACTTGTCCTGTGGAAGTGGTAGGATTTTCCATGGGGCCCACCTATCTTGTGGGTCTTCATTTTTGGCCAAAAATTGACGATCTGGAGAGAGAAGCACTTCTCCTGAGGGAAGGAATTCAATGTAGCCTGGTTCCCTCGAAAGAGCCGACAGTTCTGAAATTCTAGCTCCTGACGCTAAACTTAGCAAGAATAAAGTTTTTCTCAGGAGGCTATATAATCACATGATTCATTATCTATTTCTGAGGCCAACTTAAGAACGTCATTCAAAAACCAAGAAACTGACTTAGGTCTCTCGGAGGGTCTAAGTCTAGCACAAGCTTTCGGTATAGAGGAAAAGTAAGAATCTGTTAGATCTATACCAAAACCAAACTGGAAGATATTTTCAAGAGCCGATTTGGTAGTAGTAATTGTGCTTGCTGCAAGACCTTTCTCGAACAATGTTCTGAAGAAGGATATGGCCAAATTCGTGGTCATAATCTGTGTGTTTGAGCCCTTAAGAAACATAGCCAGTTTCTTAACGGCCGAGTCATATTGACGTAAGGTGGACTCCCTTTTATCTGACTCCAAAAATGTAATATTTTGGGGATCAATGTTAGCGTTCCTGTGAGCTGCAAACTTCATGAAATCCATAAAGTTAGGGCTTTCTGAATCCTTGAGGAAGCGGACACAGTCCTTGTTTGCACTAACTGGGTCAGTTTGGGATTGGGAATCTGTAGGGGCCGGAGTCCCAATTCTAGAAGTAGTGGGAACCAATTGCTTTTGGGCCAATTGGGAGCTACTAGAGCCACACGGCCTTTGAACGACCTGAGTTTGTTCAGGACTTTCAGAAGAAGATTCACTGGGGGAAACAGATAAATCTTTTCCCACACATTCCAATCTAGGGCCATAGCGTCCGTGGCATAAGCCAGAGGGTCCAGGTTGGGTGCCACATAGCAAGGGAGTCTGTGATTCGACTCTGTGGCGAAGAGATCTACCTGAAGCCCCGGGACTTTTTGACAGATCCATTTGAATGACTCCTTGTCGAGGGTCCACTCCGATTCTAGCGGGACGGAGCGGGACAGAGCATCTGCTACCACGTTCCTTACCCCCGCTAAATGGGTGGCTGACAGGTGCCATGTGTTCCCGTCCGCTAGAGAAAATATGGCTATTAGGACATGATTCAGGTGACTTGATTTGGATCCGCCCCTGTTTATGCAGTGGACTACTACTGCGCTGTCTAGGACCAGCTTGACATGAGATTTCTTGTGTGGACGAAGCCTTTTCAGAGTAAGAAACACTGCCATGGCTTCCAGTACATTGATATGTAGCTGGCGGAATGGTAGGGACCAGGTTCACTGGACCTTTTTATACTGCGAGTACCCTCCCCACCTGCTTAGTGAAGCGTCCGTATGGATCACTAATGATGGTGGGGGAAATTGAAGGGGTACTGCCCTTGATAGGTTCTTTACCTCCGTCCATGGGCGGAGACGTTTCCGTAAGATCGCCGGGATAGAGGCTAGCTTGTCCCAGGAACTGCGGTTTGCTCTTGAACACCAGACCCTGTTTATATCCTTCAGTCTGGCTTTTAGAAGAATGTCCGTGACTGAGGCAAATTGGAGTGAGCCTAAGATCCTCTCCTGGCTCCTCCGAGAGGTTTGACGTTGCTTGAGAAATTGCCTTGTGGACTTGGCTATTTCTTTCCTTTTCGACGGCGGGATTGACAGAGTATGCGAACCCAAGTCCCATTGTAGACCTAACCACTGGAATTGAGATTCCGGTGTTAGTCTGGACTTGGTTTTGTTTATTTGAAACCCTAAGTGTTCCAGGAATTTGATTACTTTGACGGTTGCCTTCTGGCATTCCTTGGGGGTCTTTGCCCATATGAGCCAATCGTCCAGATAAGCCACTAACATTATTCCTTGAGTTCTCAACTCTTGGACGACTGCTTCCGCCAGTTTCGTAAATATCCTGGGGGTGATGTTGAGCCCGAATGGCATTACCTTGAAGGAATAAGCTCTGTTTCCTAGCTTGAAGCCTAGGAACGGGCGGAAGTGTCTGGCTATTGGAACATGATAGTAGGCATCTGTAAGATCTATAGAGGTTGTGACGGCCCCACGGGGAAGTAAGGTCCGTACCTGCGAAACGGTCATCATCCTGAACTTGTTGCAAGGAATGAATAAGTTTAGATGGGACAAGTCTAGGATGATTCTTCGTTTTCCTGACTCTTTCTTTGGCACGCTGAACAAGCGTCCTTGAAATTTTAAGTTCTTGACCCTTGATACTACTCCTTTGAGAAGAAGATCCTGGGTATACTCTATTAATTCCGCTGTTGGTTTTTGGTAGAAATTGTTGGGTGGAGGAGGGCCTTCTAGCCAGCTCCAACCCAGACCTTTGGTCACTATGCTCTGAGCCCAAGGGCTGAACCCCCACCGTTGGCGGAAGAGGTACAGCCTCCCTCCTACCTTGGGACTCTCACTGTTGGTTTGCCGAGGGGCGACCTCCACGTGCTCCCCGGAAACCTCTGCCCCTGTTGGTGGCCCTGCTGGATCCTCTTTGGCGAGAGGCACCCCTGGCCCGACTGCCTCTGGCACTATTAAACGGCTGAAAGGACTGGGCCTCAAAAGCCACGTTATAGGCCGGCGAGACAGCGAAGGAGGTTGATGGCTGGGGCTGTTGGGGTGGTTGTGTCAAAAGCACATACTGTTGTTGCGGATGTGCTTTTGACGAGGAGTGTTGTGGTACCTGAGGTACCTGCACTGCCTGAACCAGAGCCTGTTGTGGAGCCTGGAAGGACTGGAACTTCCTAGGCGTCTTCTTCAATCTGGGGTTGGGTACAGAGGATTCAGTCTTCCGTTTGGTCACAAGACCCCACCTGACCTTCAGGCTCTGATTGACCTAGGAGGCTTCATGCAGAACCTCAGCCACTACCGGACCAGGGAAGAGGTCTGTCCCCCAAATGGAGGAAGCGATAAGCCTATTTGGTTCATGGTGGATTGTGGCCTCCGCCAGAACATGCTTCCTGCAGTTCCTCCTCACGACAACAAAGTCGTAGAAGTCGCACTGCATTGTATGCAGAAGCGACTTTGCCATGACTTTAAACAACAGCTCTTGTTCGTAAACAAGAGCCGTCATCTCCGCCATCGTCAAGGAGGTAAGCGACCTACTAAGTCTAGTCCGGGCGTCATACTCCATCTGGATTAACAACTCGTACAGTCTGGGGAGCCTCTCGCTGAATAGCATTGTGGCGCAGTCTGGTTTTAACTTTCCTACAGTGAAGGTGGGTGGTGCACCTTCAAAGTAGTTCTCTGATCCGGGGATCAGAAGAGAGGTCGGCTCTGTTTCCTGGAGCTGGGGCATAGGCTCATCCTTCAGAGCTGCCTGGTAAGTTGCTTCCACTACCTTAAAGGTAAGTGGGAGCGGAGTGCCTTCCACCGTGGTGAAGATGGTGAAAGGGCTTTTGAAGGCGGTGAGGCGAGTGTTCTCGCACTCCCACTCATCCAAACTCCTTAGCCAAGCCTGCTGCGCCTGTTCACGAGGGAGGATAACAGTCTCCTTCGGGACTTTATCCTCTCTCATCATGGCTGCGTCTGTTAGCCGGACGTAGCCCATAAATGGAGGTTGAAGGTCCTTGGGGTAGAACTCGAAGTCCTCAAGCCTCCGAGTTCCAATGCCTTCGATTGAGAGCATACCTTCCACAAAGGGAGTGTATGCTGCGATCCTCCAAGGGTTGTTAGGCTTGAAGGTAGGGGGTTTTGACGAGTCCGGCATGACGGAAGGTAAAACTACTTGACTGGACTGCGAATGTCCTGCCGTAATCGAGTCCCGAATGCCCGTCATAGCATTCTCTTGGGCTGTCATCCTCTCCGCCAGGGATTGGGTCGACTAACCCGAGGCCTCAACCGAGCTTGACAGCTGGGAGAACATTTCCTGGAACCTAGCGTTCACCAGGTTCCCGACAATGTCTCCCACCTTCTCCAGAATGTTGGAGGAGAAAGCTTCGGGGTCGAAGGAGGGGGCCTGAGCCTTCTCCTTCCGAGACCTGTGTTTAGGGGATTTCGAAGACGAAGAAGACGCTACCTTCGTCTTATCCGCCCCGGGATGGTGAACCGAGGGCTTAGGGATAGAGGAAGGGGCCGACTTCTTCGGCAAGGACTTCGACACAGGCTTAAAGCCTGTAGAGTACTTTACTTTGGGGATCACGGAGGAAGTTTTGGGTCGAACCGACCTTTGCTTCTCCGTGAAGCCCCGGAAAGAGGTAGAAGTGGAAGGAACAGGGGAAGGAGAAGGAGAAGGACTCAAGGAAAGCCCTTGAGCCCCTACAGAACCTGCCTCAACTACACCCTTACCGTTGCCCATGACGTCCACAGTCATGGGCTCTAGGTCTAAATTGAGGGCCGCAACGTCTCCTGCGACGTCCTCAGCAATATCCCCTTCTGCCGGGAGCGAAACCATGGCCTGGATATCCGCGATGAGGGGGGCAGCAACTTGGGGGTCCACAACTGACCCCTTCTTGGCTCCTGGAAAAATCAGGTCCGCCATGTCCTGGACCAGGATATACGGACGTCCTTTGGGAGAATTCCTCCCAAAACCTCCAACCCAGGCCTTCAGGGAGACCAGTGCTGCTGTCCTCGTCGCTTCCAAGCCCTGTAAGAAGGGTTAGAGTTAGCAATTGAGGCAAAACGACTGGGGTCGTATATGTATTAGAACAATTCCAAATATAAATATGCACATAGATGAGCAAAAATAATAATATGAATGGACCCAATGTGTCATTAGTGGCGGAGCAATGAGACTTACTTCAGTGGAGGCTTCATCAACCAAGGCGTAGCACGGGAGGCAGCCTTCGTGGTGCCACACTAGGTAGTCCTCCACTCGTACGGCGCACCCGGCGTGGGAGCGGCAGACCTCATGTCCGCACGGGTCCTGTAGGACTGCATTGCAGCCGGTTTCTTGACAACAAATGACCTGTAAGTCAAAGGATACATGAGTATTGTTGACAACCTCCGGGGAGGTTCTAGATCTAAAAAGTATAAGTATCAGTAGGCGCCGGAGTGGCGCCCACGAATAAGGCATATATATATAATATATACACATGTAGTAACACGTATCTATATTACACAAGAGTATAGCTAGCGCCAGAGTGGTTCCGGTGAGCAAGCACAGTAATACATCGGTACATGAAACTGCATATGGTTATAGCATAAAGGGTCATTGTACTAAGGTAACTGCCGCACTGTCACACATAGCTCCGAGTTCTGAAAGGTAAAAATTTTTGCTGTCACGTATAGAGAGGGGAGAAGGCTTCTAGGTCAACTCCGCCGTGGGGCCAGAGTAAGGCTGTCAGAACGTAGCTGAAGGTATACCCGTGCCACCAGTAACATGCAAAACTCAGAGAGCAGTAGCGTGACTGTGAAACTGATACCCATGGAGTGAGTGGAACTCCAGACCCTATACAAGATGGTTGTGTCTGTATACTATGATAGGATAAAAGGAATACCAGCTGTACAGGAGTACCGTGGATGTATTCCACCATAAGGCCGAGGCCTATATGGCTATCCCATTCTCAAAGTCAGGTCCGGTGATGGCCGGAACTGAAACCGCCGGAGCGGAGAGAATGGTGAGTATCGGGGGGGGGGGGATGCAGAAGCTTGAGCCATCTTGAAAGATAAATCCAAAATAACGAAGCAAAAAACACAGCACAAAAGAAAGAAGCGTGTGTCAGCGACGATGCTATCAAAAGGAATGTCGTCAGAGGCGCCTCGCTCACTGAAGTAGTAGAGGGTAGCTGGGCTTTAGTTTGGCTCCTCTGTAGTTGAGGTTTTGGCGGAGGAAGAAGCTAAATGGCAGGGGACCTCTGGTAGTGGTATCCACTCGCTCTTTATCTGTACCGACAACTTTTATTAAAAGGTGAGCAAGCCATTTATCTTGGCACTATTGTTTCTCTTTTTCTCTGGTATGAATAGCAATATTTATACCTAGAAATAGTATCAAAGGAACCTATTTTCACGGAGCGACACAGGCTGAGCCCAGAAATTAAAATCCTTTGGCTCTTATTGCAGTGTTCATGATGTAGTTTTGTTATTGGTGTGATTCTTAAGAAATGAAAAGAGAACAGAAAACAGCACAAGAAGGTATGGGCTCTGCAAATTATTCAATACCATGAACTTTTACCGTTTAAATTTAATTAGGCTCTGAATGCTCTTATTCTAGCCAGTTTACAATCAGCTGTTCCCACTTAAAGATCTCAGAGATAACTGAATTAAAAGATCTCAGAGATAACTGAATTTTCTCAAACTAAATTGTCTTTGGAATAAAGTTACCACTGGATGATGGTACATTAGATAGATGTCTACAACAAGATAGTTTTGACAGTCAATAAGTTAGCATCACTACCTTGTTTCAACCAATTTAATCATTTACAACCAACTGCCTAATTTTTCAGCGTCATGAGCGGACTCATTCAAGAGAGAAGAAGTTCCACTGTCCAGTCTGTCAAAGGGGTTTTCATCGAACTGATCATCTTTCAAAACATGTCAAGACTCACAGCAAACAAAATAGACTGGTGAGTAATTTGGACATTTACAAAATGTGAGTGAGTCATATGTTTTTCAGAGGAGGTTTTGGGATAGGTTATGGAGGATTGCTTCTTTTCATTTTTGGAAAATTCCATTGGAAAACATTTTGCAGTAAATCCAACCCTTTCTTGTTTGGTTCCTTGTGTTAAGTACTTAACAGATTACGTAATAGGTTTTAAACAGTTCTTGTTTACTATAAATGAAGCCCTGTGAAAAAACACAAAATGTTGTGGCAATGACTTACTGTAACTGACTCCCTTTCAGAGTCATCCCAATGCCCCACATTCATCAGACAGCTGTAACTCTTCAGATGCAGACGAGATACTCCTCATCACCTCGGACCAAAGTGGTGACCCCCTCTACATCTCAACAGATGATGTCTTCTGAGGCAACATTACTTGGAAGCAGCAGCCTTAATAATCATAATGATTTAGTACAAGTTGAAAATGTCATGAAATTACTTGCTATCATTCATCTTCTGCAAATGAACATTTCCATGTCAAGATTTATTTAGTGTGCACTTTGTTTATTTATAATACCGTATAGTGATGGTAGAGATATGATGCCAAAGTTTTTTACTAACAAGTAAATGTGTACAAATTTTAATAATAAAAGTCAAACTGGAACTAATGACACTTTATTTGCTAAGAAATGGATACACTAATATGTAGTTAAAAAGGTAATGATCATTAATAATTTTGCCAAAAATTTTTGAAGTATTTGAATAAAGTGGTTATTTAAAAATTTTAAATTTGTATGCTATTTTTCTATAATAATTTCTTAATCATAAAGAATTTTTAGGTATTTTTTATATCCATAATTTGTTCTGAATTTGCAAGCAAATTTATTTGCTCAATGAGTGTTCACTTTGCTATAAATTTACAGTTTTGTCTGTTGTTTTCTATTCAAGAAGGCAAAACGTTATTGTTCATATGCAAAACAAACCTGGGTCTTAGCCTTAGAATAAATCTTCTGCTGCCAGCTGGAAAACAGTAAAAAAAAAACAATAAGAATTGTTTATGCAAGGAGTTGGTGGCATCTGTAATCTGCCATGGAGATAAGGTAGAGGGAGGCCAACGACCCAACTTCAACCGCATGACATACAAGTTTTTCTTCTACTGCCTTTCAGAGAGGATGTCTCTTTCACTCTCTCCTCCCTAAAGCTGGATTTTTACCTTTGCCCGTGTTTTCGTGATTTGGTTTTTAAAATGCAATTCCAAAACCTAGCTAAAAGTTCTCGTAAGCCTCAAATGAAATGTCCTGGTGTAGGAGGGAAATATCCAACACTTGCTTTTGACATTTTTATTTTTCAATAATTTATATGTTCTTGAAATGAACATTATCCTGTGCTCATCTAACACTGACAGTAGTTTGAAGGCTGCTTAAACACATGCATCATGCACATACACATTGACATAAGACAACAAGAAAAAGATATTTGAGAGAGAGAGAGGGAACAAAAGGAAGTGCATACTCTACCATAACGCAATGAGTATGTGGAAGTGTATACAGGCACAAATGTGCAGACTGAAAAATATTTGTGACTCACCATTACTTTAGTAAGTACAACAATGTACTGCAGTAAATGTTTGTCAGTAAAGAAAGAGGGGTTTGGGGTGTACAGAAAGTATATAGTAGTTTACCTTACCATGAGGTGTACTACATGTGTTTATGCACAGGCAAGCTAGGCTTACACATCTCCTCAGATAACAGTCATTTACATAACTAATTAAAATTAGACAAACTTTTAGATTTCTGTTACTTAACCCTTTAACGCTGATTGGACGTATTAAACATCGATAAAAATTGTCTGTCGGGTGCCGATTTAACATATGGTACGTCGATATAAAAAAAGTTTTTTTAAAATTCGTGGAAAAATAGTTATAGGCCTACTAGGGGAAAACTTTTGAATCATGCGCCTTGGGGGATGCTGGGAGCTCACGGATCAAGGCGTTGTTTTGTTACAATCGTTGCCCAGGCGCGCAAGCGCGAATTTCTTTCTTCCCGCACTAAAAAGCATCAGCGACACATCTCAGAAATTATTTCGTAACTTTGACATAATTTTTGCACCATTTTATATTAGCCGTTACATGGAGTATTATATATGAAAATTTGCACAATTTCATTTAGGATACAACCAAAAACAACTCATGGTTGTAGCTTTTATCACTTTTGAAATATTTTCATATAAATAACGATAAGTGCTAAAATTTCAACCTTTGGTCAACTTTGACTCACCGAAATGGTCGAAAAATGCAATTGTTAGCTAAAACTCTTATATTCTAGTAATATTCAATCATTTACCTTCATTTTGCAACAAATTGGAAGTCTCTATCACAATATTTCGATTTATGGTGAATTTATGAAAAAAACTTTTTCCTTACCTCCGTGTGGTATCTCTCCCGAAAAAAATCATAAATTTTTTCGTCCGATTGTCATAATGTTTGCACCATTTTAAATTAGCTGTTACATAAAGTATTATGTAATGGAAATTTGCGCAATTTCATGTAGAATACAACAAAAAACAACCCATGGTTATAGCTTTTATCAGTTTTGAAATATTTTCATATAAATAACAATAAGTGCCAAAATATCAACCTTCGGTCAAATTTGACTCGACCAAAATGGTCAAAAAACGCTATTGTAAACTAAAACTCTTCCATTCTAGTAATATTCAATTATTTACCTTTATTTTGCAACAATTTGGAAGTCTCTAGCACAATATTTCGATTTATGGTGAATTTATTTAAAAAAAAAAACATTTTCCTTACGTCCGCGCGGTAACACTTTCGAAAAAAATCAGAAATTTTTTCGTCCGATTGTCGTGACATTTGCACCATTTTAAATTAGCCGTTATATAAAGTTTTATATATGAAAATGTGCACAATTTCATGTAGAATGCAATTAAAAACAACCCATGTTGTAGCTTTTATCAGTTTTGAAATATTTTCATATAAATAACGATAAGTGCCAAAATTTCAACTTTCGGTCAACTTTAACTCGACCCAAATGGTAAAAAAACGCAATTTTAAGCTAAAACTATTACATTCTAGTAATATTCAATCATTTACCTTTATTTTTCAACAAATTGGAAGTCTCTAGCACAATATTTTGATTTATGGTGAATTTATGAAATAAACTTTTTCCTTGCGTCCGCGTGGTAACTGTCGAAAATATAATACATTTTTTCGTCCGATTGTCGTAATGTTTGCACCATTTTAAATTAGCCGTTACATAAAGTTTTATATTGGAAAATATGTGCAATTTCATGTAGAATACAACAAAAAACAACCCATGGTTGTAGCTTTTATCAGTTTTGAAATATTTTCATATAAATAACGATAAATACAAAAAATTCGTCCTTTGGTCAACTTTAACTCAACCGAAATGGTCGAAAACTGCAATTGTAAGCTACAACAGTTACAGTCTAGTAATATTCAATCAATTACCTTCATTTTGCAACAAACGGGAAGTCTCTAGCACAATATTTTGATTTATGGTGAATTTTTGAAGACAGCTTTTTTTTACGTACGCGCATTACGAATTCATGCATCATTTTGTGATAATATTTTCTCTGAGTTGCCTTGATCGTTTTACAATGTGTTATATACTGAAATGATTACAATTTAGTGTACAATACAACGAAAAAAATTAACTCGGTAGCTTTAACCGTTTTGCTCAGTGCGATTTGTATACAATTATATATGAATTTTTTTTTTTGCTCTTTCATATATTCAAATGATAATGATATTTTTTTCATTTCTGATGGTCGCATACTAAACTTCAGGCAATAACAAAAAAAGGAGCCAAAAACGAACTCTTAATCTTGAAAACTAAGCATGCTGTGATTCTTTGAAAAAAAAAAAATTTTCGCTTCATCGCTCACACGCGAATGCCGCCGGCATACAGGAGACAATTTTTAAAATACCGCTTCGGTGTTTAACAGTTAACTTTCAGTATGCTTTTTTTTATTCATTTTGTTATTCATTTTGTTAGATTCAGTGTCACCGTCAGTTATCCAATGGAGGCATGGGAAGTGGAGGGGAGTGAGATGGGGAGGACCACATACTGCGGATCACAGAGTAGTTTACACACATACACAGGGCTAGGCTGAAAGAATTGGCTGATTGGCAGTTAGGACATACAGTAGGTCTTTTTGCCCACTTAACAGAATAATGAAAAACATTGTTCTGGATAGGCAATAGCCTTATGATTTTAGCATTTTTTATTAGAAACAAGCATTCTCTTTTTACTTTCACTTTCTTTTGATAAATCTCAATTTGGTGGTACAGTAGTCAGAAGAAAATGTGCTGGTTGCTTGAGAGTTCCTGTTGTTTAAATACCAGATACATGGGAGTTTACTTAACTTTTTTGGCTTCCATATTCATTTCATATTACTTAATACTTAAGGGTCTGGTATTAGTTAGTCAATTATCATTTCACCTTTTGTATTTTGGTCATCATAGGCATGTTTTCTAAGGATGCAACTTCTGGCATCATTGCTTCATCCAATGTGCTCATTTAGATCCCCTCCAATGATAACTCTTTCATGTGCTTCAGTCTATTCCATTTCCTTATTAAAATTCATCTAGTAACAATCTTTCTCCTTTACATCTTTGTTCATTGTGCATGATCTATTCATTCTTCCTACATTTAATGTTCCAAATCTTGAGAGGTGAGCTTGATCTGGTAGCCCTTGCAAGGCCACAGTTGTGGCAGTTGAGCTGCAGGTCACTACTTGGTGATGTCTCAGCAGTTCTTACACTTATTGAACAATCTCATAGCATAATATCTTTTAGCAGATGGTTAACAGGTAGATGCCTTTCCTGACTCCAACACTCCCTTTCACAGACTTGGGAAAGATAAAAAATGTAATCATTACTAGAACAACAGTGCAAACTACAAACAACAAACTTTGGAAAGAGTCCAATTCCAGAGGCAAAATTCTCTTACATACTTATGCCCCTATAATTCACTTCCTTGTGCAAGTATGCCTCATTAACTTTTATGTATTTGGGACCATTTTCAATAAAAACAAGAGATTCTAGAACTGTTTTATGGAAAAGGTTTACCACCATTATCACCTGCACCATTGTGTGATGCAAAGTGCCACTGAATTTTGGCCACCATGTCTTTCCTTTGCTTTTGCTTCCATAAATCTGTGTTCATCTCCAGTCTCTTATTTCATTTTTCTCATCCATGTAGGTCTGGTTCTTTCAACTCTTCTGATCCCCAGAGGACCCCGACTGAAATGTACACCATTCTTCATCTCTTATCATGAATCATTTGCTTATGAAACCTCTGTAATAATCGTTATGATATAATTTCTCATAATATCCTGACATGTAATTTTTAACATTGCCAGTTGTAGATCCACAGCAGGTGGTAAAAGCTAAACTAACAGGTTTATGAGTGCTTCAGTGGAGAGTAGGTGTGCAGACATGTACCTGCTGTTCCCTCATCCCAAGTCTTCCAAGTTTCCTGAGGGTGAAGACCTTTATCTCACCCCATCAGAATTACTTTGTTGGAAGAGGAGGGAAAACAGCTGCTTCCTTCAGTAGGACTCCTTATCAAGAAACTTGACTTGGAAGCAGTGTGGGCCTAGGATAAAACTTTGTGGCACAGGGACCTGAACTCAGCACTGCCAAAGATTCTGAAGACTGGTGTAGAAGAAAGTACTCCCACAGTTATCACAAATGGTGCCAAGATTCCTGCTGAAGTCCCGTCCCTCTTCCTGGATAACGCTATGTTGATTGCCATTTGTGCACATACAAACGACAAGATGAAGTTTTAGCCCAAGAAGTTCGAGGACGAGATCAGCAACACCTTTTGGGATCTTGATCTCCTGGAGTTGAAGGCCTTCCTTGGAATCCTGATTATGTCTGGCATTAAGGACAACCATCTTCTAGTGGTGATGTAGTCACAAGTCCATGACACCCCCATCCACAGGAAAACCATGTCTGAATGTTGATTTTCTTTTATTTTTAGGGCCCTTTGGTTCAACAATTCTGCCACCAGACTGGAGCAAATGAAAACAGATTAGGTTGCTCATATTCAAGCCCTATGGGATTCAGTGATAGGGCACTGCTATATCCAATAAACCAGTGAAATAAATTTGTAAAAAAATTTTGCATTGAGAGTAATCTGAATTTTTTCCCTAGTACTATACCTTTATTTAGGGACATTGTAATTACTTCCTATACCATAGCCTTCAAGCCTGTGTTTTATTTCCCGTTGGTGCTTTCATAGCTCCTTGGGACAAAATATCTATTTCTGGGACAAAAGTCTTTTCTCACTTAATTTTAGTTATTTTATTCAAGAAGCAGTTAAATTTTGTTAAAATGGCTCTTCTTAATTACGTCTGCTAAGGAGGTTATGTTTTGCATTTTATATGTTATACCATCAAATCTTATCTTTAATATCAAAACACCCTTTGTAAATGTAGGAATACTCCATGGCTCATTGTGTACAAATCTCAAGATTTGTCATTTTCCAATTTTCTGGGCAAGGACAGCATAACTTTTTGGCATTTCTAATATGTAAAAGGGCGGATACAATTCACATTTTCTCTTTATTGCTTCACTTCCTATTTTGATACATATTTTTTGTTAGAGAAGAATCCATCCTTAGGGATGTTGCTTTATCTGGATAATGTTTTCTTTGGTGATGCCGCTAAGTTGTTCAGCTCTTTTGATGTAACACTGTTATTTTCCTTTGAAATACACTGAAAGTTGCAAAACACAGTCTATCTGGTGATGCTGTCGTTAACTCTGCTCGCTTCCTCTTTTAGTTTTACAGTGGACCCCCATATTCGCGTTCTCCAGATTCGCGGACTCACACATTCGCGGATTTCTATCGGGAATGTTTCCCCGCATTATTCGCGGAAAATTAGCTTATTCGCGGTATTTTTCTATGAGAAATATTGACAAAATCTTGTTTTTTTTTATCAATTTCATCATAAAATGCTCTTTTTGTGATAAAACTATTAAAAAGCCAAGTATAAACATTTTTAGTGGGTTTTTCTTGAGTTTCAACTAACAAAATAGGCTGTTTTCAGTGTTTTTATAGGGGTTTCAATATTCACGGGGGGTCTGGTACGCATCCCCAACGAATACGGGGGGACCACTGTATATGAAGCTGCTTTGAAAGAGACAGCTGTAAGTCGACCTCTTGATGTTGAAGCCCTTGATTCCATGTGGTCATCTGTAATGGATCTCAAAAGCATGGATAGCCAATCACTATATTTTTTATGCTGTTTCTTTAAATAATTTGCAAACACTTCACTATCAACGTTAATAGATTGGTCAGTGAATTTTTCCATGTTTGGAAGTCATAATATTTTGAGGTAATGCATCTTCATGGAATTGCAAAATATTTAATTTTATGGTTCAGATATTACTGTACATTATGAAACAAAATATTTATTATTTTAATAAAAACTCATCGCCTCAAGTTGTTATTTTACCAAAGGAAACCTGAAATTTTAATATATTGTGTACATGTCTAAACTGGGATTGTTCCAATACAATATACAAACCCTTGGTCTTTTATGATAGGGATTAGTCTAAACTGAGATTGTTCCAATACAATATACAAACCCTCGGTCCTTTATGATAGGAATTACTTAAGGTGAAGCCTGGACATGGCCGCTGAACTTTCAAACAAGATGGTTCGGTAGTTAACTACTGGTCCGGTAGTTGTAAGTTCCTCCCAACCAGATGTAAACATTCTAATTTGCTTTCAGCCGTCGTCTAGACAGTTGTTTTCACTCCTGCTCTGCCAGACTGTTTTTGCTGTGCTTTCATTCTACCGTCATGGTGGCATTTTATTCTTTTTGTTGTATGTGTGTGTGTGTGTGCAGTTCTCCCCCGCTCTTACATGCTAATAGGTTCTAGAACCTACCGCGGAAATGCAAAATCCACAAAAATGCAAAAATCCCCTCTAAAAATGCTTATAACTGCCAAATATCCAGTATCCCTTAAACTAAAATGCTTATAACTGTCTTTTAACATTTCACTGCTTAATTTGATAGTTCTCACATAAATACTCCTTCAATTATCATATCAAACAATTTAATATAATTTCAAGCAAAAATACAACCCAAAACCTCCTAAAATATCTTAGATTAGTATCCTTTTACAACTGTTACTCCTAGGTATATATGCCCCCTAAACTGCTTATGACAATGATTTACTCATTTTAGAATATTTATATTAATCATGTAAACAGCAAAATATAAAAAAAAACATTTGATACAAATTGGATAAATCTTTAATATAAATCAAATAATTCTGTCTTACAGAACGTTTAATAAACTAATCAAGTTATGGCTCTACTGTATACCTAATTAGCTATTTTCTCTTTTAGTATTGAAGTCGTAAAACATTTATAATGATCACTGATTCCCCTTTTTTTTATTGCGACACTATTTATTCACTAATTACTGTATTTTTCATACTATTTATAACTACTATGTATTTCAGGGCTGTCTCTCATCGATTTTTGTTGACAATCTTTCCAAAGCATCGGGTATGGATCGTATTTTGGAAATAGTTATTTGAAGCCACGGCCTAAGTGGCAAAAATATGCAATGATGTATAATGTTGGTAATTAAGGCACTTATCAGAGTAAATCAAAGTTATTTAAAGGGAAACTTAGCTAAATTTAATAAGCACCCAGAGAGAGGCTAGTTGTGACGTAAACTATGGCATCAGACATAATAGCAGGGTTCCCAGTACATAGTTCTTCTTCTTCTTCCCATCTTGTTCCCATTTTTATATGGGGTCGCCGTTTCGGATGAGCCGTTTCCATCTATTTCTATCCTGCGCTTCTGCCTCATCAATTCCCTTCTTATGTAAGTCTCCTCTCACACAGTCCTTCCATCTCTTTCTTGGTCTCCCTCTTCTTCTTCTTTCTTGCACCTCCACCCCCATAGTATGTCTCCCAGTGTGGTCCTCATCTCTCCTCAACAGGTGTCCATACCATCTCAGCCTCCCCTCCTGAACTTTCTTTAATACTTCCACCACCTTAGTCGACCCCCTTATGTAGCCATTTCTGATCCTATCCTCTCTTGTCACCCCAGACATCCACCTAAGCATTCTCATTTCTGCCACATCCATCTTCTTCTGCTCTGTTTTTCTCATGCTTGCTGTTTCCGTACCATACAGCATTGCTGTTCTTACCACTGTCTTGTGAAATTTTCCTTTTAACCTAAGCGGCACTCTTTTGTCACAAAGAACTCCAGAGGCCGCTCTCCAGTTGTTCCAGCCTGCCTGTACCCGATATTTTATTTTATTTCTTCTTCCATACTTCCTCCAGCGTTAACTAAAGATCCCAAATACTTAAACTTATCAACTCTCCTTATTTGCTCTCCACCAAGCTGAATACTTTCTCTATCATCCCCCTCAGTGGTGGTACATATATTCTGTCTTAATCGATACTTATTCTCATTCCTCTGTCCTCCAGTACTTGTCTCCATCTTTCCAATTTCACTTCCAGATCTTCCCTGCTCTCTGCACACAGAACAATATCATCCGCATACAATATGTTCCATGGTACTGTCTCCCTTCCTTCCTGTATTATAACATCCATCACTATGTTGAAGATAAATGGGCTCAGAGCTGACCCCTGGTGTAATCTTACTCTCACCGCAAAACCTTCTGTCTCCCCAACACTGCTCCTCACTCTGGTAAATACGTTCTGGTACATATCTTGTATCAATCGCACATACTTCTCTGGCACCATCTTCTCCCTCAGACTCCTCCATACCTCTTGTCTTGGGACTCGGTCATAAGCCTTTTCAAGGTCAATGAATACCATATTAGGTCCCACCTTTGTCTTTCCCCGAATTTCTCCATTATTTGCCTCAGACAAAATATACCATCTGTTGTTCCCCTTCCCTTCATAAATACCATCTGCTCTTTACCTATTTGTACTTCTTCTTTCAGTCTAGCATCTATCATCCTTTCCAGTATCTTCAAAGTGTGGGACATCAATTTAATGCCCCTATAATTACCACACTCTTGGACATCGCCTTTCCCTTTAAAAATTGGGATCAATATACTCCCATGCCACTCATTTGGTATCTTTTCCTGTTCAAGGATCTTTATCATAAGATCGTACAGTATATCCACTCCTTCATCTCCTAATGCTTTCCATGCCTCCACCGGAATCATGTCCCAGTACATAGTATGGTAAACTAATTGAAGCGCAAATATTTGACCCTCTTGCACACCATGGGTAGTGAATAAGAATTTGGTATATATACATATGAGAATATTATTGCAAAGGTATTTGGTAAATGTACATGACAATATTACTTTCATTGTGCAATTTTATGTTGACTGTAGGAATACATAACAATTATAATGCAATTTCTATTTACCCCTTCACCATCAGTTACACAAAATCTTTGGAATTGGTGAAATGCAATCATGTTGATATGAAAATGAGAACATTTTAGATATTTTGGCCCAATATACCTGGTAACCTTGCATAGAAATAAACCACTGACAACGGGGCGAGGGCAGCCGATCATTCATAGGCAAAGTCAGGTTAAATGTGATTGCTGTTTCACCTGTGGCAAGCATAGCAAGTTGTCTTCATGGCTGCAAGACTGCCTTTGTGTTGCGTGTTTTTTTATTAACAGGCAAATGGTTATTAGGCCGATACACAAGCACCAAACAATTTAGAATGGAGGACAAAGGTGACCTTTATAGGGATAATACTCAAGTGAGTATGAAATGCCATTATTAGTTAATCCTCTTGAAATGGCATAAATATGCCATTTCAAGAGGATTAACTAATAATGGCATTGTGGATTATTGGCTCAAGACAGGCCATGCTATTAACCGGCATAATTCCTTGATTATCTGCAGGGTCAAAGATTACTGAAAAAGGAGCCTGCTGGAGACCATCTTTATCGAAGGGACATCAACTAGAAAGTTAAATCTCCACCCAGGATTATACCTTGATCCTCTTTCCTGATCTCTTTTGCTTGAAGAACATGCCGCCCAGATTAATAAACAGTAACCCCGGGCCCCTCTTTCTGTTTTTGTATATAAATGCCTGTCAATTTCTTTTATATTTGGTATGGACTTGAAAATGTAGAATAAACTACGAAAGTGCTTGTTCCAAGTCCCTGTTTCACTTTCCTTTCTACTGTGGATTTAAGGATATTTTCAAGTATGTGTTCCTGCGTCCCCCCCCCCCCCCCCCACCCCCCCCCCCCCCCCTCCCCCCCCCCCCCCCCCCCCCCACACACACACACAGTGTTCCCCACTTTTACGCGGTATAAGGTTCCGGAACCTGCTGCATAAATGCAAAATTCCTTAAAACTGGCTTATAGGTAACTGCCATATACCAAATACCCCATAATCTAAAAAGGTTATAACTGTATATTTTAACATTTCACTGCTTAATTTAATAGTTCAAACAAAAATGTACAGTAAGTTCCAGAAGTGAAGCGACAGATTTCAGAATTGATCGTACTTCTTTAGAAAGTCTCGTGGGGTCGCCAGTTAGTATATTTTATTCCAATTATTGTCATCCTATTTATGTGATAATACGTATCAGTGATTAACTGTATAAGCGCACAAAGTATTTCCCCAGTGAATGATCAATGTTAGTTCAGTAATTGTTTATTAATAGAAAAAAAAAAGAATTTCCCCAAAGAAACATCTGCGGCTTCCAAAGTGTGATATGAAGTGTTCACCATATAGTGGCAGCAGGAACCGTGTGCATAAGCATTGGCCTAATATTTGTAAATTAACTTTCTACTTTTATAGCGTTATATCGAATGTTATTATGATTTCTTTTGATAAAGCACAGAGAAGTTTAGCATCTGATTACATTAAATATAAATAAGACAAGTTGGTGTAAAAAAAAAAAAAAAAAAAAAAACGAAATCAAACGTAAAGTTATGTGCGCGTTTAGCGTTGGTTACGTGGTTAGGCCTATTTCAAGAATCAAGGAAGTATATTTTCCAGCTTGTTAGTTAATAATTTCATGGAATTTCTCGATTGTGCAAATTTTTGCATGCGGAATTACGTTCAGGGTCGCACCAAACAAGTATTTTCGTAGGTTTCCACCTTTTTTTATTTTTCAGTGCATAAGTGAGACTATTCTTGTCCATACGATCCGGAGTGTGAATATGATTGGCGAGCAGGGTTGCCGCGAAGTCCGCACATCGCCGAGAAACTAACTCCGCACCGGGAGGTGTAGTACGTGTTACCAAGCAATGTTATTTTGCTACACTAAATAGATGAAATAGTCACCTTGGTTATATTATACTTAATTTTTACCAGTATATGAGTTGGGTCTACTAATTAAACCTTTTCAGAGTTAGATTTTCCCCTTTCCGAAATTCAGTTGCTTCATATCTTTTGAAACATGACGTAACTTTAATGATAGTAAAATTTAGAATCGAACGAGATACGTGCACGGTGTTCAGTCTTGAAGATGATTGATTACATTCCATATATATATATATATATTATATATATATATATATATATATATATATATATATATATTATATATACTGCATATTACATAAAGTGACAAATGTGGTTTAAAAAAGAAAGGAAAGAACAAACTACCTATGGAAATCGAAGGATTTATGGAGTTGGCTAACGCAAAGAACCGAGTGAAAAGCAACCGTTTTTTTTTAGTAAAGAAATACATTTCAGTGCAGTTTGTTTTAACTTCCCACTTTTTGCTGAAAACCTTATGAATAAATTGGACTTGCCAGCGTTTCACTTTGTAGCCTAATTTACGAATCAAATCATATATAACAATAAATAACTATAAAACAGTAACACACACACACACATATATATATATATATATATATATATATATATATATATATATATATATATCTATATATATATTATATATATATAATATATATATATATATGTGTGTGTTACTGTTTTATAGTTATTTATTGTTATATATGATTTGATTCGTAAATTAGGCTACAAAGTGAACGCTGGCAAGTAAATTTGATTCATAAAGTTTTCAGCAAAAAGTGGGAAGTTAAACAAACTGCACTGAAATGTATTTCTTTACTAAAAAAAAAAACGGTTGCGTTTTCACTCGGTTCTTTGCGTTAGCCAACTCCATAAATCCTTCGATTTCCATAAGTAGTTGTTCTTTCCTTTCTTTTTTAAACCACATTTGTCACTTTATGTAATATGCAGTATGTTAAATCAGAACCTTTGCTGAAGTAAAATAATGATGTAAACAACCTAATATATAACATAGGTCTAGGCTTAAAAACGATATTAAACATGTATAGGTCTATGCCACCTTTTATTATCCTGATATTTTGTAATGAGATATTTGTTTCCCAGGAGAATGGACAGCATATTATACATGTTTTATGGTATATATATGGCAATCCTAAGCCAAACGAATGCCCTATTCAGGGCTATGAGTTTCAAGAAATTGGAAAAGAGCACATCATAAATAGTCCAATTTTCAGCAACAAACTACATTAATATGAAGAAAATACACGATCTTAATACACCACTTCCTGGTATCGAAACTTATTCGGTTATAATCAGTTGAATCACTCAATTAATGCAATTGCCTAACACATTTGCACTTGTTTTCTAAAAAAAAAAAAAAAATACTCATTAAACATGACTAAGTTTACCATAATGTAAGACAGTCTTCGCCCTAAGATTAATTTACAAATTAACCAAATTTTACTAACTTATATATATAATTACGAGGGCAGATTGAAGATTGCTGGACCTAAAGAATGAATACATTGTAGGACATCATGTTTGGGTTACGTCATCTGCTGCTGTCACAATTGACCATCTTAAATTATATTGGGGAGTAAACACTCAAGACTAGTGAGAATGGTTCGTTTTTTTAATAATATTAGTATTTTAAAGAAATATTTAAAATATGTGCAATGTGGTTAATGAAAACAGTTATAATTTGTAAATTAGCTTTTATTAATGGAAAAAAAGTTTCAATAGCATAAATACAATATGCGGACCTACAGCTCCGCACGCGTGCGGAGTGCTGACCGCAGCTCTGCATTCAAAGACCCACTCGAATCTTCTCCGCACTTTTGGTCGTTTCTCCGCGTTTTGGCAACACTGTTGGCGAGCATTATTTTAATTCGAGTATCCCCTGTTATGCTCTCTCTCTCTCTCTCTCTCTCTCTCTCTCTCTCTCTCTCTCTCTCTCTCTCTCTCTCTCTCTCTCATGACGTTTTTATCTATCGGGAATAACTAGAGGTCTGTTTTAAGAATCGAGCAATAGGCCTATTGGTCATGCTCGGGAGCTTCTTTATATATATATGTATCCCCAAAAAACTCATAAATTTCTGTTATGCAATGATACTTGACTGGATCGAACTGATTACTGGTTGTCGTTGGAAATATGAATTTGGGTGATATCACTCCCTTATGATACGCCCACTTACGCAAATTCAGTCTTAAATTTCACGGTTGGGATATGATTCGAAGATTTGAGGTAATAGGTTGAAGTGAAAAAGGTGGAGTTAGTATTGTGGGTAGAGGTAGAGGTAGAGGAAGGGTGGTTGGGGTCTGTCGTCTCCCTACTTAACCAGATGGTGATTTTACGGGTGTCTGGTGCTTGCGACCGACTTTCTTATTATATAGCGAGTCTGTTTCCCAGGTGCAAGGACAGGTCCTGGTGTCGGTCCTGAAGGTCCTATCTTTGCCTAAATAACAGACAGTGGCCCTGCATTCTAAGCCTTGCAATGCCCGGAACTAGGCCTAGTCACCTGAGGGTAGCAGCAGAGGTTAGAGCCTTTCTCGAAGTCGAAGATGGTGTTATATGCTCGGTCCTAGAAGCTAGAATCAGAACTACCAACCACCCCCAACTTCTCCATTGAATCTAGGTGCATTCATGGTTGATTATGTTTAATGTCGCGGAGATTTTCCCTTCACATTCCATTGATACTTGCATGGTTTTATGCATCTTCGCTAAAAAATTGATAATACACTATAATATTAAATATTTGTTTCCACATTGCTCGAAATATACATTGGTAATGTTGGTAATCCTGTGTTGAACGAGAATTTCAAATTGTTTCGTTTCTATAGTTTGAAGTAATTGCTATACTTTGAAATAATTACTATTACCATAATTTTTTCTTATGATTGTTATAAATATCATAGATTTGATATTTGCGCATCATATCATTGTTAGCTTTATTTTGCTTGATAGAGCTTTCACTGTAGAAAAAAAAAATTCAGCTACGAGTTGTAGTTGCCAGTTAGTGAATTTCGAACGAAATTCTCTGAAATTTGTCGCTTCAGTTTTGGAACTTACTGTACCTTAAATTATCATACTAAAATTAATATTTCAAACAAAAATACTCTCCAAATCAACATCCATAAACATCCTAAGACATTAGTACCCTTTTACAACTGTTACTCTTAAGTATATACACCCTTTAAAATGCTTATAACACTGATTTGCTCATTTTGAAATATTAATATTAATGTAAACAGCCAAATATCTATGAAATGCTTAATACAAATAAAATCTTTAATACAAATTAAATAAATCTGTCCTACAAAACATATGTCAACTAATCAAGTCATCCCTGTACTGTAAGCATAAGCCGTTTTCTCTCATACTAAAGTATTTGTGGTGAAACTAAACTGAATTTTAGGGCCACATTCGGTACGATTTCATTCAACCTTAAGCCCTCCTGCACTAGCTTTGAATGAGACCAAGTTACAGTGCTGAGGAGTTTAGTAACTTACTTAAAGTCAAGAAACCTTGCATTTTATTCAACAAAAGTGCAGTTAAGAAACAATCAACTGTATTTCCTGCACCAATTCTTTTTGGGTGATGCCACACGGGTTCACAAAGACGCATTTAAAGGTTTAATACATATATTTAATATTTGAAGAACAGAACCATTATTCAAATTACGTTAAGAAGCAAGAAAACTAACACATTACTGCAAAAAATATTAACAAAACGTTACGTTACTTCGATAGAAATAAAACTTAAATGGCAAACAGGATCTCAGAATATCCTAATGAAGAATTTACTGCACTGCAATGGCGACGACGATTCACGAGGTGATGTGGCTGGATCTTACAAGAATATCTTCTTTTACTTGCCTTCGTGGAGTCAGATGCTAGAATCAGAGAGCTTCACCTTTCCACCCTAGAAGAAAACTCGGGAGGAGTATATTGCATAACACAGTTGTCACATATACAAAATTACAGGGTTACGTAACAAACATCAACTTAAAAACAAACATCAAGTGCTTTAATCGTAACCCAACATACAAAAAAAAAGGGATTTCGTCCAGAAGGCAAGCATAAATTACTGGCATGTGCCCTTACAATAAGAAAATAATATATACATAGTCTTCACAGGAAGAAGTTTGGCAACACTAATTATATGTCATCTAATTATATAGAGATGGACAAAATATGCAAAAAAAAAATTGGTTTATTACTTTGAATATCAATGTACTAATTTATACCAACTCATTGCTATAGTTAATATAATAAAACTACTTCTGTGGAGCAAAATAATCATATATCAACGTATTTTCATAGAAACTGGGAAATTTTATTCAAGGGGAATAAATGGCAATTTTTTACATTCTCCCCCAAGAAGAATCATAATCAGAAGTAATCACAACTGCACCCAAAATTTAAATCAAATATACATTTAGAGTACATCCATAGAAATTAAATCCTTTCTCTCTTGATCACAGCGGATTGCTGCTGCACGCCGAGGTCTAGTACCATTCAAAAGCACACTATCTGGCTCCTGAGTTACAGCACTATCAAATTCCATCTCGGATAATTCCAGAAGTACGAGCTTTGTGGTTGATCTCATGTATAGTTTATTATTCACCCTCACTTCTACAGACCTAATCACACCATCAGACGACGGGAACAGCTGGGTAACCTTACCCAATGAGAGGAGGGATCTATAGCCTTTACCCAGATGATCTTCTAAGTCTACCATCACTATGTCCCCAACTTTCACATTTGCAGAGAGATTATTACTAGAATTATTATGTCTCTCTCTCAAGGACACTAAATAGTCTCTTTTCAAAGAGTTCTCAAATTTCCTTAGCACTGATGATAATCTAAAATATTGTGCTCTAAGATCACTTGAACTCATGAAATCTGGGTCATCAGTTGCTACAAACATTTCGCCCATAAAGTAACATGGAGGGAGTCAAAGCCTCACAATCTCGATCAGAGGAGAGATAGGTCAGTGGTCGAGAATTTATCACAGCTTGAAACTCAACAAGTTGAGTTCTCAACTCTTCAAAGGATACACGTTTGTGATACAAGGCCTTGGACAAACATCCCTTTAGAACACCAACAAGGCGTTCATAAAAGCCTCCAGACCAGGGGGCTCGCGGTGTAATGAACTTCCAATTAACACCATTTCCTTCAAGGTATGACTTTACCTCTGGTTCCTCCTTAATTTCCTGAACGTAATCTTTGATAATCTTATCATAATGAGCATACAAGGAGGGGTCAGATTCGAATCTACGTAGCAAGGAATTTAATTTACCAATGGCTATTCTATAGTTAACAGGCGGTCTACTTTCATCTTTAAATGGTAAGGACACTTCATATTTATTGTCAACCCTTTTTACTTATCCTTAAAACACTTAACTGATTCTCTTTCTTCAGGACTAATTTCAGATTGACGAATACCAACACTTTCTAAATCCCATAATTTTCTAACTTCACAACAAGAATTAATAGGCATTTCCTCTACTTCTATTCTTGAACAACATACATTTGATGTAGTAATCTCATTAGATTCTACATTGTCGTAAGACCAACTAGGAAGAGGTCCGAAAATTAGTGCACCACCAGAACTATTCAATATCTGTATTCCAGAGCAAATTTGACTGTTCTGAACGAATTTTCCATAGTAATCAGCTCCAATGACTACTTCTATACCATTTACTTCATCTGAATTTAAATCATTATCTGCTAATTTTATGCCTTTACTCTTCAAGAACGCAGCTGACTCACTTAATCCTGGAGAATAAATTCTGGAATTAACTCTGTCGAATGCAATGGCATTAATGACAGTACGAATCTTACCTAGTCTCACCACAACTCTTACTATATTACAATTTACTTCCATGGCATCACTGCCAAATGGTTTTACCTTTAAGGCTACTGTTGCTATGAACGATAGACTAAGCTTATTGGCTAATTCCGTTGCAATAAACGTTCTTTGCGCACCAGAATCAAAGAGTGCTCTCTCAAAGGAACGATGTCCATTCCCTGACACAATTACCTTAGCAGTAGGAAGAGCAGTCGGAACAGAAATCTTATTAGTCTGAACTACTGGGAAATCACCTTTACTAACATCACCTTTAGAATCATTATGAGATTTCCCAGAATTAACACTTGATTTACTAACATTAGTACTATTTACACTCAACTTTGGTGGAGCAGGATTAACAGGGTTTTCTGTTTTCTTACAAATCATCGGGTAATGAGGCCCATCACATCTATTACATTTCGGCTTATTTCTACATTCAGAGATTAAATGACCTCCTTTGAGGCAAGCAAAGCACAATCTTAAATATTTAACTCTGTCCCTTCTACTATCAATGGATTTGAAAGTCTTACAATCGCGAGAGGCATGGTTCGATGAGCAAACCACACAATTATTGTAAGGACTACTATTACTAGGTTTACTGTTATTTGGTTGTGCTCTGCACGTTTTGCACATTTGAGGGAATCACTTTAGAAAAGTTGCCCTGATCTCGTCTTCTCTTATTAGAATTCTCACCTTCGTAACAAAATTCCATTAGTTCACAAACATATTTCAAACCTGAGGAAATTTGCTTTATATCAAGAGACATACTATTATGTTTATTAGCTATAGCCTTACGTGTTTCAGGCGATAATTTCTCGCATATTATACTAGAGAAAACGGGGTTCATGGCCTCTACATCTAAATTCAATGTGTTCATTTGTAAAGTAATCTTCTCATATTCCAATTTGAACGTGTTCAAATCCTCTATTGTATGACTGGGAGGGACTAAATGTGTTAATTTGGACATAAGTCTACGTTTCAATTTTTCCTTATTATCATACTTCTCCTTAAGGGTCTGAATAGCTACTGAATAACTGGCATTAGTGACAAGCAAACCTTCTATGGCTTTAAAGGCGTTATCCCTTAAACTAGCTCTGAGTATAGAAAAACTTAATACTCGGAAATATCCTTACGATCGTGAACTACTGTTAAATAAATATCCCAAAATGCAAGCCATTCTTCCTCCCCACCGCTAAATTCAGGTATCTTAATTGCTGGGAGTTTAGGGGGAGGGAGAGGGTTAGTGGGAGCCGAAGGAGGAGGCAAAGCAGGCTGTTGATTTATATCTCCCGTGTCAATCTCGCTCATAGTTTTCTGTGTAGTAGCAATAGCTTTCCTTACACATCTAGTTATTGCTATATAACTTCTATATAACCTCTCATATTCACTATCCTGTGAAATAATAGTCACCTTCTGTGACCAACTATCTTCAAAACGTCGTAGACTCTCAGTAAGACAACGTTCATACATTACGAGGGTCGATTTTGGTGTATCGGTATCACCAATTACCGACTCGCCGCTCTTTCTTCTGCCTTTCCCCGTCACAAGTCAGTCACCAATACTATAATTTCTCTCTCTCTCTCTCTCTCTCTCTCGCTCTCTTCTCTCTCTCTCTCTCTCTCTCTCTCTCTCTCTCTCCACTTCTAAAACATACTTTAAAATATATATATTACCACTCAAACCTCCCAAAGAATAAGAGATATAATGAAATTAAGTAGTTATAAACTAGCCTAAGCTTCACGAAGCAGATTGTTCTCTCTCTCTCTCTCTCTCTCTCTCTCTCTCGCTCTCTCTCTCTCTCTCTCTCTCTCCTCACTTTTAAGCACATTTGAAAAAATATTATCACTCAAATATGGATAATAAATCGATCTACAGATAGGCCTATGTTGTACTTGTGTCTCTCTCTCTCTCTCTCTCTCTCTCTCTCTCTCTCTCTCTCTCTCTCTCTCTCTCTCTCACTTTTAAAGCACTTTGAAAAAAATTTGTAACTCAAAATCTTTCAAAGTAAATATAATAAATAAGTATCTCTAGATAGGCTTAATGCTTGTGAATCTCTCTCTCTCTCTCTCTCTCTCTCTCTCTCAAGCTCTCTCTCTCTCTCTCTCTCCCCCATTTTGTAAAAATGAACAAAATTTGTCACTTAATCATCTCTAAGTCTTTAATGAAGTAGGACTCTATCGATAGGCGTATGCTTGCGCGCCCTCTCTCTATCGTCATAATATTTCATTCTTTACTGTATTGTTCCTCACGATTTCCACAAGTACTGACCAAATTTTAAAACACTTTCTCTCATTTTTTAAGATTCGTCTTCAATTACGCATGAATGCTACGTCAGTTTAGTGTCAAACATTACTTATAAATAAGGTTTCACAGTAGGTTTTAAAAAAGGATGATCGTTATTCTACCCTGAACTGACGTTACCAAACCAACATTAACGAATAATATTGAGCCTGTTTCTACATTCAAGTATAAATTATTAAAGGACCTCTACAGAATCTTTTTGGTATAAAGTTAATGGAAATCTAGAAAGCAACAAACGCTATGATTTTGAAGCTCCGCCCCTTTCTAGAGTTGCCAGGTGTGGCATTATTGAGCACTATATGTCCGAAGATTTAAAAAAACTGTATCTTAACATTCCTTGCCGAGTGTACAATACGCTGTGGCTGTGGAATTGTGGCCAGACACCAGTCTGTCAGCGGGGAGTCGTTCCAGAGGCAGATGCCGCCTGGAACTACTACTACGACGACAGAGTCAAAAACCCAAATTTCCAAAATTCCAATTCGAGAACTTCCAGAAATAATGTCCGCGTCGTCTTATCCCCCGTCCATCTTGAAAACACTATTGAAGTTGAAGAACAACCAAGTCATTCAGGAATTACTGTTGAGGTCGATGACGTTCGAGACAGAAGACAAATGGAACGAGAAGTTGGTGAAGTGTCTGGTGAGGCGCCTCGAGAGGTCCGGGTCACTGCCCGACCTGGCAAAGGCTGTCGTCTCCAAGGACCTCAACACGCCCTGTGTCACCGTTCCCAGGTAGGTCTTCAAAGGCCCTTCGCCTTTGGCTATGGTTGCACTCACTCACTCTGGCACGTGTCACGCTCCCAGTAGGGTACTATAGGGGGAACAACCGAATGGACTAGCGGATCCAGTTTCCACCTCGTGTGAAACCACCCTCCGATAAAGTACTTTAACATTTCCTGACACCAGAGGTGGTCATCAGTCACGAGTTGTTGGTGGTGAGAGAAGGAGCTCTAGACCTCGGTATTTCTACAGAAGCAATCCGTGATGGCCTAGACTATGGCAATTGATGTTTTCCTATGTTATTTTACTTACTGAACAAGAATTTAAAGTAATATTTATTCGGACGACTGTAATTAACCCCCACGGGCCAGTACTAAACACGGCGACATACATTGGACGCCCCAATCCCTAGTGGATGTCGTATCCACAGTTACGTTCCTTGCAGTTCGTAGGGAACTATTCTTAAGAATTACCCTGCAAGAAACGTAACTACGGATATGACATCCACTAGGGATTGGGGCGTCCAATGTATTTTGCTGTGTTTAGTACTGGCCCCTGGGGGTTATTTACAGTCTTCCGAATAAATATTACTTAAAATTCTTGTTCAGTAGGTAAAACTGCATAGAAAAACCGCAACTGCCATAGTCTGGGCCGCCACAGATAGGTACCCTAGATCTACCGAGACCTCTACTCTCCTTTCGAAGTATTTTCTCCAAAGTTAGAAATTAAGGTAAACAACCGCATGGCCTGGATCAACTCAACGACGATCACAGCATGCCACCCTCCGAAAAAATAGTACTTATAAAGCGTCCTGACACCGGAGATGAGCATCAGTCGCGACTTGTTGTGGGTGAGAGACGGAGCTAAAGACCTCTGCTCTTCTTTCGAAGTGAGTATTTTCTCCAAAGTTAGAAATTTAGGCCAAATTTAAAGCATTAAACAGAGGGTAGTGAAAAGGGTGTCCAAAGCAGTGCAAATCTAACCAAAACGCTTTCGACATTTTGACTTACGCTTAAATATTTCGAACTGGATATTGGTACGGCAGCCGTACCCCGATCTCGGTAGATATTGGTACGGCAGTGAATTGCGCATGCGCGAACCCTTGTTTACCACCTCGCGCATATCCAAAGACTATATACTGAAGTATATACACAGTCTTTGGGCATATCAGTGAGAGCAAGAAAAATGGTGACGGAACAGCATGAACCGCGGAATAGGCCTAATACATTAGTTTTCGCCGAAAAACAGATTTTTTTCAGGCTTTAACAAGCTGAAGAAAGCCATAGACATTTATGAAGACTCAAACTTTCAAAAATTGGGTAATTCATGATACGTATATACGTAGGTCACGAACGATCGAACCGGCCCTGAAAAGATTTCCGAAGAGGAGATTCAAAGAGGATTATATATAGCCTAAATATAGGGTAGAATATCACGACAGGCCAACCCTCATCACGGTGGACGGGTCTTATTCACTCGATATTTAATTGGTGAAACATGAATACAATTGCAACTCTAAGCATATACCATTTAAAAGACTGAAGTTTCGTCAACATATTGTGATATATGAAAGCCCCATACGAACTAAAATAAGCATGTGAGCTCTTCGTAAAATATGTTTTCAAGGCAGTTTTGAAATCCAATATGGCGGCTACGTTTTGCATGGACGGTTCTCATCAGTGACGGCCACCATCTTTCCCCAGCCTTCCCAGCACTCATTTGAACAATGTTAGCGTATGTATGTAACGTTTATTGATCTTACTCAAGATTGCAGTTGTAATCAGCACAATAAAACAACATTTTGTTGCCTATATTAGTGAAAGTATGAAACTTGTTATTCCCGGGGTGGTTGGTTGGAACTGAATTCATTCTTACCTTGTAATCAGTGGTTTTATCCTTACTGCCATCACAACTGAAACTCCACAGTGCTTATTTGATTGTAATTATACACATTTTGGTCTTAATTCACTCCACAGTGCACTCGAACCACATGCTGTTCGTGTTCCTAAGCACTCACTCCGTAAAACAAAGTTACGAGCAAGCAGACGACAACAATGATTATGAGATGCAAAGCTTTATTCCCTTAATTGTTTACTTTACTCAATATTTAGTTTAACTCTACTTCAAAATGTTTTTATTTAAATTCATGTCCATTATCCCTTTTTGGCAACCAAATTAACCCCCCAAAATTACAAATGTTTCGGATGTATACTTACGAGCAGACGACGTGAGGAAAATGGCTCATCGTTGCCAATCTAGTGGAGCGTCACACATACGCCGATGCATTTACAAACTGTTTCGATGAATTCTAGTTGTCATAGTAATGCAGTAATGATAAAATTGCTCTAATATGTATATATACTACAAATAGATACGCTAATTTCACTTATTTCCCCGGTTTTGTGTAAGTCTTATACCTAGTTTGGAGGGTAAACACATACCAATTGACAACACTGATAAACAATTGAAGAGCGCAAAACGCCGCAAAGAATGCCGTAGTCCCCTTGAATAAGTACGAATAAGTGCTGGTAAGAGGTGGGTTTACGATTGTTGTGATGAAAGTGCCCCAGCGTCTATGGGTACAAGTGGTGTGCAGATTTAGCACATGAAATGGAAGTTTGTTGACACAAGCGACTCCGTAAACATCAAGATAGCATCAATCTTCGAAACATTTTTAGTTGTAAGTAAAAATTTCTAAAGCGTTTTGGTGAGATTTCCACTGCCGTAGCCACCCTTTTCAGTACCCTCTGTTTAAATCTTAAAATTTGGCATTAATTTCTAACTTTGGAGAAAATACTTACTTCGAAAGGAGAGTAGAGGTCTTTAGCTCCGTTTCTCACCAACAAGAAGTCGCGACTGATGCCCATCTCGGGTGTCAGGACGCGTTATAATGTACTTTTTTATTGTAGTGTCTTACCGAACAATTATAGAGCCGTGATTTCCACGAGCGGCAGGATACTAAATTCAAATTTAGCGCGTCGGCGTCGCCAACACTGGTGGTGATGACGTCATCTCCCTCCACTCGCGGGAGAACCAGGTACAACTGCCCAGGTGAATCCAATTCTTTTCCTGCCGGCGTCCGGTGAACATCGGTGGTCGGTGCGGTTGGATGACTTTGCTTCGCTTTTTTTCTGGTGGAATTGATCTTCGGAATTGGTGAAGTACTCTTTTTTTGGCGTTGTTGTTATTTTGCTTTTTATTTAGGCGTTGCCATGTCGGATTCTAGTCCGTCGGGAGTTAGGTTTTGCATCTCAGGATGTAAAACTAGATTATCCAAGTTAGAGTATGATTCTCACACTAAATGTGTTAAGTGTAGGGGACAGGTTTGTTCAGCAGATCGAACATGTAACGAGTGTAGTGATTGGACTGATTCTCAATGGAAGTTTTTTTAGTTCATACTCGGAGAAATTAGCTAAAGACAGAATTAGAAAAGCAGCGCTTAGGGAAAGTAGACTTAGCTCTGCTTCGTCTTGCGATGCATCTGTTCCTTCTGTTTCTCCTCAAATTGTTATGTCTCCTTTAACTACACCTCCTATTCCTCCTACTAATCCCACTTCTCCGGCTTCCCGTGTAGTTTCTTCCGACACCATTGCCAGTCTGGAATCGAGGTTAGATCAGAAATTTTCGGTACTAGCGAATACGGTTTTGCAACTTGGTAATTCAGTTAAGACGTTTTTGGAGAAACGCGACCTCAGGTAAGAGTGTAGTTGAGGGTGCGTCTGTCTGTCCTGACACGTCTCCTAGACAAAGGTCACTGTCCAGCTCCCCCGCACCGGGGAGAAGACATACCGGAAGTCCAAGGGAGTCGATCGGGATTTGCCCACAGACAGGCGCCTCTCTTGTTGAGCCTGTTGCGCCTCAACAGGGCTCGGTTAAGCGTTGGAAAGGTGTTGCGGTCAGACGCCTTTCGAATGATTCAAGCGATTCGTCTCCGGTCGCGGCGGCGTCTTGGCGAGATTGACCCGTTTCGCGTCCCTTAAAGAGGCGTTCAGGCGCCGATTCTTCGCCTCCTCCAGTCAAGCGGTATAAGGAGCCTGAGAGTAGGGTTGCGCCGCGGACGTTAGCGGCTCGTTTGTCGCCTCAATCTGTGCCTTTTTCGCTCATCTACTAGTAGAGATTGTGTTTTAGCGCTGTAGCTAGCAGTTCTAAGGGTGTTTCTTTAGGCGCTTTCTCGTCTGTTACGCCTGATGCGCCTGTTTCGCCTCGAATTTCGGCGCTCCGAGCGAGGCGCAAGTAGTTTTTCCGCCTCCCGCTGAACATTTAGGCTCTTCCAAACCTACGTTAACTGTTTTTGATTCGTCTCTGGCGCCTTTGCGCAAGCAGTTAGAGATGTTAACCAACTGGATGAATGAGTCCAAGGGTGGTCGAAACCTTCAGATCCGGTTGTAGTTCCGTCTACTTCTTCGGCGGTTATCGGAGAATGAAGAAGAAGTAGAGGAGGAGGATTCACATCACCTCTCGTGTTATTCACGTCTCCTTAGATTTCTTCTGGTATCTTATCCAGATTATTTTGAGAAAGCGGCTCCGCGCTCCCCAACTTCGACTTTTTGATGAGGAGGAAAACTTCAGACCCTCTCCTCCCAAAACTTGTTCTATCTAAAGCGGTTAGACATTCGTTGAAAGAGACGGAGAAATGGATGTCTATGAAAAGAGACTTAGGGAAGGCGCTTTTTGCTTACCCTCCCTCTAAGTTGCTTCGTAAGAGGTATAGGTTTTATGTAACTGGGAAGCTCCTTCTCTGGGAGTTTCTGCCTCCTCCCAGGGAGACTTCTCCAGTTTAATCGACTCCTCTAGAAGATCTGCTTTCGCCGCAGCGAAAGTTTTTCTTTACAGCGCCTGAGTTGGACCACGTTGTAAAGAA
>NC_087200.1:140696384-140902462 GCF_015104395.2 Macrobrachium nipponense | reverse complement strand
CCAGGCAGGCGCGAGGCGCCAGTCAGGCGCAAGCCAGGCTCTGGGCTTCATCTAGAAGAGATCTGTTGCAAAGAAAGCCCTGGTCTTCTTTGGAAGAGTGGAATCTCTAAAGCACTTCTTGAGTAACTTGACGTTTCCTTCAAACAGCTAAGAATTAAAAGCGCTTGAAGTGCGAGCTTTTAACAATTCTTGTTCTTTCCATAACAATATGTCGTGAGAGTCATATTAGCTGTATAACGGGAGATGAACTCTGTGTTGACTCTCTTTCACGAAGGAGATCAAGTGGGCCTATGAGAGATCCTTCTCTCTTTGTTATACGTGTCCACGGATGCGTTGCTGGGATAGGGAGCCGACACTGACCTTAACTAGTGAATTAAAATTTTTTGTTTTTTTATTTTTTTATTTTTTTTTATTTTTATTTTTAACATAAGTGTATTATTTTCTGGGGTTATTGAAATGAGTTTGGGGATAGCCTCTTTTTAAATTAAGCACAAAACCCTCGTGTTAGGATCAGGTGATCGGGATCGGTGTGTGCTCCTTAAATTATGCCAATAGGCATTGGTGTATTGTCATGTAAGTGGATAAGACCCCATTGACAAATGACCACTAGATTCTGTCAAGTAAGTGGATAAGACCCCATGACAGATCTACAAGAACTCTTAGCCATAGGTCACATCCTGCTGAGGCTCTTGAGACGAAGCAGACTACTAGCAATAGCTAGGAAGTCGACCCTTCGTCTAAACACATAGGAACAAGGTTTATTTATTTATTACCTACAACGTATGTTGTTACCTGTCTATTCAGTAATAGCTGTCTTTTACCCTCCACCAATGGTGTGAATCAGCTATGTATATCTCTGACAGGTCAAGTTGAATGTTATAAAAATGATATTGTTATGATACAATAAAGTTTTATACATACTTACCTGGCAGATATATACAATTAAATGGCCCACCCAGCCTCCCCTCAGGAGACAGCTGGAAGAAAAAATATGAATTAGAAAACGGGTATGGTTCCTATTCCCGCCACCCAGCGGCGGGGCGGTTGGTAGATCACCTGACCTACCTGCCGCGGCGCCGCGAAATTCGAATTTCTGTCGGACGACGGAGTAAATAGCTATGTATATATCTGCCAGGTAAGTATGTATAAAACTTTATTATATCATAACAATATCATTTTTAGTACCAAAAGCATCGGGGGGATGGTGACCAGTCTTGGATGTGAGCTCCCTGAATCGTTATGTAGAAAAGAAAAAGTTCTCGATGGAGACTTCTGCCTCTGTGCTTTTCAGCCCTGCGAAGGGAGACTGGATGTCTCTCTAGACCTACAGGATGCCTATTTTCATGTTCCTATTCACCCATCGTCGAAGAAGTATCTAAGGTTCGTGATCAAGGAAAGGTCTTTCAGTTCAGGGCCTTGTGCTTCGGCCTCTCCACCGCTCCACAGGTATTCACGTACCTGATGCGGAACGTGGCCAGGTGGCTACATCTGGAGGGTATAAACGTCTCTCTTTATCTAGACGACTGGCTAATAAGAGCAAAATCCCAGAAACAATGTTTGGAGGATCTACGGAAGACACTCGATTTGACGAATTCATTAGGACTACTCGTGAATCTCGAGAAATCGCAGATGATCCCCTGTCGGGACTTTGTCCTTTCTAATGAAAGAGAAGAGTTCAGCCAGAGAGTAGCTAAGCCTTATAGGTACTCTTCTTCCCTAGAACAATTTGTGTCCCTAGGAAGACCTCATCTTCGACCACTACAATTTCTTCCTAAACAATCGTGGACTTGGAAGAAGGGACGTCTGTCGGACACTTTTCCTGTAACATTAAAAGCGAAGAAACACCTGAAGTGGTGGCTGCTTCCGCTAAAAAAGAACGAGGGAGTGTTTCTAGAGGTTCGGCGAGCCCAAACCTAACCTTGTTCTCAGACGCTTCAGAGACGGGATGGGGAGCGACTCTAGGGGCAAAAGAAGTGTTGGGCAGATGGGAGAGAGAACAGAAGGACTGGCATATAAACGCCAAAGAACTATATGCAGTGTTCCTGGCTCTGAAATTCTTCGAATCAGAAGTAAAGAATCAAGTGATCCAAGTCACGCAGACAATACCACGGCGTTGGCTTAATATTAACAAGGGGGGCGGACGTATTCGTTCTCAACCTTTACGAGATAACGAGGGACCGGCTGCTGTCATGGACGGAGGAGAGGAAACATCACATTCCTAACCAGGTTTGTGAAAGGAGAAAAGAATGTGAGAGCAGACAGGCTCAGCAGAACAAACCAAGTTCTCCCCACGGAGTGGACTTTACACGAGCAAGTTTGTCAAAGTCTGTGGAACCTGTGGGGAAGGCCACAGATAGATTTGTCTGTGACATTCCTTTCAAAAAGGATAGACAACTTCTGCTCCTCAGTCGAAGACCTGAGAGCGATAGCAGTGGATGCCATGCTACTGGAGTGGTCGGGACTCGACGCTTACGCCTTCCCTCCATTCAAGTTGGAGGTAGGAGTAGTGATGAAAAAATTCGTAGCATCAACAGGGAGTGAGACTAACACTCATTGCCCCGTTTTGGCCATCCCGAGATTGGTTCACAGAGGTACAGGAATGGACAGTAGACTACCCAAGATCTCTTCCAAACAGGATAGATCTTCTCAAACAACCCCACTTCGAGAGGTACCATCAAAACCTCCCCGCTCTCGCTCTGACTGCCTTTCGACTATCGAAAGATTGGTCAGAGCGAGAGGCTTTTCAAGCAAAGCTTCGAAAGCAATTGCGAGGGCCCGAAGATCGTCAACCATTCGGGTATACCAATCGAAGTGGGATGTGTCAGAAGATGGTGTAGGAAGAATAAACTGTCCTCCTCCGATACCTCTGTGACCAATATAGCAGATTTTCTGTTATTTCTGAGAGAGGAAGCTCATCTTCGGTCTCCATAAGAGGATACCGAAGCATGCTCTCGGCAGTTTTTAGAAATAGAGGATGAATTTGGCAGAAGATAAAGATTTACACGATTTAATAAGATCGTTTGAAACCTCTAAATCTATATCCTCAGTTCCTCAAGCTGGAACTGGATGTAGTACTCAAGTTCCTCTCGTCAGAAAAGTTTGAACCTCCTGACCGTGCCTCGTTCAGAGATTATGAGAAAGTGTATTGTCCCCTAATAACCTTAGCTACCACTAAGAGAATCGGTGAAATCCAGCCCTAGATTCTCGAGTGGGTTTTAAAAGAGACGCGGCTATCTGTGCTTTCCAAACTTTATTTTTAGCAAAAAATGAAAACCCATTCGAAACCTTGGCCAAGGAGTTTTGAAGTGAAAGTCTTTCAACTTTGGTGGAGACGAAATTGAAAGAACTTTATGCCCAGTTAGAGCTCTTAAGTTCTATCTTAAAAAGAAAGAAGAGCTGCGGGCATGTAAACAAAGTTTATGGTACGCAGTGCGGGATACGAAAAGGCCAATGTCCAAAAATGCGTTGTAATATTTTGTTAGAAGTGTGATTACGGAAGCTCACAGTGTATGTTGCAGACGATTCCTATAAGTCACTGCGAGTAAAAGCTCATGAGGTAAGAGCTGTGGCAACGTCATTATCTTTCCAGAAGAATATGTCTATGAAGGATATTATTAATGCGACCTATGGAGATGCAATTCGGTATTCGCATCTCAATATCTTAAAGATGTTAGGATTACCTATGAAAAGTGCTTCTCTTTTGGGTCCTCGTGTGCTGCGGATACAGTGCTGGGAATAGGGACGCATACGATCCTTAACTGAAAAGATTAAAATTTATTTATGAAAAACCCTACCTTTGAGTTAGGCTCTAAGTTTCTTCTACATGACGGCTGGATGTCGCATAGGCGGCCGTTGCCTTGGTTAAGTAAGAAACTGTGAGTTTATCTTACAGGATGGGCTATACTATAGGAGACTGTCTTTGATCGTACGTAAATCTTCCCTTTCCTTGAGGCAGGTTTTGGTTTACTACGGATAAGGGTGCTAGTTGTCGCACAGGTGGCCGTTACCCTTGTCAGTAAGGAACTGCGAATGTGCCTTATAAGCGGAGTTGTACTAAAGGCTTTGTCTAAAAATCGTGCATGAACCTCCCTTTTGAGACAGTATCAAGGTTTTCTGCTGGCATGAGTACTTGACGTCGCACAGGCGGCCGTTGCTTCTGCCAGTAGGAGGCCTTGAATGGGTCTAAAGCCGGGGTTGTACAAAAAAAATTTAAATTTTGAATTTATATTGTGCGTAATTAAGTGATGTGTGAGATAATTGTGTTTGAGTTTTTTGGTTGTTTGCAAGGGTTTAGGGGATGATTCCTTGCAATCTTAGAAATAACATGGTGTTAGTTAAGGTGATCGGGATCGGCTATTGTGCTCCTTAGAAAAAAGGTACTTGTCATATACATAAGTGGATTTGAAACCCTTTGACATAGCCCTTAATAGGATCGGCCAAGTAAGTGGATAAGACCCCTTTGGCAGACCTACAAGAACTCTTAGCAATAGATCAATTTCTCGCTGAGGCTCTTGAGACTAAGCAGACTCCTGGTTATTAATCATGAAGTCTTCAGTCTAAACAGGTAGAACCAAGGTTTTATTTAATTATTACCTACAACGAATGTTGTGATTTCTGTTTAAATCAGTTATTAGCTGTCTTTTACCCTCCTCCAATGGTGTGAATCAGTCTAAGTATATATATCTGACAGGTAAGTTGAATGTATAAAAATGATATTGTTATGATACAATAAAGTTTTATACATACTTACCTGGCAGATATATACAATTAATTGCCCACCCATCCTCCCCTCAGGAGACAGATGGTTTAGAAAAAATATGATGGAAAACGGGGACTGGTTCCTATTCTGCCACCCAGCGGCAGCGCGGTTGATCACCTGACCTACCTGTAGCGTGTGCGCGAAATTCGAAATTCTGTCAGCACGACGGAGTCAATAGCTAAGTATATATCTGCCAGGTAAGTTTATGTATAAAACTTTATTGTATCATAACAATATCATTTTTGTTTATTCCCTTTGTTTTCTATAAACTTTAAAATTTTTTATTGTTTTCCATGATTCGATAAATATTTGATAAATCTGTGTGTTGATCTTGACTTTAAATAATGCAGTGAATTTGGATCCTAAACTATAGGATTGCCCCCAGCTGCAGTTAATAAGGATCCAGAAGAGGACGACGAAGGGGAGGCTAAGGAACGAGGCGAAGCCAACAAGGGTTGTTCGATCTCTAACAGGAAGACAAAAGCTCCTTTATACGTCTTTGGGGCTCTTTTCTTCACCCCCTTGCGAAGAAAGCCGACAATCGTTGACGCAATGCATACGAGTTTCATTAGACGGTGAAGTTCCACGTTCAGGAGAAGGACTCATCATATGCGAAGAAGGGCGAGTTGGAGCCCTCTTCTTCCTTTGAACTCTTAAGACGATGATAGTTCTCAAAAGTGTCCTCATCAGAAGACGTCCTGCCTCTCTTCTTAGGCGTCAATTCTTCGAAGTGTTCGGGTGATGATGAAAGAACAGGACGAGAAGTAGGACGTGAAGCGTCCACTTCCTTAAAACCTCTCCTAAGAGGACAGAAAGACGCTGGCGCATGTGCGGCACCTAGTGTCAAACTCGTTCTCCTCGTGAGGCCCTCAGAAAGCTCCCA
The DNA here is from genome assembly GCF_015104395.2 of Macrobrachium nipponense. Classification (NCBI taxonomy): domain Eukaryota; kingdom Metazoa; phylum Arthropoda; class Malacostraca; order Decapoda; family Palaemonidae; genus Macrobrachium; species Macrobrachium nipponense. The sequence continues at coordinate 140,896,820 of NC_087200.1, read as the reverse complement.
TCCCCGTAAGGAGAGGACGCCTCAGAGGACGAAAAGCACTTTCCCTTCAATATCCGTGCTCGATCACACGCTTCGGCAGCCTGGGAAGCGTCCACAGGTATCTGCTGAAGGGACGCCAGAACCGGTGGGAATTTCCCGTAGCCCTCCTTCGGTTTTCGACATGTCCATTCCCTGAGTCCTGGGAGTCCGACAGAGGTATATTCCTAGAGGCACTATGGGACCGATCTGACGCCCCCTCCCCACTACACTAGGGGCACTAATGTTTCCACTACACTTCACTGTGGTCTTCAATGCACTCACTTTCGATTCTAGTGCACGAATCGACTCCGTGATGGAAGAAAGGGCAATACCTTCTGAAGCAATAACTTCATTGCCCGAAGGCAAATACACAGGGTTAGATGTAACAACCTCTACAGGAAGGTTAGAATGCGAATTACTACCCTTACTTTTCACAGAAGCACTTCTGGAGGAAGATCTTCTGATTCTATCCCTTTCAAGCTTACGAACATACGAATCATAAGTCTTCCATTCATTTTCGGTCAACCTTTCACACTCTTTACACCTATATCATTCTCAAACAACAAATGGATCTCTACATTTCGTGCATACTGTATGAGGATCCTCCGAAGCTTTCAGTAGCCTCACCTTACACTCTAGCACAGTACACACCCTAAAACTAGTTGCAGAAGATCCAGACATATTAGAGAAATCCAAAACCAAATCCAAAGAAAAACCACAATCGCTCATGCCAATCCACCGAGCCAAGTTTAAAAAACCAAGAGACAATCAAATACTCAAGTGAACAAAGAGTTTCCAAAATCCTAGCGGAGGTCTGTAACAGTTGTTTACCGACCGGCGCACAGAGAAAAAATAAAACTGAATAGAAAATGGGAAGGTTCCTGACACCCGCCTCCCAGCGGCGGGAATGGGTACTAACCACCTGGCCGACCACTGCGTTGCCGGAGTTTTGAATTCCGTCGGACTTCGGAGAATACAGCTATATATATATCTGACAGGTAAGTTGTCATGAACAAAAACTATTTTCCTAACCGCTCTGGCTACGGCAAAGAGGGTTAGTGAAATTCAAGCCATAAGTAAACATGTGGGCTTTAGAGGACATATTGCAGTATGTTCTTTAACCCTTCATTCTTAGCGAAGAATGAAAATCCGTCCAAACCCTTGGCCCAAGAGCTTCGACATCAAAGGGTTAGCAGAGATTATTGGACAAGAACCTGAGAGAGTCCTGTGCCCTGTCAGGGCTCCTCAAGTTTTATTTGGAAAAGGACTAAACAGTGTCGAGGTCCGTCCGGACAATGTGGTGTTCAGTCAAGAGACCAGACTTACCGATGTCAAAGCGTTCTTTCTGAGGAGCACCATCAAGGAGGCCTCATTTGTCCTGTCGAGATGGTGATCTTAGACTTTTGAAAGTTAATGCTCACGAAGTGAGAGCGGTTGCGACCTCCGTGGAATTTCAAAAGAGCATGGCACTCAGTGACATCTTGAGTGCCACCTTTTGGCGAAGCAACTCTGTGTTCGCTTCACATTACCTGCGGGATGTGAAAGACGACATATGAGAACTGCTGCTCGCTAGGACCATACATTTTTGCGGATACTATCTTGGGGGTGGAAAGTAATGCTCATCCTATCCTATAGAAAGTGGGTAGGTGAGCTTTTAATTTTGTTGTTTTGGTTTATGGTTGTGGGGTCGGCTGCCTAAGGCGGACTTCCCTTTCATTAGCCTAAAGTTAAGTGGGGTTAACTTTTGTTAGGCTAGGTCAGGTGGTGGTTTTGCTTTTTTGCCCTCATAGTATGGTCAATATTGGTCTAGTCACATTGTGGTCACGCCCCCATTGACAGATCATCTAGAAACTCACCAGCTACATAGGTCACTACCTTGCTGGAGACTCTAGTAAAGCAGAAGCAGACTTGGGTGACAGTAATCACGAAGTCAGCTATGCTAAACAGGTCAAGGAAACCAAGATGTCAATCATCTGCATGCAATTTGTTTCCTAAATCATTCTATTCTGTCCCTTCCCTCCTCCAATGGTGGGATTCAGCTATATATATATCTGACAGGTGTAAGTTTCATGAACAAATGATATTATGATACAATAAAGTTTGTTCATACTTACCTGTCAGATATATAAATCAAGTCCCACCCCCCACCTCCCCTTAGGGGACAGTGGCACTAGAAAATCTGAATAGAAAATGGGAATGGTTCCTGATATCGCCTCCCAGCGGCGGGGAATGGGTACTAACCACCTGGTCCAGACCACTGCGTTTGCCGGGAGTTTTGAAATTCTGTCGGACTTCGAAGAATATTGCTATATATATATCTGCCAGGTAAGTATGAACAAACTTTATTGTATCATCAATATCATTTTTATGAAACCACAGAATTATTTTACTGATGCAAAAGATCTTTTAGCGGCAGGAGGAGGAGAAGAGACTTTCCATTTAATTGTCTCCTTTGTAGCAAAAGCAGAGAACCTTCCTCTCCAAAACAGAGTCCAGCCTCTTGAAGACTGCCTGAAGCAAAGCATCGGACAGCTTAGCAAGCGAGGACGATAACGTCATAGCTGGAAGGATGACATCATAGTGGCGGGAAGATGAGCGGCTGCTACCACTGATGTCATGGAACGAGTGGAAGCTGGGAGTGACATCATGACCTCCTTAAGACCAGAGCTAGTCGATGGCCTCACTGGTGGAGCTAACCCATAAGGTGGCCACCCGCAAGATCCAGCGTAGATGAGGCCAGGTGGAGGTGGGAGAACAGCGGGAACTTTGGCGGGGCGTACGCCCCTCCATAAAATGAGATAAACATTCCAAGGAGGGTGAACCCTGTAGCCCAAGCGACGTCCAAACCGCCACCATTTTGGATGACTCCAAATCTGGAATAAATGAATGTGATGAGGAAGGGAAGCCTCCTCACCTCCGGGACGAAAACTGGAACACGAGGGAGAGGGAGCTACATTATACATAACATCAGCCTGTGGCACTCCCGATACTTCATTGATGAATTAGTTGAAGAAAGGAAGGAGACACATGAACACCAGAATTAGCATCAAATGAAGAAGGCAGGAGCAGCAAAATTGTCCTAAAGAGGCGAAGAAAACCCCTCCAAGAAGGAAGAAGTCGAAACTACGATGCTCCCTCTTCTTATAAAATAACTTCCACTGAGCTGTAGGCCAGGCACAACATCCCAGGCGGGCACATATGCTAGCAAAGTTGTGAAGACTCGAAGGAAGCCTTAACCCAATAACACACACACACACTGAAAGAACAGAACACGGGCCCAAAAAACAACCAGCTTGGAAGGAGAGCAAAGCGTAAGCATCTACTCTTTAAGGCGGTTAGGAAAAAGGGGACCGAGGGTCATGGGGCTATGTGGGTCGCGACCAGCTTTTCACCTCGTACGCCCCCCCCCCCCCGCAGCCGTTGCCAGATCTCACAGATTCCTTGCTTACAATCTCTGATTGTAATAACTGGTTACAGCTGCGCTTGGAAAAATTCTTATACGTATTGTTAAGACTGAAAGGTTGTTAGCTCTGAAAAATACAAATTGATTTAAAAATTTGTCATTTTAGAGAGAGCTCTCCGCCTAGCCCCTTTAGTCTTATGGCAAGTGCAAACAGCACTGGAATGATGTACCAGTGTGGTACCACATCAGTAGGGTTACAAGATGTGTCCTTATTGCTGCAGACAAGTAAAATGATATTAGAAAACACTCTGAAAAGCAGTATTACTAGATGAATGCTTGAGGCAGTGGTAGCAGGAGTGGTTTTGGCACATGAATAATTGACACATCAACATGAGTCCTTGATTTCCATGAAAAATTGGTACCACAAAAAAAATTTATTGCAGTGTCAAAACTAGGACTGCGGCTCTGACAGGTAAGGCAGGGCATGCATCTATACCAAATCATGGTCATCCAAATCCCACTTTCCCTGTCTCTTGACATAGAAAGTCCCTTGTGAGACTTTGCAAAACCCTTTAATTGGGTTTCTTAGCCTCTGATACAGACAAAACTCCCTTGCAAAGTAAATGCTTGTAGCATTTACTACACCTCCTGGAAGATAGTTACTACTACTTCTTTTTTGTCTTTTCCTTGTTCTGTCTCTTTGGTTTGTTAACCACACAGAAAGGCTCATGTAAACAGATGGACTTTTATTAAATAAACATTTTGCTTTCACATAAACAATGGAATATTTAACTGAAGGCTTATTGCAAATGTGCTGTTGGCTGTACAGCATACTGTTTTAATCCGTATAAATTTAAAGCCTAGCTTTACCAGCAAGTTAATCTTTGGTTCTTTCTTTCAGGATGGGTTGTAAAGCTGATGAAGAAAAGCCTTTAAAATCAAAGTCAACTTTGGGAGGAGGAAAGAGCACTTGATTGCTCCATGAGCATTTGGTAGAATTGACTTTATTGCCAAATTTTTTGCTCAAAATTAGATTGTAGTTCAACTAGTTCAGTACACTAGTGTGCCAAGAAGAATATTGTAAATTGGTCAAATGATTGTATAGGGAGACTTCTGAAGTGATACATTTAAAAGTATTTTTGCATTTGTAAAACTTTAAATTACCTAACTAAAGATGGGAGGAGCAGTTAGTGCTGGAGTTGACAATGATGATTTGGTGGACAACCTGAAGGCTGCAAGTTACATAAAAACTCCTCTAGTAGAACGCATTTTTCGTGCTGTTGACAGAGGGGATTATTTTACTGCAGAACATAGAGAACAGGCATATCGAGACAATGCATGGAAGAAAGGAAATCTGCATTTATCTGCACCTTGTATATATGCCAAGGTAAGTATGTATTTATTTACAATTTTCCAAATTCTTTTCACGCAAAATCATTTTCTTAAAATTGTGTGTTTGTATGACGGTTGCATTTATACAATCCTCTTTATATGTTGCCTTCAAATTGTTTTCACGGGAAATCATTTTCAGAAAATAGTGTGTATGTATGAGGGTTGCATTTATGCAATGCTCCTTATATTTTGCCTCCAGATCATATTTTTGGCCCTTCCTTTTGCTTTTAATCCATTGTTTTGTCTCTTCCCTCATATCTTTTCAACTCTTACTTTGATGTAAAAATTTTTTGGTAAAGTTACTTTTTGATAGGAACACTTTGAATAGAGTGATTGGCTGAGTGCTGTACTGTTGTATTACTTAAGTAGATGACAAGAATAGTTACGGTAGTTTTTCCAGGCAAGTAGTGATCATTTATATTTTCTTTTCCTAGTAGTAAATATGGGTGAAAATCAAGTACAATAAAAAATATCAAAGTTTTATTGTGAACATATAACTATAGTTTCATATATAATAGTGCTTAGGCTGCCACAACACTTAGTAGTAAACACTACTTTAGAGCGTAAACTTTGCCATAGCAGTTTTTACTGAGTTTTTCTGCAGTTTTTTTGGGGTAAGCAGCCCCTCCCTTGATGTGTATGGTCAAATCACCAAAGTATGTCAAAAGGGGAATTCAGTTGCCTTAATCCTTGACATATTTCCATTTCTTGATGGTGTCATACAGATTGCGGATAACCTTTCCTTCAACCCTGACCTATTATAATCCTCTATGATATATATATGTACTGGTTTTCTGTTTCTTATAAACATTGCTTCTTTTAGAAATAAATTATTAAACATGAAGATGTATGCTAAAATAATTATCCCCAGTTAACTCTTTCCTCTTAAGGGAAATTTGCGTTATAAAAATTCATGATTTTCTACTTGTTTTTTTACATTTATACTGTCATTGCTTTTAAGGTTTATTGTAATTATTAAGGTATTTGTTGGACTTACTTATTGCTGAGGTTGTTACAATTACAGGACTGTAAAGTGTAGCATTATCTGTCAGTCAAATGGTAACACCTCAAAATCTGTACTTCTCAACTACATGACACTGCTTATTTTTCCATGCTACCATTTTGGATGTGATTGATTTTTAAATAAATTTCTTAAATTAAATGTCAAGTATAAAGGGGGCTAGGACAATTTGTCGTTGGTTAATTTATCCCAGTCAATTCGTGTATGGTCAATTCGTCTTCAAGTCAATTCGTCGTTGGGCAATTCGTCCCCAAAATACGGAAATAAGACACTTTGGAATAAAAATGGTCGTTCAACAGTTTTATTTGTTTTTCTTCTTCATTACCTCTCTCTTTTAAATCCAATTTTTGAAAGAAAGTGTGGAACTATTACTTTAGGACTAAAATTGTCTTTGGACACTTTTAGATTATTCTACAGTTCTGGACAGTTCAAAATAAAAAGTTTTACTCGATCGAATTAGTTCTACAGAATAAGCCCATCCATCAGTATGGCTACCTGCAAGATTATAACTTCAGAGAAAGGAAAATACAAAGTGGTCGATCAAGAGAATTAGTATATATATACATAAAAAATAAGGAGAATGCTGATGGACTAAAGATTTACTGAAGGTGTGAAAACCGTGCGTGCAAGGCAAGACTTCATACAGATGAAAACTATATAGAGCTTAAGAAGTTTGGGATTCATAATAAAGTTTCAACTGCTGCAGAGGTAAATGCAAGGATCGCGGTCTTGAATGTTAAAGAAAAGTCAATTTCATCTCGGAATGCACCTCGCTCAAATATCGCTAGTGAAGTTGAAGAGTTATATGACTGTACATTGTCGTAAATACCTCGGTTTGAACAGCTTAATAGGAATATCAGATGTTGGAGGCAAGTTGATTCCAGTTATCCTGCCACCCCACTTACAAATGTTGGGTTCTTCATTCCAAGTAAATATTCTTACCTTGACATTGATGAAAAATTTCTATAGTATGAAAGCGGAATAGATGTAAGACAAATGCTACTATTTGCAAGTGACAATATATCTATACACCACTAAAAAAATTTCAGAAAGCTTTAAACTCATTTGAGTTTTATATATAGAGTAGTATGTATATTTATAAGCTTGAAAAGGCTAAGTTATTTAAATAGTTAAGTGAAAAAACTTTTTACCAACCCATTACAGTTGACAAACAAAAAAGTTATCTTAAAAAAGAAGAAGAAATAATAAGGGTAACTAGTACTTTCAGAGCCTTAAGTAAGCATTTCCTTTTAAGTAATCATCAACAATTAACGGTTCAAGCATATTTTCAATGTTTACTTTTCCTTCTTAAAGCTGTCACTTTAGCCTATCTAGGCACGTGAGTATGAAGATGCGACGAATTGACTTGGGGACGAATTGCCCAACGATGAATTGACCGGGGCAAATTAACCGACGACTAATTGACCAGACACTGTATAAAGTATTAGTATAGATTAGGAACTTTGTGGATTTGCTGTTATAAAATTCTAGAAAATATTCTGTTGCAAAAAGCCAGATACCCAAACTTTTAAGAAGTTGAGGTGCTTCTGTATACAGTGGTCCCCCCGTATTCGGGGGGGATGCATACCAGACCCCCCCGTGAATAGTTAGAACCAGCAAATAGTTGGAACCCCTTTAAAAACGCTGAAAACAGCCTATTTTGTTAGTTAAAACTCAAGAAAAACCCACTGAAATTTTTATACTTGGTTTTTTTAATATTTTATCACAAAAAGTGCATTTTATGAGGAAGTTGATAAAAAAACCCAGGGATTTGTGGATATTTCTCATAGAAAAATACCGCGAATATGCATATTTTTCACGAATAATGCAGGGAAACATTCCCGAGAGAAATCTGCAAATGTGCGAGTCCACGAATCCGGAGAACAGGAATACGGGGGATCCACTGTATGTATAGGATGTTTGTTTGAGGGTTGATGCTACATTTTGAAAGAGGTGGTGGTCCTTGTGTGTAATTACACAAGATCCTTTATTGAATTGGGTTAACCCAAAGTCACTGACTCAAAACTATATATACGTATGTTTTCCTCCTCACAATCCACCAGAGGGTCATTGCAGGTTTGGAAACAAGTGAGGAAAGTGTAGTCACAGTGTTTTGATGAATATTTTCTGCATGCTATTTTTAACCATATATTAACCCTTTAACGCCGATTGGATGTATTAAACGTCAATATAATTGTCTGTTGGGTGCCGATTGGACGTATGGTACGTCGATATAAAAAAGTTTTTAAAAAATTCGCGGAAAGATAGTTATAGGCCTACTAGGCGAAAACTTTTGAATCACGCGCCTTGGGGGATGCTGGGAGCTCACGGATCAAGGCGTTGTTTTGTTTACAATCGTTATCCAGGGGTGCAAGTGCGAATATCTTTCTTCTCACTTTGACATCATTTTTGCACCATTTTATATTAGCCGTTACATGGAGTATTATAATAATGAAAATGTGGTGGCAATTTCATGTAGAATACAACAAAAAACAACTCATGGTTGTAGCTTTTATCAGTTTTGAAATATTTTCATATAAATAATGATGTGCCAAAATTTCAACCTTCGGTCAACTTTGACTCTACCGAAGTGGTCGAAAAATGCAATTGTAAGCTAAAACTTATTTTCTAGTAATATTCAATCATTTACCTTCATTTTTCACCATAAATTTCGATTCATGGTGAATTTATGAAAAAAACTTTTTCCTTACGTCCGCGCGGTAACTCTTCCGAAAAAATCATACATTTTTTCATCCGATTGTCGTAATGTTCGCACCATTTTAAATTAGCCGTTACATAAAGTTTTATATATGGAAATGTGTGCAATTTCATGTAGAATACAACTAAAAACAACCCATGATTGTAGCTTTTATCAATTTTGAAATATTTTCATATAGATAACGATAAGTCCCAAAATATCAACCTTTGGCCAACTTTGACTTGACCAAAATGGTTAAAAAAATGCAATTGTAAGCTAAAACTCTTACATTCTAGTAATATTCAATCATTTACCTTTATTTTGCAACAAATAGGAAGTCTCTAGCACAATATTTCGATTTATGGTGAATTTATGAAAAAAAAAAACATTTCCTTACGTCCGCGCGGTGTAACTTCCGAAAAAAATCAGAAATTTTTTTGTCTGATTGTCATGATGTTTGCACCATTTTAAATTAGCCGTTACTTAAAGTTTTATACATGAAAATGTGCGCAATTTCATGTAGGATACAACTAAAAACTACACATGGTTGTAGCTTTTATCAGTTTTGAAATATTCTCAAATAAATAATGATAAGGGGTCAACTTTAACTCTACCAAAATGGTAAAAAAACGCAATTGTAAGCTAAAACTCTTACATTCTAGTAATATTCAATCATTTACCTTTATTTTGCAACAAATTGGAAGTCTCTAGCACAATATTTCTATTTATGGTGAATTTATGAAAAAATAAAAAATTTTCCTTACGTCCTCACGGTAGCTCTTCCGAAAACTCGCGGTAGCTCTTCCGAAAAAAATCAGAAATTTTTTCGTCCAATTGTTGTAATGTTTGCACCATTTTAGATTAGCCATTACATGAAGTTTTATATATGAAAATGTGTGCAATTTCATGTAGAACACAACTAAAAACAACCCATGGTTGTAGCTTTTATCAGTTTTGAAATAATTTCTTATAAATAACGATAAGTCCCAAAATTTCAACCTTCGGTCAACTTTGACTCGACCGAAATGGTCGAAAAACGCAATTGTAAGCTAAAACTATTACATTCTAGTAATATTCAATCATTTACCTTTATTTTGCAACAAATTGGAAGTCACTAGCACAATATTTTGATTTATGGTGAATTTATGAAATAAACTTTTTCCTTACGTCCGCACGGTAACTCTTCCGAAAAAAACAATAAATTTTTTTGTCAGATTGTCGTAATGTTTGCACCATTTTAAATTAGCCGTTACATAAAGTTTTATGTATGAAAATGTGTGCAATTTAATGTAGAATACAACTAAAAACAACCTGTGGTTGTAGCTTTTATGTTTTGAAATATTTTCATATAACGATAAATAGAAAAATTCGTCCTTCGGTCAAATTTAACTCTACCAAAATGGTAGAAAACTGCAATTGTAAGCTGCAGCACTTACAGTCTAGTAATATTCAATCAATTACCTTAATTTTGCAACAAATAGGAAGTCTCTAGCACAATATTTTGATTTATGGTGAATTTTTGAAAATAGGTTTTTTTTATGTCCGCATGGTACGAATTCATGCATCATTTTGTGATAATATTTTGTCTGTGTTGCCTTGATCGTTTTACAATGTGTTATATACCAAAAAGATCGCAATTTAGTGTACAATACAACGAAAAAAATTAACTCGTTAGCTTTAACCGTTTTGCTCACAGCGCGATTTGTATACAATTATATATGACATTTTTTTTTGCGCTGTCATTTATCCCAATATTTATATATGGTAATGATATTTTTTTTCATTTCTGATGGTTGCATACGAAACTTAAGGCAATGGCAAAAAAAGGAGCCAAAAATGAACTCTTAATCTTGAAAACTAAGCGTGCTGTGATTTAAAAAAAAAATACATTTTTTCCCGCTTATTTTTCGCTTCGCTCACTCGTTGAACGGCCGGGGGCCCGGCATACGGGAGACAATTTTTAAAATACCACTTCGGCGTTTAAGGGTTAACAGCTTCAGCTACATTTATAACATAAATACTGTTAGTGTTTACTGTCATACGTGGTTTGAATACAATATCAGATGTTGCAAGGATTCCATCGTATTAGCAAACAAAGTGTCTCATTCAGTTGTTCATGGTTGTACGCAGTTATATACGTATATATCGTTAAGATAATACTTATTAACTTAGAGGATGGTGTAAAATTATGGAAGTGGAGAAGTTAGATGATTGTAATTTGGTCTCTCTCTCTCTCTCTCTCTCTCTCTCTCTCTCTCTCTCTCTCTCTCTCTCCTGTTTCCTTCCATTTACTATCCTCCTTTCATATTCTTTTTTTTCCATCTTACTTTCTATCTAACACTTGATTCTTAGTGCAACTGAGAGGTTTTTCCTCGTGTTACACCTTTTACTGTCAATTTCCTTTTCAGCGCTGAATGACCTCTTAGTCCCAATACTTGGCGTTTGGCCAAAATTGGGTATTGGAAACATCTCGCTGCCTGACTGCATGCGGCTGCCTGCGCCAGCTGCACGCGAGATATAGAAACGCATTTCAAAATGTAGTAGTGTCGATTTCATTACTAACCCCATCGTAAAATCGATTTATCGTTAGACGAATTACAGTACAGTTTGAATACGGACTGTATTCACGATCACGTCTTGAGGAATTTTCCTGAGTTTTTAATGAGGTTTGCCAAGGTTATCATGGGGAAGAGAGTCTGTCTAGTTCCTTTCTTTACCTATTTCTCCTAAAACTTATCCAATGTCTTTACACAGTCTTCTTTATTGGGTCATTCTCTCTTTCATCCTGTTTCTTTGCCACTAACACACCAGAGCAAACAGTTTTTTCACCGTTTCATCCTGAAATTTGGGGATTTCAAACTCTCTCTCTCTCTCTCTCTCTCTCTCTCTCTCTCTCTCTCTCTCTCTCTCTCTCTCTCTCTCTCTCTGGGGTTGAGGGAAGTAATTTTGGCGGGGCTGTGTTCTTAGCACCTTCCACGGATCCCTTAGTTCTCAGGCTGCTGGTCTCGATGCTCAAAGGCAGTTTCGGAGTGTCCGCACTCCGTATTTTATCTTCCTGTAGTGGGTTTGAGATGTAATTGCCCGCCGTAGTTCTTGCGGGGTCTACGGAAGTTGGCGATTCGTCTTCACCATCGTTGACTTTGTCATTATACTTTGTGTCCTCAGCCTCTCCTTTCATAGAGTAGCTGGTAATCTACCTTCAGTTCTCATTTTATGCTTTGAGACATATATATTGTGCCTACCGCAGTTATTGCTGGGGCTACGGAAGTTGTCAGTTCGCTTGCACCATCATTAGTAACGTGTTCATGTCCTCCTTTCGTTAGGGTAGCTGGTAATTTCCTTCTTCAGTTCCCATTGGTTCTGCAGTTCGTAGCCTGTCTTAGAGGCACCATGTGTGTGTGCGCGCGGCACAAATTGGTTTTCTCCACCTGCTCTCTCTCTCTCTCTCTCTCTCTCTCTCTCTCTCTCTCTCTCTCTGGGGTTGAGGGAAGTAATTTTGGCGGGGCTGTATTCTTAGCACCTTCCACGGATCCCGTAGTTCTTAGACTGCTGGTCTCGATGCTCAAAGGGGGTTGCGGAGTGTCCGTACTCCGTATTTTATATTCCTGTACTGGGTTTGAGATGTAATTGCCCGCCGTAGTTCTTGCGGGGTCTACGGAAGTCGGCGATTCGTCTTCGCCATCGTTGACTGTGTCAGTATAGTTTGTGTCCTCAGCCTCTCCTTTCATAGAGTAGCTGGTAACCTTCCTTCAGTTCTCATTTTATGCTTTGAGACATATATTGTGCCTACCGCAGTTATTACTGGGGCTATGGAAGTTGTCAGTTCGCTTTCACCATCATTAGCAACGTGTTCATGTCCTCCTTCGTTAAGGTAGCTGGTAATTTCCTTCTTCAGTTCCCATTGGTTCCGCGGTTCGTAGCCTGTCTTAGAGGCACCCTGTGTGTGTGGCACAAGTTGGTTTTCTCCACCAGCACAACGTCAGCATTAGGTGCTCCGGTGGTTACTCCAAGTGTGGCATCTTCTTGTTTCTCTCCTTTCTCAGCTTTTTCCTATGAATAGGTTCCATTAATCCTTCAAGGCATTTCAATTTGGGTTTGGCTTTGTTTTCTGGGTTTCAGGGTGTACTTCCTCCCACATTTGATCAATGTAGCTTCAGCTCCAGACTTCCGTCCTATTTACTATTGGTGTAACCGGCGTTAGTTGGATCGCGTTTTGCGACCTCAACGCTTTTGGGGCCTTGCTCACCCGTTGTAGTCGGCCAGGTGTCATGTCATAGTCACTGGGTGGTGCGGGGTTTTCGCAGATGAGAGAGGCTGGCTCAAGGTTATGTCATCGTCTTGGTTGTGTACGTTTGGCGCAACAGTGTTTTATTTACTTGTAGAGGTGGTCGTGCATCGCCAATGTATATCCAGCTCAGGTGTAACGTTAACATCACTGGGTAGGGAGGGTATGCGCAGTCAAGAGAGATTAACTCAGGGTTATGTCATAGTATGTATTTTGTTCTCACACGAATTGCGGAACTGGAGATGGTTGGCTCTTGTGAGGGGGTGGACAGTGGTCGGACAAGTGTTACGTCATCGTGGTTGGGGGGGAGGGGTGGGGGGGGGGTGGGGGCTGTGGGGCGGTTTGCGGGATTGCGCAGTCGAGTACAACTTGTTCAGGAATTCATCATAGTCTTATGTGGATGTTGTGAGAGTTGAGGGGTGTTTCTCAGAACCTGGAATGTTTGACAACCTCTTCACTTAGGTTTTGATGGGGTTCACATAACAGACTAATTTCGGTGGGCTGTACTATGTTCTTGTCAAGAAGAGGAGGCCTTCTTCTTGTTAAATCATCTGCCTCTGCACTTTCGGACATCCATGAGAGGGTTCTGTTGAGAGTGCCACTTGCGCTCGGCAACGGTCTTTTAGAAACAAGTTGTCTTCTCGATGGTCAATTTCGTGTGGTCGTCTTCATACTGTGTCCGGTTCGAGCTCAGTTTTCTTTGTCACATACTGAGGAACTTTTACCTCGTCCAAGAATCTTATTTGTTTTCCCCTAGGTGCCCACCTAGTTCCTTTTTCCAAAGTGCAGTCAGTTTCTTCTTGCGATGAGTTCTTCATCGCTTTTGGAGCTTTCTATTTGGGGCTTCGTGTCCAAGGGCGCAAGGTATTGCGGATGGATACCCTTCGGCTTTCGGGAGGAATTTTTCGGTGTCTGCGATCGTGTAGGCAGTTATTTGAGAGTCTGTGTGGATTTTTCACAACACTCAACCTTAGGGTTTTTCAGTTTCTTCAGAGAAAGGTTACTCTCTGGGTCCTGTCGTTGCAGTAACTTAGTTTTGTAGCCAGCTTGTTATCGTTAGGATGTTAGAAGTTTAGGTAGGTAGTGATAGTCTAAATGAACTCGAGTATTTCTGTTGATCAAGCTTAGACGGAGTATTGTTCCTTTAGGCCCTTGAGGTTAGGCAGATCCCGATGGTCATGTTGGAATAACTACAACTTCATCAGCACAAGTCATCTGCGCCAGGAGCAGCAGCGATGTCCTGCAGACTCAACTTCGCCTCCATACATGAAAGGCTAGATAGCCACATGGGAGGTTCCTCCATACATGAGAGGCTAGACAGCCACATGGGAGGCTCACTGTTTCCCCTCCATACATGAAAGGCTGAATAGCCACATGGGAAGTTCATCGTTTTCCCCTCCATACATGAGAGGTATAGAATACCACATGGGAGGTTCTTCAGACTCAGGCAGTACCTTAGACCCAACACTGACGTTAAGGTACTTTCTTTGCGAACAAACTCACCTACTGAGTTAGATAATTAGGTGAGGATACATACATTTATACATGGTAGGTTGATTATGAGTTACCTGCATATGCTCCGTGGATAGGTCGGGCTGAATTAGATTGATCCCACCTCCATTCAATGTTGTTAATCGGGCTAATTCAGGTGTTCAGGGAGTGTATTGCAATATGAAGTTTTCATAGTAAAACTAATATTGTAATACTTACCTGAACACCTGAATGATTCCCACCCTCCTCCCCACTTCATTTTGATAGTGAATGATTCAATTGAGGGGACAAGCCTCTGGTGGCCGGTATTTGCAGCAGCGTTGCCAACGGTAACATAGGTAACTCATTTGACTAGATTTTACCTGCAGCATTGGTAACGCTGACAGTTAAAATTACCCACTTGGTGGGTATATATGTGAGGATATAGTTCAGGGTGGTCATTGACCAGGGCTAATTCAGGTGTTCAGGTAAGTATTACAATGTTAGTTTTACTATGAAAACTTCATTATTTTTATTTTTGTACATACATAAATGATACAAAGATGATTACAGCACCTACAGTTAGTGCATATACATACTTTTACAAGATGCGATACCCATTCACAAAGTTGCCGCACTTTTCAAAGATGACATCCCTTCATAAACTGTATAACCGTATACGTACTATAATTAGTATAAGTTTTAATGCTTTTAAGTGTAAAATCAGTATGGAGATTTTGTGTATGCTATTTATATTTTTTAAAATATATATGTACGAAAATATGTTAGATATAAAAAGAGAGAAAAAGAGAAAGAGAAATCCACAGATAGACAGATGTATAGACAGATGAAGAGAGAGAGAATTACACCATAAGTGTTTCTCATAGTAACCCAAACAAGTAGCGCTTATTGAACTGGTGGCCATTAAGTAAATGCATTCGCTGGTTTATTGTAATAACCTTGCAGCTCCCACCGGAACCAGAACATTGCCGGTGATGTCATTAGTCACACCCATTAAAGGAGGTGTTAAAATTAATTTCTGCCCAAACAGGTGGTACAAATGACGTGATCAACCAATGAAGGAAACCAGAAGGCAGCGACAGAAAAAGACCTTCCCACTTTTAGGAGGGATATCTCTTTGGAGGATGCCTACTGAGAAGCAGAGGAAGCAGAGAAGGAACAGAGCATCCAGAGGGTAAGGTTGTGAGCCTCACCAAAGCCATGGGGAAGAAAGGCTTCAAACATCAAGACTTCGCCTCTACAGGTAGTCCCCGGTTATTGGGGGGCGGGGGGTCCGTCCCCCGGTGGTGTACCGATAAGCGAAAACCACCATTAACCGAAATTCAGTGATTTATGGAGCCTTAATGGCACTGATGACCGGTTATGGCACCATAAACTGCCGATGTTATGGCGCTAGACAAGCCCCTTAAAACCAGATCACCGATAACCGAGTCTGCAGATAACCAGGGACTGCCTGTACTCTCAAGACAAACTAAAACTTGTAAATTAATACTGTATATTGTTATTAGTGTGAAGGAAGTAAGAAAAACAGTATGGTGTCTTTGTAAGCATCCAGAGACTACAATAATCCAGAGAATCTACATTAGGTGGCCTACAATACAAATAAAATAAAAAGGAATATAAATATAAAACTCCCCCAAAAAGGTGACAGCTGAAAGAACAAGCAATAATAAGCAGTGTATGACATATACAAAGGCAGTACATAATTCACAGTATTTGTTACTATATAAGACCTCCATGATGTCAACTAGTAAAACATAAAAGATATCAGAGACATAACAGAATTGTCGTTCTGAGAAAATGACTTTCTTAACCTCAGAGAAAAGTGCTGGTACAATCTGTATGTACTGTTATGTAATTACAGCACATACAGTTAATATACTTTCAGAAGATGTGATCCCATTCGCACTTTTAAAAAAGATGATACCCCTCCAGAAGGGGTCTGGAACCTAACCGTGTAAGTTTGGATGTATTACTGTAGTAAGCTTCCTTGATTGGGTAGTAGGAGCCCTGGGTTGTAAGATCAATGAATGTGCTTGTTTAGATGAGGAGACGTTTTTGGACATTTCAGATGTTATTTCCTGCTGTGATAAAGGCATTAGAGGTAGTTACTTGGAGTTGGCCTCTTTTTACTCATGGCATTCTCTAAAAGGGACTTTGGTACTCATTCACCACTAAAGGTGTTTCTCAAACAGATCTACGTTGCTTTACTCTCCTCTAGATAGGAGACATCTATTTCCGAGGACAATGTGATCCAAGTTTCTTCTGAGTTACAGAAAAAATTGTCTCAGGACTTGCTTTCTCAGTCTGCATAAAGCCCAAGTGATCCTACTCCCAGCTTGCGCCTGTGGCTTGATCCTTCCCTAGATTTAAGGGTAGAGTTCGCTTCACCCCACGTTCCATCAAGAAATCTTTTGCCAAATCCTTCTCTAAAAAGTGAAAGGTTACTCCTTCATGTACTGGTAGGAGTGATGCTCCTCCAGTTTCGGAGAAACTGGGAAGTAAGTGGAGTGGAACCTTGGATAGTAGAAGTTTTATGGGGAGTTTAAGGGTATAATATAGTATAGAATACTTACAGTATGTATCTAGATACCTAGGATGACTGCATAAGCCAGCATGAGAGGTTTAGTAGTAGTTGGTATATAAACAATGTCCTTTGTCAGTCTTATATAGTCACAGTAAGTGATATTGTCTTAGTAGAATAATATAAAATAGTATTGCAAGTATTCGTTTCTAATAGTCTGGACAGTACTTAATAACATCATAGTTACTGGTTTCTTAGCAAGTGCCATTTCTAATTGGTGCAGTGGTTTCTTAGCAAGTGTCATTTCTGGTTGCGCCTTGCTGATCATCTCTCTGTTCTTTTCTTGCAAATCTCTCTCAGTCAAGGCACTAAGTCTTAGTTTTTATTGTAGTACACTTGAACGAGCCACAGGGAGAGTGATTGCGGGAGGGGGGAGAAGTTGAATCCTCCAGTCAAGGAGAAGAAAAACCCTCCCAAGAAGGAAAAGTCGGAACTCTGCAATGTTCCCTCTTCTTGTAAAACACTCTCCACTGCAACTTAGACCAGGAACGACATTCCAGGCAGGGATTAGTAATTGTACAATAATTAACTCTGCACCTACTGCACGTCGTATGAGGATCTGTGATCACAAGACACCAGAAACCTTGAGCACGGAAATCCCTGAATGCCCGGGCACATGCGTTGACGAGGCTGTGAAGACTTGGAGGAATCCATAATAACGGAAACCATCACACACAAACACTGAAAAGGAAAGAAACACGGGGACAAATCCATTGGCTTGGAAGGAGAGCAAAAGCGATAGCGTCTACTCTCCAAGACAGTTAAGGAAAAGACTGAACGTGTGTCATGGAGTACGGTGCACAGTCTCTGACCTGCTATCACCTCACACATGCAGGAGTTGCCAGATCTGACAGGTTCCTTGCTTTGCAACCTTTGATGGAAATTATCCTATTGTTAAGACCGAAGGTTTGTTCCACATGTGAACAAAGATAGAAGAAGATAGAAATATTACGATACTGCACTCCTCCATCCTTAGTACTAAAAGAAATCCGTCTTACAATACTGTAAGCCCTCCACCCTTAGTAAAAACAAAAACAAAAAGCATCCCCTTTTGAGACATTAGCTGAGATTACAAATCCATCTTAACTACATGTCTTCTTGAGAGGACCATCTTATACTAGGATATGGGGAAGTATGACTAGCAGGTTCCACACTCGCAAATAGATGGAGAAGATAACCATGTTGCTTCATCTGAAACAAGTGGCCTAGTCAAATAACTAGCTGAAACATCAACAGGGGTAGTCTGTTGAGGTGACAGAGGAACAGTTCTAGTAATCATCTGGTGCTTCTTTACTACATTTCCTGAGGGTAAAGCACATTTTAGGATATGGGACCCATCTGCTCAACAGCAGTGGAAGGAATCCACTATGAACCACCTGAATCATCACTAATGATTCAGGTGGGAGGTTGTCATGGTAGTCACTTTATAACAAAGAAACTTATTGAGGAAAAGGAAAATGTATCTTCTTCAAGTAGTTCTGCAGCAAGGAGGCATTCCCGCATGTGTTTGGAGCATCTGTTGTCAGATTGTTCGAGAATAGTCTCTTGTTTTGTGGAACTCCAGCATGCGGTCGTTGGTAGCAACACAACGCTTTGGATATGACGTAACATTTTTTCCAGAGTCTTCTGAGAAGTTCTTGGGATGGAAACGTTCATTGGTTAGCTCCACCCTTTCAGCCCCTCCTCGAGATCGACGTATATATACAGCACTCTGAGGAAGTAAGGAGGATCAGATCATCAGAGAAAAGAGAGAGAAGGAACAGATAAGAGAACGCACGAGAGAGAGTGGGAACGGAAACAAGAAAGTAAAGTCCGTAGTTTGTAATCAGAGAGAGGGAGAGAGAGAGGTCCCGACGACAAGTAAACACTTTCCGTGAAGAAGCGTTGTGCAAGTGGTTTTGAGAAGCAACCCGCCCTTCAAGTTTCAAGACTAAGTCATTCCTTCCTGCAGTGTGAAGATAAGAAGAAGGTCATCTGAAGACTTATCGGACTTGATTAAGTCTTTTGATACCTGCAAAGGTAAGGACACTCGGCAGATAAGGAATTTAGACATAGTCCTGAAATAGCTGTCTTGTCCTCCTTTTGAACCCCTAGCTTCTGCCTCACTGAGGAATTTAACTAGAAAGACTCTCTTTGTGATTGCTTTAGCCTCAGCCAGAAGAGTGAACAAAATTCAAGCCCTTGGTTTCTCAAATGGAGATGCTTTAGTCTCATTTACTAAGAGTGAAAATCCTATGAAACCTTGGCCTCGTTCATTTACTACCAAGAACTTGTCTAGTGTAGTAGATGTAGATGATGAAGAGAAGACTCTGTCCAGTGAGAGTTCGGAAGTTTTACATGCACAGGACTGAAAACTAAATTAGAGCACCTTCCAATAGCTTCTGGGGCTCTGTTAAGGACCCATCACGTTAAGGACCCATCACGTCCTCTCTCTAAGAACGCCCTTTCATTCTTTCTTAGAGACCTCATTCGGGATGCCCATTCTCATGAGATTAGAGCAGTGGCGACATCTCTGCCTTCAGATATAATCTTTCATTAGCTTCCATTCTCCAGTCCACATATTGGAAATGTTAGTCAGTCGTTGTGAATCAGAATCACTATCTTAAAGAAGTAGAAACGATTTTTAATGATTTAGTACCTTGGGTCCGTTTGCAGTGGCTGGCATGGTAATGGGAGAAGCAGCATAGCAAGCATTCCTTCCTACCTTATTCTTTCCCTTGAAAACCGGTGTTGAGTCCTTGGGAGTCTGGAGGTATTTGGTACTGGATACCCTCCAGAATCATTGGTGGGGTGGTGGTTTTTTATATTTGATGTAGGTAGTTTGTCAGTATTCTGGCTTTTTATTGTTGTTCATGGTACTGCACCCAGGGCAGGGGCAATGTCAATGCTTTTCCAGCGCTTGGTGAATTCCTCGCTGTAAGGCCACTATGTAGTAGGTGACCCTGGTCTAACACCACACCTTTATTAAGTTGAGAGTAGCTGTGCCAGAGGCAGTTTTGTCTGCTATAGCTCCCTTAACAGGTAAGGAAACAACAAGCATTATGTTAATGCTGACAAGAATTTTATATTTCAATGCTTTTATGAATTATAATTGCAATAGTTGTTCACCCATGAATCCCACCTCCTAACAATGTGGGAAACAGCTATGTAATTACTTGGTAAGTTACTTAAACAATAATGATGTTTTTATAATAAAATAATGTTTTGTTTATACTTGCCAAGTAATTACAGAATGGGAGCCCACCCTCTTCCCCTCTCATAGATGAAAAGGCATAAATAACATTGAGCTGCTTTGCCTAGTTGTTTACCTTTCCACCCTATAGTGGATGGGGTACCGACCTACACCGAAACAAAAGATTCGCTGCCGCGATTCTAAAATTTTAGCTACCGGTATTTAGAAATACTTAGCTATGTAATTACTTGGTAAGTATAAACAAAACATTATTTTACCATAACAATATCATTTTCTTGTATTGGGAGACCTCAGTGGTCGACATGAATTTTGTTGTGACATTTTAACAAATCAAAGAGGCAACCTTGTCTTATCATTGATTGAAAGTTCAGATATGACTTATGAAAACTGAAAACTCACCCATTTTCAGATTCAGACTGGTACATTTTCATTTATTGACTTATTCATCACCAGTTCTGATACATTCACAGATTTCAACTGGGAGGTGTTGGATGATCTATACAGTAGTGATCATTTCCCAATTGTCATCAGAACTGAGAAATATGAGCTATTATACAGAATGCTTAGGTGGTGTATGAATAAAGCAAATTGGCCCCTTTTCCAGGAACTTAGTTATATTGAACTGGATGCAAAAGATATGCCAACAATAAGAGAAGCAGTGTTCTATTTAACAATGATTTTTATGTTTAAAAAATATCCACAATTACGTATATATAAAAATGTTTCTATGTAAAAATATAAAGCAAAGACTCGAACACCTCATCAGTGTAATGTTACACTGATGAGGAACACCGTTCAGGTGTTCGAGTCTTTGTTTTATATTTTTACATAGAAATATATTTTTATATATAATTGTGGATATTTTTTAAACAATTTGTTTTCACGAAACTGTGAATTTCTTAACAATGATTTTCATGTTTGCAGCAGGAAAGGCAATCCGAAAAACTAGTGGAAAATCACATCGGAAGCCTGTTCAATGCAAAATAAGACACAAAGGTATGAGAGCAGCTTTTACTAGGCACAGAAGACATATATGTGACTGCTACTTGATCTCCTTGAAGAAGGCCTGAGCCAAATTCAGATGGCAAATAAAACATGCAAGATGAGAATCATGGATTCTTTTTATGTCAACAATTACCTGGAAAACACATAGCCAAAATATGGGTAGTTATTAAGAAAATAGCAGGAAATTATAATCGTATTCCCCTCCCCATTTTAAAAGTCAATGGTGACTTTATAGTTGACTCAGAAGCTGTAAGCAATGTATTTGCTGAACATTTTGGAAAGATATCCAGCAAGGATGAAAATTCTCCATTTTACAGGGAGAGAGAGTTAAGAGAGTCTGAAACACTTGATTTTACTTCTTTTAAGTCTGAATGCCATATGCCTTTTACCATGGAGGAATTTTTATTTGCTCTTAGTAACAGTAAAAATACTGTAACTGGACCTGATGAAATTTTCTATGAAATGATCAAGAATACCTCATTGGAAATAAGTATTCCATTTTAAGTATTATAAATAGAATTTTTAAGGAGAGTGATTACCCTAGTGTTTGAGAAATAGTGACAGTTTCATCCTTTGTCAAACCTGGGAAAAAGTCATCTGTCCCTACAAGTTATAGACCAATAGCTTTAACCCTCTTACGCCGAAGCGGTAAAAAAAAATTGTCTCCCGTGTGCCGGAGGTGTTTCAGAGTGAGCGTGGAAGCGGAAAATATCTTTTTTTTCAAAAATCACAGTGCGCTTAGTTTTCAAGATTAAGGGTTCAGTTTTGGCTCCTTTTTTTATCATTGGCTGAAGTTTAGTATGCAACCATCAGAAATGAAAAAAATTATCATTATCATATATAAATAATGCGATATATGATAGCGCAAAAACGAAATTTCATATATAATTGTATTCAAATCGCGCTGTGCGCAAAACGGTTATAGGTAACAAGTTACTTCTTTTTCTTTGTAATGTACACTAAATTGCAATCATTTTGGTATATAACACATTGTAAAACGATAAAAGCAACACAAAGAAAATATTATCACAAAATAATGCATGAATTCGTAACGCGTGGACGTAAACAAATATTTTTTTCAAAAATTCACCATAAATCTAAATATTGCCCCAGAGACTTCCAATTTCTTTCAAAATGAAGACAAATGATTGAATATTACTAT
Source organism: Macrobrachium nipponense (assembly GCF_015104395.2). Taxonomy (NCBI): domain Eukaryota; kingdom Metazoa; phylum Arthropoda; class Malacostraca; order Decapoda; family Palaemonidae; genus Macrobrachium; species Macrobrachium nipponense. The sequence continues at coordinate 140,874,568 of NC_087200.1, read as the reverse complement.
TACTGGTAAGAGTATTAGCTTACAATTGCAGTTTTCGACCATATCTGATGAGTTAAAGTTGACGAATGTCGAATTTTTTAGATATATATTTTTTTATATGCAATTATTTCAGAAATAAGAAAAGCTACAACCTTCAAATATTTTTCGTTTTATTCTACATGAAATTGCGCACATTTTCATATATAAAACTCTATGAAATGCCTAATATGAAATGGAGCAAATATTCCGAGAATGTGATGTACGCATTTCGGAGATTTGTGGCGGAGAATCCGCGCGAGGAGGGAAGGAAAGATTTTTTTTTAAATTCACCATCATAAACTAAATATTTTGCTAGAGACTTTGAATTTGTTTCAAGATGAAGATAAATGACTGAATATTACTAGACTGTAAGAGTTTTAGCCTTCAATTGCGTTTTTCGACCATTTCGGTAGAGTCAAAGTTGACCGAACGTGGTTTTTTTTCTTTTTTATCGTGATATATGCAAATATTTCAAAAATGAGAAAAGCTACAACCTCAATTATTTTTTGTTGTATTCTACATAAAATTGCGCACATTTTCATATATAAAACTATGTAACGGCTAATTTAAAATGGTGCAAACATTACCACAATCGCACGTATGATTTTTTCGGAAGTAGTTTTACCCCGCGGACGGTAAAGAAAATGTTATTTTTTTCATAAATTCACCATAAATCGAAATATTGTGCTAGAGACTTCCAATTTGTTGCAAAATGAAGGTAAATGCTTGAATATTACTAGAATATAAGCGTTTTAGCTTACAATTGCGTTTTTTTACCATTTTGTAGAGTCAAAGTTGACCGAAGGTTGAAATTTTGGTAATTATTAGTTTATATGAAAATATCTCAAAACTGATAAAAGCTACAACCATGGGTTTGTTTTTAGTTGTATTGTGCATGAAATTGAGCACATTTCCATATACAAACTTTTATGTAACGGCTAATTTTAAAATGGTGCAAACATTACGACAATCGCATGTATGATTTTTTCGGAAGAGTTACCGCGCGGACGTAAGGAAAAAGTTTTTTCATAAATTCACCATAAATCGAAATGGTGGGCTTCATTTTCACGTATGAAGAAGTTTTCGTTGTCTTTGAAGTCGAAAACAAAGAAGGAGGTGAAGGAGGAGCAACAGTAGAAAGGGCGTCTCCAAATTCTTGTAACAGGAGGTCCGTAAGCCTCTTGTATGAAGAGACCGAAGAATCCTTGGCCAACTCATCATCCGTTGCCTCTTGATCCTCTTCAGAAGAAGGTCGCTTATCCCTCGTCCGGGATGCAGTGGTTCAGATCAACTCGGACAACACCACAGCCCTGGCTTACATCAGGAAGCAAGGGGGGACGCACTCCTTCTCCCTGTACGAAACAGCAAGGAAACTTCTTCTGTGGTCAGAGGAAAGGAGGATAAGACTCCTCACCAGATTCGTGCAGGGAGAAAGGAACGTCAGGGCCGACCTTCTGAGCAGGAAAAACCAAGTCCTTCCCTCAGAGTGGACTCTTCACTCGGACGTGTGCCAGGAGCTGTGGAAGACGTGGGGCAGACCTCACTTGGATCTATTTGCGACCTCCAAGAACGCGAGGATAGACCTTTACTGCTCCCCGATATCAGACCCGAGAGCAGTAGCGATAGATGCGTTTCTGCTGGACTGGAAGCATTTAGACCTTTATGCATTCCCTCCTTTGAAGATTCTGGGAGAGACACTAAGAAAATTTGCAGCATCGGAAGGAGCCAGAATGACATTGATAGCTCCGTTCTGGCCCGCCCAAGACTGGTTCACAGAGGTACTGGAATGGTTAGTAGACATTCCAAGATCCCTGCCACTAAGGATCGATTTGCTCAAACAGCCCCACTTCAACAGGTATCACAAGAACCTCCCCGCTCTCAATCTGACTGGATTCAGACTGTCAAGAGTCTTGTCAGAGCGAAGGGTTTTTTTGGCAAAGACTGCAAGGGCTATTGCCACTGCAAGTTGACCTTCTACCATCAGGGTCTACCAGTCGAAGTGGGATGTCTTTCGACGTTGGTGCAGGAATCAGAAGCTTTCCTCCTCCAGTACCTCTGTGACCCAAATAGCAGACTTCCTCCTTTTCCTGAGGGAAAAATGCGGTCTGGCGGTCTCAACCATAAAGGGTTATAGAAGCATGCTAGCCTCAGTGTTCAGGCACAGGTGATTGAACATCTCGGAAGATAAAGATCTCCATGACCTGATAAGATCTTTCGAGACAACTAAGAAAGTCTCTAATTTGACGCCAAGCTGGAATCTCGATGTAGTCTTGTTTTTCCTGAGGTCATCGAGATTTGAACCACCTCAATCAGCCTCATTTAGAGACCTAACGATGAAGTCCCTGTTTCTCATGGCTTTGGCTTCGGCTAGGAGAGTAAGTGAGTTGCAAGCCTTAGAAGGAAGTGTAGGATTCAAAGGAGACAACGTGATTTGTTCCTTTCTTCCTTCTTAGCCAAGTACGAAAACCCCTCCACTCCTTGGCCCAGGAGTTTTGAGGTAAAAGGCTTATCCTCCCTCGTTGGAGTAGAAACAGAGGGGACTCTTTGCCCTATAAGAAGCCTTAAGTTTTATCTCCAGAGAAAGAAAAAACTTAAGGGCAATATGGACAACCTCTGGTGTTCTGTAAGAGATCCCAGTAGGCCTTTGTCAAAAAATGCTCTGGCATTCTTTATTAGGAACTTAATAAAGGAAGCTCATGTGGCATGCGATCAAGACCATTATAAGCTCCTGAAAGTCAAGCCACATGAAGTGAGGGCCATCGCCATGTCGTTGGCTTTCAAGAAGAATATGTCGCTGCAGAATCTCATGAAAGCGACTTTTTGGAGATGCGACTCGGTCTTCGCCAACCACTACCTGAGAGACATGAAAATTACGTATGAGAAGTGCTTTGGGTTAGGCCCATACGTATCAGCGGATTCAGTGCTGGGGCAGGGAGCTGAAGCATATCCTTTTTAAATTTTTTCCCCTTTGGTTTTTGGTTTTGTGTTTTTATGGTTGTATGGAAGAGGATGCAGGTAGGCATCTCTTACAAGTCGTATTACTAACAATTAGTACTTTGGTTAGGTGATCTGAGTTTTGCTTGAGCTCCTTGCAATGGTAGTGGACAGGTTGTGTCATATAAGTGGGCGGATCCCCTTTGACAAGATCCTAACTGGATTCTACCAAGTAAGCGGATACAGTTCCCATTGGTAGACCCAAAGAGTCTTTTCAGCTGTAGGTCACGCCCTCGCAGACTAATAGACAGTAACTATGAAGTCTTCTGCCTAAAACAGGGTAGAACCAAGGTTTTATATCATATAACATGTGTTGTTTCCCCTTTCTTTGTACTTGAGTGTCTCTTTCCCTCCACCAAGGGTGTCAATCAGCTAAGTAGTATATATCTGACAGGAAAGTGCATGTACAAAAATGATATTGTTATTATACAATAAAGTTTTGTACATACTTACCTGGCAGATATATACGATTGATGGCCCGCCCAGCCTCCCCTCAGGAGACAGGTGGAAGAGAAAATCTGACAAGAAAGTGGGTTTGGTTCTTACACCCGCCACCCAGCAGCGGGTAAGGTAGATCACCTGACCTACCTGTCGCGTGTGCCGCGAGTTTTGAATTCTGTCGTGACGTCAGAGACGTAAGCTAAGTATATATCTGCCAGGTAAGTATGTACAAAACTTTATTGTATACTAACAATATCATTTTCTATAAGGAAGAAAGTAAGTTTATTTTGTTTTCATTCTCCTGAGACCTGCCTTTTACCAACTTTGGTGTTGATTGTTTCCATGAAAGTTACTGTTTATTTTATTTGTTAGCTTGTAATTTGTTGTTGTACTTGAAAATTCTTATTTTTGCATAGTACCATAATTATAGCATGGTCCCTTGGAATAGATATAACCTTGATACTTGAAATTATCATGAGGAGGAATATCACCTTCGCACTCTTTTATTACCAGTGCTTTGTTGGCAAATCTAAAGCTACCTACCATAATTTCAAAGTGGTAAAGACTGCATTTTGTATAGTATGTAGTTTTACATTTAGTGGAAGAAATAGCCTCTTCATCAGAGTTTGTAGGCTATTTACTTTGAAAATGGGACTGCTAACAGAGTTTCATCAATCTACATTGGTAGGAAGGTAAATAAATTATTGGTAAATACAAACACATGTCTCTAGTTGTCAGAAACAACATAACTTGAGTTGAATAGAAATTCTAGGTGTATATAAAGTTCTAGGTGTAAGTCTTGATTCTAAATTCACATATCTGATCTAAATCTTGAATTATAAAAGAAAGAAAGTGCATGTTGAGATAGATTATAAATATTTGGAGACCTTTCTTGAATTGTTTTTTTCTTTTCTTCTGTCATGATTTAGTTATGCCCTCCTAGTTGGTCTTCAGCAACTGACTTTCATCATAAATTGTTATAAAAAAACTGGAGATACGTAATTTTCCTAATTTTTATTATCTTTTGCATTCCTAATTTTAACAGTCTTCTCTTTCTTATGTAAGGTTTAATACCACACAATCTGTGACCAGATTTTAGAATGATAGAATGATCTTCCTGATCAGATAGTTGGATTGTAGGAACTTTAGAAATTCAGACTAGTCCAAGTGCTTTTCTGCTCACCAAGTTGCCATAAATCTTGTTTCAATTTTGCTATTTATTTTACTTTGTTATTTACCTTATTTGTTTTCTGTATTTCATTATTGTAGATTACTCCCTACTTCTCAGTTTATTTTTCTATACTAATCTGCTTTCCCTATTTGGGTCCTTGGACTTGGTGCATTTTGCCTTATTCAGTTAATTGCAGTTGTACTAGTAAAAATAATATAATAATAATAATACTAATTTCAGGCATCTGTCTCTTTGAGTGATGTAAACTACCAGTAATTATTACAGAAGAATGCTGAAATTACCTTGACTCATTGAATTTCAGGTGATGGAAAGCTTGCAGCTTGCTCCTGGGCATTCTTTCCTTAATTTGGGATCAGGCACAGGATATCTTTCAACCATGGCTGGATTAATCATAGGTATGTTTTAGTTATTGGTTTCTTTTTAGATTTTTTTTTACTAGGCTTTACTGTTTCTCAGTAATAAGTCAGTTCTTAGAGGCTGTTTGCAAGTTCAGCCTGTCTTAATATTCTGTTGCAACATTAATTCAGGTAACTTATTAGTCATATTTAATCTAGTATCCAATGCTTCAAATGTCCATACTATTTGTCTGAGGTCTGTATGTGCAATGTTATAATCTCTTAATTTTGCTGAATACTTTTGCAGAGATACAATTTATTCTTACCTACCCTTACAGGCCAGGCTAAAATATATAATAGGCACACCCCTAGACCAGGCAAACTTCAAGGTTGGCCAATTTAAGAAAAAACACATCAACAGAATTAGGAAGATATGCAAATGCACATGGTTAAGAAAAAGATTTTTAAAAATTTTATGTACCTTCTACAGGAAATTGGAAGTGAATATTTCTGACTCTGTGAGGGGCCTCTTTTCCAAGACACTCATTAAGATGTGTTAATTTTAAGATATGTAAAACTAAAACGCTACTAAGCGATAGCGACGGTACCCGCAGGCTGCCTGTATATGTATGGTAAAATATTTATGAGGTGTAGTAAAGTGGGGAGATGCACTACCATTTTGTGAGGTATTCATTTTTTTGTTTTTTCTCTAATACTATTCTGGGCTCAGCTCGTGTCGCTTGCGCAAATATCCTTTAATCTATTATTTCTAGGGTAAATGTACTAAACACATACCAGAGAATAAATAAAATAAGAAAAAGGTCAGTATAACTGACTCGCTCACCCTCTAGGAGGGTGTCGGTATGAACACTAGGCGAGTGAGACCACTACCACGAGCCAAATGCCATAGAAATCTCCCACTACAAAACCCTCCAAGAGGGGACCGTCCCACAGAGAGAGCAGCTCGTACTACTACTACTCCATCCCATGCTTGCGACTGCTGCGCCTCTGGTGGCCATCCTTTTTTCAGTTAGCTTCACACGAGTTCAACACGTGTATTTTTCTCTCTGTGATTTTTGTGCCCTTTCTTCGGATTTTCGATAATGGAGCGCGCAGCTATTGCAGCAGCTAAGTTAAGTACTCAGTATTTACGGTTAGCGAGTTTTTTTTTTCCGTCCCCGAGACAGTATTTGCCGTTTTTTAGGTACAAATACGTTCTCGGGGGCTGGAAGCATGGCAGCATGGTCCTGCCGCATGTTGGGTTCGTTCTTGGTCTCCCATACCTAGAACATCCCTTATTATTTACGCTCTATTTTGATTATCCGCGTCGTTAGGTCTACTCAGGTTGTCATACATGTATGTATTTCACCTTATGTAGGCTTTTTCTATCCAGACCCTAGTCCAGGTTCTTAGTATCGGCCCCTCCCTGACTAGCTTTTGAGTGGTAGACTCGCCTTCGGGCTAGTCGCACACTCCTGGATTTTTCTCCTGCTTGTTTTTTACCATTCTTTCTTTCATTTTTATTATAATATTTATATGTTTTGTCACTGTGAGGTTAGTTAGCGTCTGGCTTAGCCTAGGTCCCGGCTCGTAGAGCCTAGTCTACCGTTGATCAGTTCGGTCGCTTCCACATAGCTTCTCTCTGATCAGGTTGGTTTAGCCCTATGGGCCTATATGCTACCGCTTTTCAGTTCAGGTTGCTTCCCGATAGCTTCTCTTCTGATCAGTTGGTTGGCCTAGGCTTGGTTACCGTATCTTAGTTTACCGCCTCGTGGTCACTACGTGTCACGAGTCAGCCAGACGCCTGCCAGCCCCCCCTCCCCTCCCCCCCCTCTCCCGCTCTCCATAGAGTCGGGTGGGGGTGGGTCGGTCTGTCCTTGCTCGCCCCGCAATGCCCGAGCCTGGCTCCCTCTCCCCTCCACCGGAGGGACCTGGGAGTCCGACAGTCCCTGACTGGTTCCGACCTCTCCGCTTCTCGGCTCGGCCGGGTGGTACGTTGTGGGGGGCCCTGGCCTTCCCCCCCTCCGTTACTTCCTTGCCGCTCCGGGCTAGCTCGAGTCTGTATGTCATCTCGCCCTTCCCTCCTTACTAGAGCTCCTCCTATCGGAGCCCTGGTATCCAGCGGAAGGGTATAGTCCACCGTAGTTGGACCGGAGCATACAGTAGGTCTTTACTAACCGTACCGTATTGCTGAGTTACTACACTCCGCTCCTTCACTGGACCTAGTCCGGTTCATGCATGACATTGCATGTAGGTTTAAGTTATCTTTAAGTTTATCTTAAGTTTCTTAAACCATCCCTACCCCTCCCTTTCATTTTACCGGATCTCTCCGGGATTATAGCCTATTCAGGCAATGCAGGGAGGGGTTATGCCCAAATTTTTTCCGAGCTCCGGCATGTAACGGAGTTCTTTGTCCTTAGTCTGTAAGTGTTCCCCCTTTAAGATACTCATGTGTCTTCCCACTTACAGGCCACCAACTGTGAGCATCCGGGATGTTCCGCTACACTTCAGGACCCCTGTGGGACACGAAGTTGCCGGTCCCATGCTCCATGCGCGCGACTCCGCACGGGGACATCCAGGTCTGGTACCATGAGACGTGTACCATATGTTTACGATCTGGTGAGCCAGCTTTTGGAAGGCGTAAGTATTCCATCTCCGCATGCTGCTCCGCTTCTTTTAGTACTTAAGTTTACGTTATTTACTTTAACTTAAGGCATCTAATTTAAATTATATTCTAAATTTTAGTTTTGTAAGTTATTCTTAATCTAAAATATACCCTCTCTTACAGGCTCCGGCAGTAAGAGATACGCCATTGGCTACCCTGCGGCCTGGTCGGAGGTTTTGGCAAGAACGCCGCCAAGGGTCAGCCCTACATACTGGAGAAGCGATTAGCTCTGTTAATCTTTCCCGGAGGCAAGGCGACTGGGTACGTCGACCCGGTAGAGGCGGACCCCTCTATTGCCTTTATCCAACAACAACTGGCGGCCTCCTTAACAGAACAAGACCAGGATATCTCCACGGATGTCGCAACCCTGGATATAAATGTTTGAACCTATGGTAGGTATAGACGACCTGTTTGGCCGAGGTAATAGTAATGCAGGTACCCAAGGGTCTCCCTTGGGAGTGACTGTTTCTTCTACCCCTGCAACCATCTCCATCCTTCCAATGGCTTTAACGGTTTTGATGAGTTATATACTCCTCCAGAGGCTTCGGTTGGACCTAAGATCAAGTCCAAACATATGGACCTTGACTAAGACGTCATCGTCTTCGAAGAAGACGTCCTCGTCTTCTTCCTCGCGCAAGTCTCCGGCTCGTAATCCCGGCCCGCCCAGACAGTCTAAAGGGGTCTAGCTCCGGCTCAAAGTCCTCAAAGAGGTAAAATCCTAAGGAGAAAATCCCGCCCCACCCGGCAGTATGTTATCACCAGTTCCACTACCTTTGGTGCCTATTCAGAGTCTCCCCTCCACCTCCGCAGCAGCTCCGGCTTTGGACACCAATGCTGGCCTGTTGCAACAGGTGGGCGACCTAGTGGGCTCCCTTAAGACGAGTATGGAACATTGATATCCCGCCTGTCGGACAGGATCACTTCTCAGGACACTATTATAGCCGGTCTAAGAGAAGCCCCTCTTGCCTCTCCCTCAACCTCCAACACTAGCGGATCTCAGCTTCCCCCGCAATGACTCGCTGCCCGCTTTCTCCATGAACAATCCTTGGAGAGTAGCATCATACGCCCCCTTCCAAGAATGGTCTCATCTCCATACCGGAGTTTGGAACTCGAAGAATAGAGGACTTCGAGTTTCTACCCGGAAGGCCTACAGCTCCTTCATAGGCTACGCTAGGCTCACGCCTTCGGCTATGGTTAGGGATGACAGGGTACCAAAGGAGACAGTCCTCTATTCTCGAGACCAGGCTCAGCGAGAATGGCTCAGATGTTTAGAGGACATGGACTGTTGAACGAACACCAAGATCCAACCATTCAAAAGTCCCTTTACCATTTTCACCGATGGACGAGAGTACCCCGCTCCCTTTCCTAACCAAGATAGCTAGGTCGACCATCTCAAGCAGCTCAAAAAGGGGAACCCATGCCTCAGTTAAAAGAAGCAGACCCCACATCTCCGTTGCTCCCTTCAATTGGAGAATTGTGGGAAGACTTGCCTAATACTTTCACAGCTGGCAAACTCAAACCTGACTGTGCTATGGAGCAGTTTGGTGAAAAGCTGCCCAGGCTCCCTGATAGTCTTATTCAAGCGGAATTTGACTCGAAAACACGACTAGCCAGGTCAATCAACCTGATGGCTATGTCTGAGGTAGCAACCATGGCTTATGGTTCAGAACCAATTTTTAAGCTTATGACCAAAGCCCTGACTCAAACGGTGCAGTCAGATATGTTCGAGTTTGCCACTGCCAGAACGAATGTAGGAAGCATGTCCTGCTAGAGGCAACCATTCGTCATGAACCGAATAGGTTACTCTCTTCTAACATCTGGGGCGCAGATCTCTTCCCAGAGGCTATGGTAAAGGAATTCCCCGCAGAGGCTACGAGGTTGAACCAGAGCCTTAAGGACCGTTGGGGTCTTACGGCTAGGAGAAGGTCAAGACCTGACACCAAAAGGTAAGGGGCAAAAAGGAAACCCAGACGTTTCCAGCCTTACCAAAAGAAGCAACCGCGCTTCCCTCACAAGTTCCTACAGTGCCGTTAGTGCAGACAGCCCAGCCCTCCACGTCTAAAGGTCAATCACAGCCATATTTATGTGATATCCCCTCAGCCTCAGCCCTCCACCTCATACGCCATCTCTCCAGCTTACAATCAAGCCTTCGAGAGTCAAGCTTCTCAGAAGTATGACCGCTCGAACAAGGGAGGCAGAGGTAAGCGGTCCTTTCGTGGGAGAGGATCGGGAGGCCCCTTCAATAGGGGAAAGCATTCAGAGGAGGTCGAGGGGGTTACCAGAACCAATGAAGAACTTCAGGTAGGAGGGAGGGCTGTTTCACTTTCGCCACCGGTGGAACTTCAGCCAGTGGGCTCAGAGCATAGTGTCAAAAGGGCTGGGTTGGAGCTGGTTGACGAACCCACCTCCAGCCAGACCTTTCCCCGTCAACTTCCTTCCAAGGAATTGACAGAGTACGCAGAGGACCTCCTTCAGAAAGGAGCTATAGTCAAAGTCAAAAGGTTAAAATTTCAAGGTCGCTTGTTCAGCGTTCCAAAGAAAGGCTCAAACAAAAGAAGGGTAATCTTAGACTTGTCCCGCTTAAACTTAGCCATCCGCTGCGACAAGTTCAAGATGCTCACGATTCTCACAGGTGCGGACCTTACTTCCCCGTGGGGCCGTCACCACCTCTATCGATCTTACAGACGCCTACTATCATATCCCTATTGCAAGACACTTCCGTCCGTATCTGGGATTCAAGATAGGAGATCAGACGTTCTCCTTCAAGGTAGTCCCGTTCGGGCTCAACGTGGCACCCAGGGTGTTCACGAAGCTAGCGGAAGTAGTAGTGCAACCGCTCAGAGCTCAAGGGATTATGGTAGTAGCGGTATCGTCGACGATTGGTTGATCTGGGCCCCATCAGTCGAAGAATGCAACAAGGCCACACTGAAAGTGATCCAATTCCTAGAATATCTAGGATTCAAGATAAACAGATCCAAATCAAGACTCACTCCAGAGTCAAACTTTCAGTGGCTAGGCATTCAATGGAATCTATCCTCACACACTCTGTCGATCCATCCACCAAAAGGAAAGAAATAGCGAAGTCAGTCAAGCAATTTCTAAGTCACAAACTAGCATCCAGAGAGCTCAGGAAAGGATCCTCGCTCTCTCCAGTTTGCTTCAGTAACGAACATCTTAATGAAAGCCAAACTAAAAGATCTAACCAGGATCTGGCGCTCACGAGCAAATGTCAGGTCCAGGGACAAGCTATCCTCAGTGCCTCTGATTCTAAAGAACCGCTTCGGCGTGGGCAAAAGCCAAGAATCTGTCAGTGTCAGTTCCTCTTCAGTTCCCTCCACCAGGGATCACCATCCACACAGACGCGTCCTTAAGCGGCTGGGGAGGGTACTCCCAAGTCAAAAAGGTTCAAGGAATTTGGTCACCCCAGTTCCGTCAGTTCCATATAAACGTACTGGAGGCAATGGCAGTTTTCTTGACTCTGAAACAAGATTACGCCCACCAAGGTACTCCCACATAAAGCTAGTCTTGGACAGCGCAGTGGGTAGTACATTGCATAAACAAAACAGAGGAGGCTCCAAGTCGCGTCATCTAAACCACGTCATGATAGCCATCTTCTCCCTGGCAGACAAATTCAGTTGGCATCTTTCCTCCACCCACATAGCTGGAGTGAGAACGTCATAGCAGACGCCCTATCCCGATCAGTACCCCTAGAGTCGGAATGGTCTCTAGACGAGAGTTCGTTCCAATGGATCCTTCAAAGAGTCCCCAGGGCTACAGGTGGATCTCTTCGCATCACAAGCAAACCACAAACTACCGTGTTATGTAGCCCCCAACCTGGACCCTCTGGCTTACGCCACGGACGCCCTGGCTCTGGACTGGAACAACTGGGAGAAGATTTACGTCTTCCCTCCAGTGAATCTCCTTATGAAGGTATTAGACAAACTCAGGACATTCAGGGTCAAGTGGCTCTAGTAGCCCCAGACTGGCCGAAGAGCAATTGGTACCCCATGATTCTGGAACTGGGCCTTCGTACCCCTTCGGATCCCCAGTCCCAAGCTCTCCCAGTCAGTACAAACGAAGACTGTGTTCGCTTCCTCCTAGGGATTCTCAAAAACCCTAACTTTATGGATTTCATGAAGTTTGCGGCAAAAGAGAGGCGAATATTGACCCTCAGAATATTCTTTTCCTGGAATCCGATAAAAGGGATTCAACTTTGAGGCAGTATGATGCTGCCGTCAAAAAGTTAGCAATCTTCCTGAGGGAGTCAGATATCAGATTCATGACAGTTAATTCTGCTATATCCCTTTTCAGATCTTTATTTGAAAAGGGTTTAGCAGCTAGCACTATTACGACAAACAAAGTCAGCATTGAAAAAGATATTTCAATTGGATTTAACATAGACTTGACAGATACCTATTTCTCGTCTATTCCTAAAGCATGTGCTAGACTTAGGCCCTCTGTCAGGCCTACGTCAGTTTCATGGTTCTTAACGATGTCTAAAACTGGCTCCGAACGATAATGACACATGCTCGTTTATGATGCTCCTAAGGAAAACTCTGTTTTTATTAAGCCTAGCTTCAGGAGCAAGAATTTCAGAACTGTCGGCTTTATCCAGAGATCCGGATCATGTTCAATTCCTTCCACAGGGGAAGTGCTACTTTCTCCGGAACGTAGTTTTTTAGCAAGAATGAAGATCCTTTGATGAGGTGGGAACCTTGGAAGGTATTACCCCTTCCGCAAGATGTTTCCCTTTGTCCAGTTTCAACCTTACGAGCCTTTCTATCCAGGACCTCCTCTTCCTCATCGGGGCCCTCTTTAGGGGGAAAAGGGAAAAAGTGTGTACTTTATCCACTAAAGGCGTCGTAAGGCAAGAAATCCTGTACTTTATCAAACAAGCCAATCCTGACTCCTTTCCAAAGCACATGATGTCAGGGCAGTAGCCACCTCAATTAATTACTTCCAGCATATGAATTTGATGATTTTAAAGAAGTATTCCGGATGGAAATCGCCGACAGTGTTCAAACGTACTACCTTAAGTCCTTGGAAGCTCTGAAATTCCCAGCAGTAGCAGCGGGTAACATAGTTTCCCCTGACTCTAGTTTGATTATATAGTGTCCCTTTTGTCTGGTTAGGGACACACACAGCTGATTACCATACTGATCTCATAGATGTTATCCCCTTATTTTTATGCTAGGGGATACATCATATTACAATGGTTACGGGTTTTGTATATTAAGTCATATACATTCCTGAGATATATATTTTTGTGATTGATCAAATATTTTATGTAACCTTTATATTAATTGCTATTTCTATTTTGTACATGTTGTTACACAGATTTATTATGATAGGTAATCATTTTACCTATTTGTATATATGTAAATTACCTTATATTATTAACATAATTAGTTTTAAGGGTATTTTAAGCATAATTCTGATTTGTTTTACTGTGTATTTGTATCTTTTTAAGCAATTATATTCATTCATTTATTTTGTATCTTTTATTTGAGACCTATTCTGTTTACTTTTCTTTTACAATCTTGTCTGTTTCTCTGGTACGATTTCGCGCAAGCGACACGAGCTGAGCCCAGAAAAAGGATTTTGACGTAAGGAAAATCTATTTCATGGGCGATTGGCTTCGTGTCTCCAGCGAAATACCCCCCCTACCCGTCCCTTCGCTCAAGATTGTCTGCTAACTTCAGATGGCCACCAGAGGCGCAGCAGTCGCAAGCATGGGATGGAGTAGTAGTAGTACGAGCTGCTCTCTCTGTGGGACGGCTCCCCTCTTGGAGGGTTTTGTAGTGGGAGATTTCTATTGGCATTTGGCTCGTGGTAGTGGTCTCACTCGCCTAGTGTTCATACGACACCCTCCTAGAGGGTAGCGAGTCAGTTATACTGACCTTTTTTCTTTATTTTATTTATTCTCTGGTATGTGTTAGTACATTTACCCTAGAAATAATAGATTAAAGGATATTTCGCTGGCGACACGAGCAATCGCCCAGAAATAGATTTTTCCTTACGTCAAAATCCTTTTTCTTTGCACTTTGCAAAATCACAATTGAAGCTGACGTATCACAAAAGAACTAAAGCCAACCGCAATCCCTGCGTATATTTGTGTGCAAATAAATACAAAGAAATCCTGGGATAGGGAAGTGCAGTACATTCCCCAGTGAAATTACAAGTCGCACTGATCCACCTCGATCCTATACAGGCAGTCCCTGGTTATCAGTGGACTGTTAGCAGTGATCTGGTTTTATGGCACTTGTCTAGCTCCATAAAATTAGCGAGTTATGGTGCCGATAACCGGTTATGGCACCATAAGGGTGCTTATGGTGCCGATAACCGGTTATGGTACCATAAGGGTGCTTATGGTGCCGATAACCAGTTATGGCGCCATAAGGGTGCTTATGGTGCTGATTAACAGGTTATGGCGCCATAAGGGTGCTTATGGTGCCGATAACCAGTTATGGCGCCATAAGGGTGCTTATGGTGCCATACGATAAATGGTTATGGTGCCTTAAGGGTGTTTATGGTGCCAATAACCAGTTATGGTGCCATAAGGATGCTTATGGTGCCATAAGGGTGCTTATGGTGCTGATAACCAGTTATGGTGCCATAAGGGTGCTTATGGTGCCAATAACCAGTTATGGTGCCAATAACCAGTTATGGTGCCATAAGGGGGCTTATGGTGCCAATAACCAGTTATGGTGCCATAAAGTTATGGTGCCATAAGGGGGCTTATGGTGCCATAAGGGTGCCTATTGTGCTAGGGCCGCATTCTCAAAACTTCCAAAGGCGCCGTTCCTGTCGGCCATTACTCGAAAGGTTCATACTCAAAACACCGAGTGTGCGCCGCCATCTTGGAAATATGGCGCCGTGAGAGCCTTTGCGCCAGGGCTGGTTAGAGCAGCCTTTGAGGCGGGAAAGGCAACTTTGGGAATGACTACAAGTAAGAAGAGGATGTCTCCTACCTCTTGTATACGTCAATGGGACGCCATATACATAGTTTCATTTTGCAAGTTACACTAATTGCTTTGTAATAGTGAGATTTTCCTCTGCAGACGTTAGATTTAAAATTATTGGATGTGTATTTAAAATTATTTCATATATACAATCTAAAATTCCTATATTATAATATGATTGTTTTGACCTTTAGTTATCATATATCTTATAAAATGTTCATGTATAATCAATGCTAGAAAAACAATATATAATTTTTAAAGTCTTGTTTAATAAATCTCAATACAGAAAATATATCTTTGTACTATGTTGCCTACTATATGCAAAGGTGAAAATATGTATGCAATTTCCCTGCCTTATCACTTCTCTTCTGGTACTCATAAGGCACATTAAACATAGGTTAAGGTGGTCTGAGATAAGTACAGTACTACATACAGTGACTCACATTGTGAAATAAATGCCACCTAGATACAAATAAGTTATGAAATAAATGAATTTGATGTTCATATTACCTAGGTACAAATAGGTTACTGTATCACTGAATGACCCTTAATAATAGCAATATCAGTGTGTCACATAGTACATTATCTGCAGGAAAGAAATAACATACTAAAGTAAATAAAAAATAAAAACTTACAATAAGGTAGAGGTAACTGAGTTCACAGAGGTATCATTTTATACTATTATAAATAAGAAAACATGCATTATAGCCACAATAGAGAAATAACATGAAATAGCATTGTAAATAAACAAAAACTGTACTAAACTTATCACAATAACATGAGATCACAAGTAGCACGATATAACAAGAGTAAATGGAGGAAAAATAAAAAAGTAAACCTCATTAAATAATGGAGTGATTAGCATAAGACAATGAGGTAGTATATCACATTACTCTTAAACAAAAAAACTTACAAAAAACTAATCTCAATAATGAAGAGGTATATGACATTATGGACACCAATGGTATAGGAACATATAAGGGATGAAATGAAAAAAAAATAGATTTTACTACTGTACAGTCTATATTAAAAGTACTACCACTTTAAAAAAATATATGCATAATATTTCTTAAGGATATCAGTCATGGTTACTATAATGTCAGCTATTACCTTTACACTTCCATTTAATTCTTTTACACTTTCATTTAATTCTTTTTGATTAGACAATATATCCTGAAAAATATCAGAAACATCTGCCAGCACCAGTAGGCCTAATCTTACCAAAGCTTCCTCTGAAGGTTCTAGAGCTAAAATTTCATGAGGACTACCACCTAAAAAGATAATACAGATATTAGCTACTGCAATAACTCTGGAAAAGAAACATCAATGTAATTGTGTTATTGTTGACAGTAATTACAATCAATGACTCCCATCTCTACCTCATTAAAAGAAAAAAAGAAAAAAAGTGACACTGATACCACAGATAGAGTACATAACAATTACTTGAGTCACAACTATACTCTGTTTTTTTTTTCATCTGTCCATATGCCAGTGGTGTTTTGTATGGTAACACTGCGTCCCACGGGCTTTAGATAGTTACGCTATGTGTAAGTTTTAGGTAAATAAAAGCATATCTGGGCGTACATTTGCAACTGAAAAGTGTTTTAATAATTGACTGTATGCAAATTACACCGTTAATATTCGAAATAGGATATTATTATAATCGTTGAATGTAAGCTGAATGTAACTATCTAAAGTCCGGGACGCAGTGTTGCCATACAAAAACACCACAGGCGGATGGACAGATGAAAAAAAACAGAGTATAGGCATGGTTAGGTTAGGTTAAGGTTAGGCTAGGTTAAGAATCGGTCTTGTAGATAAGACACTTTTAACAATACGGACCCCAGTTTTATCCTTTTGAACAAGTCCCATGTTCGTGTGGGACTGCTATTCTTCAAAAGCTCCTAACTCTTTATCCTAACCTAACCAAAGATTAAATGGTTAACATTCATTTACGGCAGAAATGCCATACATGAAAAATCTCTTAGAATTGTGTAAAATATATAAAAATAAAATGATCTGGTTAGGCAAGGCATAGGTATTGGCAACTTATGCAATAATACCCACAGGCCTAGGCATATCATCACAGCTTAGGCTAAAACATTTATTTCCCAGCAATATCATAGGATACTTTTGGATAGCCTAACATATAGCCTACTATACTCTGTTTTTTTCCATCTGTCCATCCGCCTGTGGTGTTTTCGTATGGTAACACTGCGTCCCAGGCTTTAAATAGTTACGCTATGAGTAAGTTTTAGGTAAATAAACGATATCTGGGTGTACATTTGCAATTGAAAAGTGTTTTAATAATTTACAGTATGCGAATTACACCGTTAATATTCAAAATAGGACATTATTATAATTGTTGAATGTAAGCTGAATGTAACTATCTAAAGCCCGGGACTCAGTGTTACCATACGCAAACACCACACGCTGGTGGACAGATGGAAAAAAACAGAGTATAGGCATATATCATAACTTGCATGAAGTTAACAGTACAACAGCCCAAGGCCTTGCCAAAACTCGCTTCAATCTAGGTATGTATGGCAATTAGTCTATGCTAAATAAGGGAGGTTGCTTCCTTTTCTTAGCCACAGGGTCCATCGTGTCGCTCTTTAATCGCTCTGCCATCAACAATCAGCTGATATGCTGCTGTATCGTGATTGGTTCTCATTCTCTAGGCATGCTATGATACGGGCGATGTGATTGGCTGGACTATTCAAAGGCGCCTTTGACAAAAAGGCAGCCTTTTCGTGCAAAGGCAAGTCAAAGGCGCCTTTGAAAATCTTTGTGTATACGGTTTCGCCTTCGTCGAAAGGCGCCTTCGGCGAGCCGTTGGGAAAGGCGCCTTTTGTCAAAAGGCACCTTTGCGTAAGGCGTGTTTTGAGTATGCAGCCCCTGATAACCGGTTATGGTGCCATAAGGGTGCTTATGGTGCCAATAACCGGTCATGGTGCCATAAGGGTGCTTATGGTGCCAATAACCGGTTATGGTGCCATAAGGGTGCTTATGGTGCCGATAACCAGTTATGGTGCCATAAGGGTGCTTATGGTAATGATAACCAGTTATGGTGCCATAAGGGTGCTTATGGTGTCAGTTAACTGGTTATGGTTCCATAAGGGTGTTTATGGTGCCGATAACCGGTTGTGGTGCCATAGGGGTGCTTATGGTGCCAATAACCGGTTATGGTGCCATAAGGGTGCTTATGGTGCCAATAACCGGTATGGTTCCATAAGGGTGCTTATGGTGCCATAAGGGTGCTTATGGTGCTGATAACCGGTTATGGTTCCATAAGGGTGCTTATGGTGCTGATAACCGTTATGGTGCCATAAGGGTGCTTATGGTGCCAATAACCAGTAATGGTGCCATAAGGGTGCTTATGGTGCTGATAACCGGTTATGGTGCCATAAGGGTGCTTATGGTGCTGATAACCGGTTATGGTGCCATATGGGTGCTTATGGTGCTGATAACTGGTTATAGTGCCATAAGGGTGCTTATGGTGCCGATAACCAATTATAGTGCCATAAGGGTGCTTATGGTGCCAATAACCGGTTATGGTGCCATAAGGGTGCTTATGGTGCTAATAACCAGTTATGGTTCCATAAGGGTGCTTATGGTGCTGATAACCGGCTATGGTGCCATAAGCGTGCTTATGGTGCCGATAACCAGTTATGGTCCCATAAGGGTGCTTATGGTGCCGATACCAAGTTATGGTCCATAGGGTGCTTATGGTGCTGATAACAGTTATGGTGCCATAAGGATGCTATGGTGCTGATAACCAGTTATGGTGCCATAAGGGTGCTTATGGTGCTGATAACCGGTTATGGTTCCATAAGGGTGCTTATATTGCCAATAACTAGTTATGGGTGCCATAAAGGGAGTGCTTATGACCGTTTATGGTACCATAAGGGTGCTTATGGTGCTGATAACCAGTTATGGTGCCATAAGGGTGCTTATGGTGCTGATAACCAGTTATGGTTCCATAAGTGTGCTTATGGTGCCATAAGGTTGCTTATGGTGCTGATAACCGGTTGTGGTTCCATAAGGGTGGTGATAACTGGATTATGGTGCCATAAGGGTGCTTATGGTGCCAATAACTGGTAATGGTGCCATTAGGGTGCTTATGGTGCTGATACCCGGTTATGGTGCCATAAGGGTGCTTATGGTGCTGAAAACCGGTTATGGTGCCATAAGGGTGTTTATGGTGCTGATAACCGGTTATGGTGCCATAAATGTGGTTATGGTGTCGATAACCAGTTGTGGTTCCGTAAGGGTGCTTATGGTGCTGATAACCGGTTATGGTGCCATAAGGGTGCTTATGGTGCCATAAGGGTGTTTATGGTGTCATAAGGGTGCTTATGGTGCCATAAGGGTGCTTATGGTGCCATAAGGGTGCTTATGGTGCCATAAGGGTGCTTATGGTGCTGATAACCAGTTATGGTGCCATAAGGGTGCTTATGGTGCTGATAACTGGTTATGGTTCCATAAGGGTGCTTATGGTGCTAATAACCAGTTATGGTTCCATAAGGGTGCTTATGGTGCTGATAACCGGCTATGGTGCCATAAGCGTGCTTATGGTGCCGATAACCAGTTATGGTCCCATAAGGGTGCTTATGGTGCTGATAACCAATTATGGTGCCATAAGGATGCTTATGGTGCTGATAACCAGTTATGGTGCCATAAGGGTGCTTATGGTGCTGATAACCGGTTATGGTTCCATTAGGGTGCTTATGTTGCCAATAACCAGTTATGGTGCCATAAAGGGTGCTTATGGTGCTGATAACCGGTTGTATGGTGCCATAAGGGTGCTTATGGTGTGGATAACCAGTTATGGTTCCATAAGTGAAATGCTTATGGTGCCATACGGTGCTTATGGTTGCTGATAACCAGTTGTGGTTCCATAAGGGTGCTGATAACTGGTTATGGTGCCATAAGGGTGCTTATGGTGCCAATAACTGATAATGGTGCCATTAGGGTGCTTATGGTGCTGATACCCGGTTATGGTGCCATAAGGGTGCTTATGGTGCTGAAAACCAGTTATGGTGCCATAAGGGTGTTTATGGTGCTGATAACCGGTTATGGTGCCATAAATGTGGTTATGGTGTCGATAACCAGTTGTGGTTCCGTAAGGGTGCTTATGGTGCTGATAACCGATTATGGTGCCATAAGGGTGCTTATGGTGCCATAAGGGTGTTTATGGTGTCATAAGGGTGCTTATGGTGCCATAAGGGTGCTTATGGTGCCATAAGGGTGCTTATGGTGCCATAAGGGTGCTTATGGTGCTGATAACCAGTTATAGTGCCATAAGGGTGCTTATGGTGCTGATAACTGGTTATGGTTCCATAAGGGTGCTTATGGTGCTAATAACCAGTTATGGTTCCATAAGGGTGCTTATGGTGCTGATAACCGGCTATGGTGCCATAAGCGTGCTTATGGTGCCGATAACCAATTATGGTCCCATAAGGGTGCTTATGGTGCTGATAACCTGTTATGGTGCCATAAGGGTGCTTATGGTGCTGATAACTGGTTATGGTGCCAAAAACCGGTTATGGTTCCATAAGGGTGCTTATGGTGCCAATAACTGGTTATGGTTCCATAAGGGTGCTTATGGTGCCGATAACCAGTTATGGTTCCATAAGGGTGCTTATGGTGCCGATAACCAGTTATGGTGCCATAAGGGTGCTTATTATGTCAGTTAACCAGTTATGGTTCCATAAGGGTGCTTATGGTGCCGATAACCAGTTATGGATCTATAAGGGTGCTTATAGTGGCGATATCCAGTTATGGTGCCATAAGGGTGCTAAGAGTGCCAATAACCAGTTATGGTGCCAATAACCGGTTATGGTGCCATATGGGTGCTTATGGTGCCAATAACTAGTTATGGTGCCATAAGGGTGCTTATGGTGCCAATAACCGGTTATGGTGCCATAAGGGTGCTTATGGTGCCGATAACCAGTTATGGTGCCATAAGGGTGCTTATGGTGCCAATAACCGGTTATGGTTCCGTAAGGTTTCTTATGGTGCCGATAACCGGTTATGGTGCCATAAGGGTGCTTATGGTGCTGATAACCGGTTATGGTGACATAAGGGTGCTTATGGTGCCATAAGGGTGCTTATGGTGCCAATAACTGGTTATGGTGACATAAGGGTGCTCATGGTGCCATAAGGGTGCTTATTATGCCATGAGGGTGCTTATGGTGATGATAACCGTTTATGGCGCCATTGTGGCACCATAAATAGCCGAGTTTTGGTTAATAGCAGTTTTTGCTTATCTACTCTTTTCCGGGAACGGAACCCACGCTGATGACCGGGGGACTGCCTGTACTGACCTACTAGAGTTGCCATAAGAGTCCCATAATTCATTCATGGCCCACTGAAATGATACGAACAAAATTTGTTCAAACTGTACTACATGAAACATTGATTTTCACCTGAGGCAGTCTGCTCCCTACTGTAGAGCAATTATGCATCGTGATCATGTCCATCCAGCAAGAGTTAAAATTAAAGACCCAAACGGCTAGTAGCCAGGACTGTTTCATAGTACCCTTCACCAAACCTCTCTTATTTTCCTTCACTGATAACACTGAAGATCCTTGACTGTTTTATGAAGGGGATGAGGCTTGATATTTGAGAAGCAGTGGCTGAGTTACATAATCATGAGAACTACTAAGAATATGAAATGACAGATCAGAGCACATAATAGTGCAGGGCCCTGAAATAAGACCCCTTTTTACAGTAGTAAGTACATTCTTGATTTCTTTGCTATTTGCAGGTGCCTGGCAATACATACCAGCCTATCTTCAGTACCTTTTACTTACAAGATATTACATGCTCACTTATGGTTAGATTAGTTTTTGTTAGGATTGGTAAGCGCAGGTGGTCATGTTTTATCTTTTATGGGAGTGAAGTTTGGGATTTCACCACCATTTCATCTGTCACCTTCAATTCTCAATAATAGCATTGTCAAAAGACAGAGGCTTCTGGGGTTATTAGCTGCTACATCTCATGTATAAACATTTATGTTACTATGAGCCTTGGTCACTGACTCTTAGTCCCCAAGCAAGTCTTCTTTGAGCCATGTAGGTAATTACAAACACTAGTACATTTAGTAATACCTTTGCAACCACTTAAATAGCAGTCAAGACATATAGATAATTAATTGGATTGTAATAATATGAAAATTTTTTAACAAAAATGTGTCTTGTTAAATTATTAATCATATTTTGTCATTTAAGGATTGCAAACCCCATTGCATAATCATATATTGTCACATAAGGATTGCAGCTAAGTTAGTTGGATTCATGTATAATTGAGAGTGCAGATGGTATCTGTTCATTAAATTACCTCCTATTAGATAGAAAAGGAGAAAAGGCTTGTGAAGATAGGAATGTATGAGACACAGTATCATACATAAGTAGGGTGTATGGGTTTGTATGATAGTTTGTAATATTATACATATAAAGGCAGCATGTTTTGTGTTAATAAATTTTTAAAAATTTTGTAGGTCCATATGGAATCAATCACGGTGTTGAACTTCATGCTGACGTCCTTGCTTATGGACTTGATCGATTGGAGGATTTCAAAAAGACATCAGCATTGGATGCATTTTCTTTTTGTACCCCACAATTTGTGCAAGGTTAGTGGATTTTAATGTTTTAAAAAGTTGGTAGAATTTTGGTGTAGGTATATTAAGTGAAAAGATCTATTTAGTTTGTTCTTTCTAAGTGTGTAGCAAGTATTAGAAGAACCTTCATTTTTGCAAGGTAGAAAGCTTGATGTAATGCTATGCTTCGGTCTATTAATTTATTTTGAGGGTTTTTCTTCTTTTTCCGATGCTTCGTCTCCTGCTGCCGTCACTTCCCATGCTAGTGTTGTGCCTTTGTCCCCTTCCTTTTCTTCCATCAATTCGTCATTGGAAGTATCAGGAGGCCCTCAGGGAAATTTATGTACTAATGTCGCCCCTTCAAAATTTGTCATATTACAACAGCAAAAACTCCCAGTGGGGGACTGGAGAGACAAAGCCTAGGATTAATACAAGAGAGAAAATCATTTTCTCCTCTAGCATTGAACTTGGTAGTACAGCATTTGCAGTTGAAAAACTTGTCTTAAAATTAATGAAAACTGCTTTCCTTGAACCAGTTGTCAGCTATAGTACTTGAGAGCATTCTTAGCATGTTGAAAATTTCTCTCCCATTATTTCCCAGTGGGTATTTTGATATCCCAAACTACTAATTTAATGGGCACCATATTTTTGTTAGGTCTTAGCCTTTGTTATTGAAGTATGTGTTCCATTTTCTGCCTTCTGTCATTGATTTGATTGCTCCTACTTCAGGTCCAACTTGTTAAGGAAGTAGTCACCATTTCTTCTGAGTTTTTGTGTTTCTGCATAGTATACTCTTTCTAGAAGAGAGGTATTACTGTAGTGTTTTGGCATTGTGTAGAAAGACATTTTCTAAACTAACAGAAAATATCTTATCTTTTTTATCCAGTGCTAGTGTCCCTTTCCAGAAAAGTTTTCAAGAACTTCCTCAAGTCCAGCTTTCCTTGCATCCATGAACAGTGTTAATGGTTCTGTAGCATGCCCCCGACATTGGCATATGAGTGATAGTTCTTTTCTCTTCATAATGTAGATCCACACTAGCTCTGTGCTCTTTGCATTGGTCTTAATTGCAATAAGGAGTGCAAAGGATGTTCCTTGTCATTGTGGGGGTAGTGTAATGCCAAGAGGAAGCATTCTAAGGCTTCTTAGGTTGGTATAACACTGCTCTTCAGCTGCTATGGATCCTTCCTTAGAGAAAGTGAGCTAATTTGTCTGTGGCTGCTGTTTTGACTGTTGGGTGTTCTTAGAAGCTCACATTAAATTTATCCTTGGCTGTAGATGAGAAGTTGAGTGAAAGTAACAGTAGCAGCGAGACAAGGAAATACTATTGTACCTCTTACCCTCCTTCTCTTCCTCCTCCTATGCTATATTGTTTTTCTCCTTATCACCACCCTGTCATCTTCAAATTCTTCCCAGCCTCTGGACTGCCAGAAGGGCAGAAAGAAGTCTCAGTCCTTGGGAGACTTCACAGGGCATCGTGTGGGTACCACTCTTCCTCTGAAGAGGGTCAGTGGAAATTGCTGTTTTCACAGGCCTTATCCTCCTAGAGGAGATTGTTTGTGACTGACTGATGAGATTTGTTGAGAAGGGAGATGCTTGGTGTTGCTACCTATATGTCTGGATTAGCGGCTGTCCCCATACATGGAATCAATTGCAGCCCATTTAGAGTATCAGTCGTTGTCATCTATGATGCTACCTGTGATCATCAACCTATACCCTGTATTGATATTTATCTTGGAATGGCAAGTGAATAGGCTGGAATAGCTATGGAACAGTCCTGGACAGCCACTGAACTCACTTGAACAGTGCCAGCTTGCTTTCATTGGTCATTAAGAGGCTATTCAATGATGCTTATACCAATTGTGCTGTTGGGTTGCCCATGGGAGGCTGGCTGTTTCTGATCATCCTCTTATCCTCAATAGCATAGGTAAGGAGTCTTCATAAGTCTGATAACAGGTCCCTCTCAAACTGGTGTAGATTGTGGGGAATAAAGGTCATCTGCCTCCAGAACCACACCAGGTTGAGTATTTCTGTATACTTCTGCCCTTCCTTTGGCAGTCCCAGCTGCCAGCACATCAGTGGCAACAGTTGCTGGGACATCTGGTCTCGCTGGTACGCCTTGTTCCAAACAGTCGGATGCACTTCAATCCTTTCAGTGGGGTCTGAAGAATCGTTGGTTGCAAAGTCAGGATTCTCCTCACACTAGTCCCAGTGGAGGAGAACATGCTTTCTGATCTTGAGTGGTGGCTGGACGATGCGAACCTGTTGAGGGGCTCCCTTCTCCAGTCTCATCCACCCGATCTGCTCCTGTTCACAGGTGCATCCAAGGAAGGATGGGGCGCGCACCTACTGCACCACCTGGCTTTGGGCCTGTGGTCCGACCAGGAGCTTTGAGATCATATGGCACTCCAGCACTTCAGCGCTCTTCTGACAGGTCACCCGGTGGCACTGATGAGCGACAACACCACCGTGGTGGCATACGTGAACTGTCAAGGCGTTACTGTCTCTGCAGCTATGCCAACTAGCAGTGCAGATTCATGAATGGGCAGCTCTCAACTCGGTAGGGTTGACAGCTCGGTTCATTCCAGGCAAACGGAGAATTGTGGCGGACAATCTGAGCTGGAGGCACAGATCGTTGGCCCCGAATGGTCTTTGGCTTCTCGGATAGTGAACAAATTCTTGACTCTGTGGGGTTCCCCAATGGCAGACCTGTTCACTACCGCTCTAAATCGGAAGCTGCCGATTTACTGCTGCAGTTCCAGATCCGGCGGTGGTATTCGAGGATGCGTCCCAGCGCCCCTGGGACGGCCTTGACGTCTATGCTTTTCCGCCATTTTGCCTGATCGGGCAGGTGTTGAATCAAGTGCGATCTACACCTTCCCTGTCTATGATGCCAGTAGCGCCGAAATAACCTTACGTAGAATGGTACCTGGACCTTCTACCTCTGCTGGTAGAGACTCCGAGAGTGCTTCCGCCACTCCCCAACCTCCTATGCTAACCACATGTGAGGATCTTCCACAACACGGTGAGCTTTTTACATCTTCACGCGAGAAGGATATCCAGCAGCTCCTCACAGCGAAAGGCTTTTCGTGAGAGGCTGAGACAGCAATGTCAGGATACCTCAGGAAGTCCTCAAAGTCTGTCTATCAGACCAAGTGGGCCATCTTCTGTGGTTGGTGTCGTCGGAGAGGCTGTTCTCCTCTTGGAGAACAGCCTTGATTGCTAACCTTTTACTCTACCTCCGGAGAGAGAAGCTCCTTTTGGTCTCGGCGGTAAAAGGCCATCGCTTGGCCTTGAGCCCAGTCCTCAGGCTGAAGGGAATCGATCTCTCTTCCTTGGAGGAACTCTTATGCTCATATGAAGCTTTGAACAGGGTTGCACTCCAGTAATGGCAAAGCCTCCTCCCTGGGACATCGTTGCTGTCCTCAGGTCTTTGAAGAGAGCTCCATACGAACCGTTGTCCCTGGTATCTGATAGGGATCTCACCCTGAAAACAGTTTTTCTTCTTGCCCTTGCTTCCTCCAAGCGAGTCAGAGAGCTTCATGGCCTAGCCTATACTGTCGCTCATACTGAGTGCTGGATGAATGCCTGCTTCAGCTTCGTCCCCGAGTTTGTTGCGAAAACCCAGAATCCGGCCTAGGTCGATTCTTGGTTTTCTTCGTTCCAGGTTGTGAGCCTGAGCACAGTAACCAAAGACCTAGATGCGCTACTTTTCTGTCCTCTGAGAGCATTTAGGCACTATCTCCAACGGACCAGCTCTACTCAACCCGCCTTACAACATCTCTTTGTAAGTACTTGCCCGTCAAAGAAGAGGGTTACGAGGAATACCATTTCACATTGGATTCGAGAGGTAATTTGCCACACCCTCTCCCCTCCCTCTTCTCCACTTGCTGATACCAGTTGAGTGAAGGCTCACGATGTGTGTGGAATGAGCATATCTCTTGCCTTCAAGAAGAACCTCTCTATTATCCAGGTGATGGAAGCTGGCACATGGTCTCGCCCTTTTACCTTCACCAGGTTCTACCTTAGAGACTGTACCCACAGCTACCTTGACGCAACTGACCTTGGTCCTGTGGTAGCCGCTCAGCAAGTGGTTTAGCTGCCTCCGTGTCCTCAGAGGTTGGAAGTACCAAATCGAGGATCGAGGTTCCGTATCAGGCTGGGGTTGAATGTGATAGTATGAGTGGCCTATTTTCTTTTCACCTTTCCCCCTAAGTTGGGACCACAGCATTGAAACCCTTTCTCCAGCACCGATTTCTATACTGGTAAGCATTCCCTGTCCAACTCTCTCTCTCTCTCTCTCTCTCTCTCTCTCTCTCTCTCTCTCTCTCTCTCTCTCTCTCTCTCTCTCTCTCTCTCTCTCTCATTGAGATCAGAATTTTTATGGTACATGATTGTACTATGTTTATTAATATTTTATAATATCATTAATGATAATAATGATACTGTTAGAGAGAATGGCAGAGTTCAGCAAGTATTATAGTTTATACTGTATGGTGCCATAAGGGTGCTTATGGTGCTGATAACTTGATATATTTAACAGCTGTTCAACCTCAGCTTGGACCTGGAGTTTGAAAGAAAGATGCGTGAAGACTGGGATTTCCTTCTTTCTTACATAATTTTTTTAATTTATATACTATAATCTTACTAATTCACTGTAGTATTTTCTTTAGTGAATTGATTGCTCTTTACATTAATATTAATATTTGAAAATTAAATCATTTATTTATCATACAAAAAACATACATCTCTGTAAGAGAGAGAGAGAGAGGGAATTATTATTGTTATTATGTGATATCATTTAATCTTATCAAAACTTAATATTTTAAAATTAATAAATCATTTTTGTATCATAAAAATGTGTTTAGGCATGAAAATAACATCGAAATACACTAATTAGTGATTATTTATTGTTGGAAAACCCCGTGAATAGACGAATTCCCTGCAAATAATGGGTAGATATGGTCCAGAGAGAAATCCGTGAATCAGTGAGTCCACGAATCCGGAGAACGCGAATACCCGGGGTTGATTTCATTGATATGGAATTATTCCTTAAATAGGATATTTATTTTGAAGATATGCAGTAATATATAAGGTGAAAATGGTTTTATTACCTTTATTATCAGTTTCTATAATGTGAATTTTTTCATGCATGTTGATGGTTATCAACACCTTGGCCGAGGCTTAGCCTACAAATAAACATCATTACACGACACAGACAAATCGCCAATGCTGCTATTCATACCTATGATATAGACAGAAGCGATCTAAGGAAAAACGCGGCTAACGGATCCCACAACTGCTGATCCACAACTAAGGGATGACCCACAGTACAGGCAGTCCCTGGTCATCTGGTGATTTATGGCATTCGTATGGTGCCAATAACCAGTTAATGGGACTTCCTTTATGTATGTTATGGCACCATAACACTATTATTGGCACCTTATGGTGCTGATAACCGGAACACGACACATTATGGTACCATAAATCACCAATGTACGGCACTAGACAAGCGCCATTAAGCCAGATAACCATAAAACGAGTCTGCCGATAACCATGGATTGCTTGTACTTAATCACGAGAAGACTAGATTGACATAACAAATCTAGTAGTAGTATTCTGTATGGAGGAACATTTCCCATTGTTCTGAATTATCCACATATTTTAGATATGCTGTATACAGTAGTACTATCCTAAAATACGTATTGTACAATAAATATGAATTGTACATATATTATGTGCAAAAGAAAATGTGTCTTAATTATAAGGGAAACTTATGAGTAACAGTCGTAGATAGGTACTTAATGTTGTAAGATGATTTTGAAATGATATTGGGGTGTTTTGGGATGATAGTTTAGGTTCTATATTTTTGTTTGAACTGTTGAGTTGGGTGATGAGCTGTTAAAATAGGCATTTTCTGGTGTTTTGGGGTGTATATACATGTGAGTAACAGTTGTAGGAGGGTAATGTAAGATGATTGGGGTGTTTTGGGATGAAGGTTGGGGGTGTATTTTAGTTTTAAATTATATTGAATTGTTTGTTCATGAAACTTACCTGACAGATATATATATAGCTGTATTCTCTGAAGTCCGACAGATTTCAAAAATTCGCGGCACACGCAGTGGGCGCCAGGGTAGTACCCATTCCGCCGCTGGGAGGCGGATATCAGGAACCATTCCCATTTTCTATTCATATTTTTTCTGTCGCCGGTCAGTAAACAACTGTTTACAGACCTCCGCCTAGGATTTTGAAACTTCATTAGCCGCTTAAGTATCCTAATTATTCTTTCGATTATTGACTTGGATTTGTGGCAGGCATACGCTATCGTAAATTTTTTTCATTGCATTTGATGTCTGAAGCTAGTTAGACCATAGTTTTTAGACTTTGTTGTCTGCATGGGGTAAGGTGAGGCTACCGGAACTTTCGGTAGCACTTCGCTTAGTATATATGACGTTTACATGTTTTCTTTGCATTAAGATCAATGTAATTAGTGAATGTGTGACTGATTACGGAAGAAGTAGGATTCATATACGCATTTTAGAGCGTGTTAGAATCAGGAGTCCTCCACAGTAAACAGAAGTTAGAAATAATGACCTTCTAACCTCCTGTAGAATTTATTTTGCCTAACCCTGTGGTTACTGGCTTAACGGGCCTAGAATGTCTGCTAGAGGATTACATCGAGTAATCTTAGACTAAAGTGCTCGCTCTCCAATCAGTGTTGTGAAGTGTAGTGCCCCTTGTGTTGTGGAGGGGGCGTCAGATCGGCCCCATAATGCCTCTAGGCCTGGACCTCTGTCGGACTCCCAGGACTCAGGGAGAGGGCATGTCCGAAAGCCGCAAGAGGGTTACGGGGCTCCCACCGATCCTGGCTCCCTTCGGTCAGGACCTAGTTGGCGCTTCCCCAGGCTGCTAAAGATCGTGCACGTGCACGAATCTTGAAGGATTGCTTCTCGTCCTCCGAGGCGTTCCTCCCCGCGCGAAGGGTTGGAGCTCTCGGAAGGACTCGCGCCCTCTAAGAGCTTTAGAGAAGAGGACACTTCACGTCCTCTCTCTCGCTCAGGAGGGAACAGTCAAGAATCGGCCCCATAACGCCTCTAGGCCTAGAACCTCTGGTTGGACTCCCAGGAAAACCAGGGAGAGGGCATGTCAAAAGCCGAAGGAGGGTTACGGGTTTTTCACGCTGATCTGGCTTTCCTTTCGGCAGGTCCTGTTTTTGTCGCTTCCCTTCCCAGGGCTGCCGAAGATCGAGCACGTGCACGATTCTTGAAGGATTGCTTCTCGTCCTCCGAGGCGTCCTCCCCACACAGGGGTTTGGAGAGCTCGGAAGGACTCGCGCCCCCTTAAGAAGCTTTAGAGAAGAGGACGCTTCACGTCCTCTCTCTCGTCATGAGAGGATGAAAGAGTCCTGTGCCCTGTCAGGGCTCTCAAATTTTATTTACATAAACGAAGGAAGTAAGAGGTCCTTCGGGTAATTTATGGTGCTCAGGAAGAGACCCACATTTACCCTTTTCGAAGAATGCACTGGCTCTTTTCCTAAGGGACATCTTAAGGAGGCTCATTCATCTTGCAGACAGGAGTGCTTTTGAGCCCCTCCTAGCGAGTGAACGCTCATGAAGTTAGAGCTGTTTCAACCTCGCTAGCATTCCAAAAGAATATGGTAATCAAGGACATTCTTGATTCCACCTTTTGGAGGAGCAACTCAGTATTTGTCTCCTCTCCTCATGGCGCTCCGTTTACGTTATGTAACGTTCGCTTTACTTCGAAAAAGCGGAGCTGATAAGTTTGACGTCCGGCAAGCTGCTTTGCACAGTCAACAACTTATGTCTCTGGTTCGGCATAAGAAGGGCAATTTAGACGTAAGGAAGCCTTTTGGAGGTGCTCGCCGCTTCCTATAAGTAGAAGAGACATTCTCCAGGACGCTCGGCAAGCACCTTGCGAGGGTGTCTTGGACGCTCGGGCGTTCCTTTGCTGAGTGCGTTTCTGGAGATGTTCTTTTGCATTACTAAGACGCAAGTTGTTGCACAGGCGGCCACTGTCTTTGTAAGAAGGTATGAAGGTCTTTAAGGCCCGTCTTGAAGACGAAAGCCGTACGTCTTCCTTTAGTGTTCACACACTTCAGGAGCAGCGTGCGGCTCTCCATGGAGACTCGCATGAGACGTCCCTTGAAAATATCAACGTCATACGCAAAAGAACGCGGTTCGTCATAACATTGAGATGTTGGCAAGGTCGCTCGCCAGGACGCCTCTTGACGGGCCTTGCATGCATCAGGGCGCTCAACGAGATCCTCTCTGAAATGTCGTTCAGAAGACTTGGTGTTCTCTGCTCAGACACGCTCGCAGCTAAGCAGGACGTTTTTTGAGGACGCTCAGCAGGACGCTTTTCCAGGACGCTAAGCAGGACGCTAAGCAGGACGCTCAGCAGGACGCTCGGCAGGACGCTTTTGTGGACATTCGCCAGGACGCTTCGGTGAATGGAAGCTCGGCAGGACGCTTTGCGAGAGAAAAGACTTGTAGACGGCGTCTTATTTGCTGTTCAGGACGTTTCTTTTAGGACGCTTGACGCTTTTTTCTAAAACGCTCGTCAAGAGGAGGTTTTTTCAGGACTCTCCACAGGACATTCCTTTACAGAAATTTTTTTTTTTAAAAAAAGGATTCGGAGTTAGCGGAGAGACAGACCCGAATTTTTCCTTCGATCCCTCTTGCCTCGTCATCGATTTCTCTGAGAATCGGGAAGATTCTTTATACTCGGATTCCTGGGGTGACTTTCGGTCATGTTAAAGGGTTTTCCCCTATTAGCAAGTGCTAATTGTTTTTGTCAAGTAAGGACGTTTTCCCCATTGTCAAGATACTAAACGTTTTGTCATTTTAAGTGGGGGACCCCTCATAAATGGGTAGTTCTCATTGACATAGATTTTAACGTTTTTATTGTTTAAGGCGGATAAACTCATTAACAAATTTCGGAAGAGCTCTCATTCATTGTCAGAGGCTCATCCGGGGAGTAAGAAAAAGACTTGTAGACTAGATCCAGGAAGTCTTATGTCCAATATCATAAGAACATTGAACGGTCCTTTTCGCCTCCTCGGTTCTCACTTGATGATCTAAAATTCGAATATTACTCCCTTCTCTTGGCAAAGAGTCTTGGCAAAGAGTCAAGGAGTTCTTTTAAAAAGTCTCATTCATTAGAACGTGGACAGTCGTTTTCCTTTCTTTCTCTCTTCCTCGTCGAGGAAAGATGTAGTAGAGAATTCGATGTTCAAATTACTACAATACTTACGTAGTTTATCTTTGCGTCATTTTGCTAATGCATGGGTCAAGTCATATACGCATATCGTATTTACCTCTGCGGATAGAAGCCGAAAGAACTGTTGTTCTAATGTATTTAATTGACACTCCCTTCACCTTCCAAAAGATTCTCGGAGTGAGAACAACTCTTCAGGTATTGTTACACAACAACCCACTCAGCTTCTGTATTTAGCGAATTCGGTTTCGTTTAAATATGCCTGCTTGAGAGTTTCCTTTTGCTCGATAATATCATACCTATTCCTTTCGTCAAAGGGAGTAGCTGGCAACTCAGGCAGATAGTGCGAGACGATGAATGAACAAGGCTGCTGTTACTGTGATCTACGCTGTACCGGCTACCTCTGTGACATGCGCGGTTGGTTACGTCTCTCTCCCCTGCGGGAATGGCTGACTAAGCCGTCTCTCTGCCCATACAATCTGGATTTTAGCCTCGGGTTGAGGAAATTTCTAGTAATCATGAATGAACATGCCTTCCGTTTACTTAGAAAATTTCAACAAGATATCTCTTATACCTGTTCGGTGCGGTTTTTACCGCAACGGTATCAGAATTCTGTACGAGTCTAACCGCGGCATAGCACTATAATAATGCTCTCCTGCTTATGCAAAGCGCAGCCTTATTTAGGGAAGGAAGCAGGCTGAGTGAGGGAATGGATGAGTTTGCTGGGGACCATTTCCTCGCTGGAGAGCTTGTTTTCCCTAAATAAACAGCAATTCAGACCTCTACAGTTTTTCCTCACGGAGAAATTGGAATAACATCAAAGATCTAGTAATAATTCTAGTTTTCTCTCAACGGCTTGAGGATCACCTCGGGTGATAGCGAGAGGGTGCCAGACATCCGAACAGAGGAACAGATATCCTGGCACATTGTCTGAAAGAATTGGAAGCCAATTTGGTCGGCTCTCCAGTTCCTCGAAGGGTGAGTTTTGATCGAGTGGTCCAAATCATCTCGGATAATTTCTCAGCTCTCTCATAGCTCAAAGGTTCGTTAAACTAGTGCACGTCCGTGCGCGTCTTCTCGATCGAAGGCAACAACTACTGACGTCTGAGTAATCCTCACTTAGAAGTATGTCGAAAGTTGAGGAAAGACTGAGGGCGTCCTTTTGTTAAGTTTTTCGTAATATTGAAGACGAAGGAGCTTCCTCTTAAGTTGTTCCCTTGTTCATGATCCTAGAGGATTAGCATTAGTCGCCACCATGTTGGCCTTTAAGAGGTTGGATTCACAGAGGTCTGTAATTCAGAGAGAATTGTCCAAAGACCCTTCCCGAGAGAATCGGTGTAATCTAACATCGTCAAGTTAGTGAAGTATCTAATATCTCTCCTCTCTGAGTCTGAAGGCGTTCAGACTATCGAGAAGCGATAAGATCTTCAAGATTAATGGCAGTCTCTTGGCCAAGGCAAAGCAGTGCTGCCTATTTTCAGTGTTCAATCGGAGGGGGCCGTTTCTGGAGATAGTGAAGGGAAATGACTGTTCCTCCACCTCGACCTCTGTGAATTTCTTCTTTATGGTTCTATCTTTCCGTCTGAAGTATGAGATAAGCTAGAAGTCCTAACTATTGTAGAATATGCAATATGTTGTTGACGGCCTCTAGGCTCAGAGATTCGGTTCTGTCAAACAACAAAGCTTCACTATCTTTGAGGCCTGTGGAGATCTTGAAATTCTCTGGATCGCAGGTTCCGGCATGGAACTTAGACGTAGTCTGAGTTTCTGATGCCAAAAGCATTTCGAACCTATCCTTTTCTGCGAACTTAATACACGTGACCAGAAAGGCTAACATTCTAACCGCTCTAGCCACGGCAAAGAGGGTTAGTGAGGTTTTAGCATCATCAGAGGTTTTAGCTTTAAAGGACATAATGCGGTCTGTCCTCTAAGCCTTCCGTTCTTGATAAGAACGAAAACCTGTCTAACCCTTGACCCGAAGGCTTGGAGACCAAGGGTATGGCACAAATTATTGGGCAAGGGCATTAGAGAGTCCTGTGCCCTGTCGGGTCTCTCAAGTTTTATCTTGATAAAACTATAGAAAGTCGGAGGTTCAACGGACAATCTGCGGTGTTCCGTAAAAGACCAGACTGGTTTCATGTCCAAGAACACCCTGGCATTATAGTCAAGGAGTTCTTTTAAGAAGTCTCATTCTTTATGTTTGCATAAAGATTTGAGATTTTTTCTTAATATGAATGGCTCAAGAGGTGAGGGCGCGGCCTCGGAAGCATTTCAACAGAGCATGACACTCAGTAACATCCTGATGCCACGCTTTAGCGAAGCAACTCTGTGTTCGTTCTTCACTCCCGACGGGATGTGAAGACGACATTTGAGATCTGTAAGTCGCTAGGACCATACTATCCGTAGATATATTATTGGGGGCAGGAAGCAACACGAATCCTATCCTATAGAAAAGGGATAGGTGCTGCTTTTTAACTTTGAAGGGTTGGTCGCTGGCAGGCGCGTTCCTTTTCTTTAGCCTAGAAGTTATGGAACTAACTTTGATAGGTTAGGTCAGGTGGTGGTTTTAGCTTCGTTGCCCTCAGAAGTATGGTCATATGGTCTAGTCACATTGTGGTCACCGCCCCCCCGTTGACAGATCATCTAGAGCGCACCAGCATTACAGGTCTCTACCTCGCTGGCAACTCTAGTTAACGCAGAAGCAGACTTTGGTGACAGTAATCACGAAGTCGGCTATGCTAACAGGTGAGGAACCAAGATGTATATCATCTACTTATTTAGTTTCCTAAAAAATCCTATTCTGTCTCTTCCCACCATCCGAAGGTGGGATTCAGCTATATATATCTGTCGGTAAGTTTCATGAACAAAATGTATTGTTATAATACAGTTAAGTTTGTTCATACTTACCTGGCAGATATATATAATTAAAGTGCCCACCCACCTCCCCTCAGGAGACAGTGGCACTGATAAAATATTAATAGAAAATGGGAATGGTTCCTGATATCCGCCTCCCAGCGGCGGGAATGGTACTACCTGGCCGCCCCACCACTGCGTGTGCCGCGAATTTTGAATTCTGTCGGACTTCAGAGAATACAGCTATATATATATCTGCCAGGTAAGTATGAACAAACTTAATTGTATTATAACAATAACATTTTTATTATAATTTAAGGTATATTTTTGTTTGAACTATTAAATTAAGGAGTGAACTGTTTAAATAGGCAGTTATAAGCATTTTTAGTTTAGGAGTACAGGGTAATTGCAGTTTAATTATTTTTTAGAGGGGATTTTGCACAGAGGCTTCATTTGGGCCGGCTGGGGGGCCCAAGACTCAAGTTTTCCCCCCCAAGCCTCAAGTTTCCCCCCCTCAACCCGAACTTGCCCCCCCCCCCCCCCCCTTAAACCCTCAAGCCCCAAGAAATAACAGCCTGTTTTCTTTTTAAATGTGCAATCATATATATGAAATTCCTCAGAAATATTACGTTTCTTGATCCTTTTTTTGTCTACTAGCTACCAGTGATGATGAGATAAACACAGTAGTGGGAGTATAAAATTTTTGCTGAAATACGCATGTAGCTTTTAAAAGCACACAAAATAGCTCAAATACCAAAAAAAAAAACCCTAGCTAATTAGGCTCACTTTGCTCGCCAAACCGTCTTTGCCCCCCCCCCCCTCCCTTCCCCCCCCATCCCCCCCCCCCCCCCCCCCCCCCCATCCCCCACCCCCCCCACCAAAAATCTAAAATGACACCCCCTAATTTTGTATTGTCACCAGTTTTGCATTTCTGCCATTGGTTCTGGGGTCTGTCCCCATGAAAAAGTTGGGGAGCAGTGTATGCTGTTCATGAATTAGACAAATACATCATTTATAACCATAGATGTTATATACAATTTGTAATTATAATTTTGACTTCAACAGGTAACTGCCTCTGTTTACCACCTGACATCCGTATGTATGATCGTGTTTACTGTGGAGCTTCCTGTCCAGAGACACATGAAAATTACATGAAAGGCCTCATTAAAGTAAGTATGCATTACTGTCAGTGACAGTATTTTGTCTGGCTTATGATTTTAGTATAATGAGCTGGTGACTTGTTGAATAGTACATTATTATATTGTATGAAGTATGCTTATATACAATAATAACTGTCTTACACGATTTGAGTTGCACAAATTTACAACAGCACAAACTTTTTATCGGAATCTAAATAATTATCGTACGTGAGTATTTCAAAGACATGGAAATGCAACATTACAATCCTGGAGAAACCCTGTAAAGGTGTTTGTTTAATATTTTTTATGTAACATAAGTTTGAAGCTTTAATGTGTGTATTCAATAACATTAAATAATAAAATAATAATTTCTCTCTCTCTCTCTCTCTCTCTCTCTCTCTCTCTCTCTCTCTCTCTCTCTCTCTCTCTCTCTCATACGGAGATGAGAGAATTTCATGGTACAGTAGTACCTCGAGATACGAAATTTTTCCGTTCCGAGTCGCCCTTCATATCATGAGTTTTTCGTATCTTGGACCACATTTTATGTGTAGAATGGCTAATCAGTTCCAAGCCCTCCAAAACACCCCAGTAAATTTCATAATAAAGCTAAATTGACCTATAAACAATGAAATACTACAACAATTTGGACCATTCAATACCTAAATTAATAACAAAATGCAAAATAACCTGTAAATAAAGTGTATTATGTTAATGTACATGGTATACAAGAAATACTGTACGTAAAATGTGGAAGCTTACCTTTCGAGTGAGGCTATCTCCGAAAGTGGCGACAGAGAGGAGGACAAACGGCAGATACGTACATCAACTTTACGAAACACAAAAAAATGTCAGAAAAACAAACTAAACTTTACAAATCACATTAACAAAACATGTAACACTTAACTTTACAAAAAACTTAAAATAAATTTATTTTGTCTTTTTTTTTATTTTTACATTTTTTTTTACTTTTTTATACTTTACGTAATTTTAATTTTTTCACCACCGAATGGATGCCAGTCCGCTTACGGAATTTTTCGAACCACCCATGAGAAGCCTTGAACTCTGGGTTGCCATTGATGTCCCCTCTCCACCGTCGTCTTTGGTTTGGGCAATCAAATTGCCGAAAATAACGCTGGCCTTCTGGCAGATTGCCATCTCGTTATCGTATCGCCATCGATTTCTTTGTCCTCATTCCATACAAGAAGCAGCCTTTCCATTTCATTATGCACATGGCTCCTCTTGTTGACAAAATAGTGACGCCCTTGGTGGAAGTGTAGCTGCTTTGATGGCTTCCTTCTGCTTAAGGATGGTACCTATCGTCGACGGATTTCGGCCATATTCCTTAGCAATCACACTCACCGCAAACCCAGCTTCATACTTTTTTATTATCTCCATTTTTGTCTCCATAGAAAGCATTCCCTTCTTTCTGGGAACTTCAGCAACTTTCTTGGGACCCATGACTATATACTGGCGTAATTAAGTTATGTAGTAATTATACTAATTAGGTTCTCACACAACACGATAAAGTGCGCAACGAAATCCCAACCAAACAAATTTAACGTTGCTAAACTAAATCGTTTGAGACCCGAACGAATGCCCGGGTGCGGTTACAGATAAAGATGTTGGTACGAAAGGCCGGCCGGATAGGTTAGACCACCGACGTACATAATGAAGATGCATGATAGGAGGGATGATGCCTCCAATAGGAAGAGGGATCTCATGGCAGTGACTAGCATCAGGAACCAATGGGAGAGCAGGAGGATGGTGCAAGTATACTAGTACTAAGATCGCGGCGCGAGTTTCAAATTGTTATCCAGGCGAATCTCGGACTTTCAGAAACCTTTCATATCTTGAAAATTTTTTCGTATGTAGAGCTGTTAAATTTTCGCATTGGCTTTCGTATCTCGAGTTTTTCGTAAGTTGAGCCTTTCGTATATCGAGGTACCACTGTACTTGTAGTATTTATTAGGAGGAGGAGGAGGAGGAGGGCGGCTTTCCGAAAGTTAAAACACTGGATGGAGACTAGGAAAGTTAAAGGAAGCACCACTTTCGCGCCTGCCTCCGTCTAGACTTAGCGGTAAGGCAGGGATGTGGTATGAAAACCGGTGAGGAGTTAGGTTTTGAAGGTTTCCGACTTCAGCACAGGGAGATTTCGCCAGCGTTGTAGAGGCCTCAAGAAGAGCTCTGTTAGCCTCAGCGAAGGTGTCGTGGACTACTTTCATAAATGGATCATCTGTTGAAGGGTCTGTTTAGGTCCTTAGAAGTCTTTAACTTCTTAGACTGGTGTCTCGGAGTGTTAGACAACCAGTCTCGTAAGCCAGATTCGATCAGCTTGGGGGAGCTGTCCAGTGTATTGTCATGCATGGACAAGGCCGTCAGGGATGGCTCAGAGGAGTTAGCATCTCATTTTTCAGCAGGCGTGTTGAAGAAGAGATCGCTGTATTGCAATTTGCGGCTAAGTCTGTCTCTCCCGCACAGAAGACAGAACTTTTGTATGCGCCATTCTCGGGAGTCATCTCTTCCCCCAGGCTTTGTGAAGGATCTGGCAGTAAGTCTTTCAGGAGAAAGCCACTCAAGACCTTTTGACACAGTCGTCGAGACGTCCTGCTGTCCCTTCCACGTCTTCATGGGGAGTCCAGTCTTTTAAGGAGCCAAAGCCCTTTCGTGGAGGATCTTCAGCTAGATCTTTACCCCGAGGAAGGGTCTTCCTAGAGGTAGAGCCCCGGCTAAGTCCAGGGCAAGAAGTTAGATGCGTACCTTCAGTCACCGGTAGGAGCCAGGCTTCAGTTGTTTGGAGGAGCCTGGAGAGAAAGAGAGGCAGACACCTGGTCTCTCAATATCATAGAGAAGGGGTACAGATTCCGTTCGTAAAGCCTCCCCTCTGACTTCCACTCCCAGGGACTTGTCCCCGTCGTATCCTCAAGAAACGAGCAGTGGAACAGGTCTTAGACCTGGCTACGCCAGGATTTACAACATATTGTTTCTTGTTCCCGAAAAACACTCAGGAGGGTGGCGGCCAGTCTTGGACATAAGTCGTCTGAACCTCTTATAGAAAAGCAAAAGTTCAAGATGGAGACACCTCAGCGTTCTGGGGGCCTTAAGACCGGGGGATTGGATGGTCATCACTCGATCTTCAGGACGC
Organism: Macrobrachium nipponense; assembly: GCF_015104395.2. Lineage (NCBI taxonomy): Eukaryota > Metazoa > Arthropoda > Malacostraca > Decapoda > Palaemonidae > Macrobrachium > Macrobrachium nipponense. The sequence goes on along the minus strand of NC_087200.1, from coordinate 140,835,990 downwards.
ATACTTTCACGTCCCGATACACCCCCCAGTCTATGAAGTACCTTCGGTTCGTCCTTGAAAGGAAAGGTGTTTGCAGGTTCAGGGCTCTTTGTTTCGGTCTGAGTACGGCCCCATTTGTGTTCACCATCTTAATGAAGAATGTGGCGAGGTGGCTCCATCTTTCCAACATCAGGATCTCGCTCTACCTGGACGACTGGCTCATACGAGCTTCTTCGCAGACCCGGTGCCTGGAGGACCTGAAAACGACTCTGTCTTTAGCTGCGTCCCTGGGACTTCTGGTGAACTTCGAAAAGTCACATCTGACCCCAACACAGTCCATCGTGTATCTGGGGATTCAGATGGATCAGTGGCTTTTCGGGCATACCGTCCCAGGAACGTCAGCAACAAGGCATAGAGATAGTGTCAGCCTTTCTAGGGAAGGATTCATGTTCGGGTGAGGGAATGGATGAGTGCTGGGGACCATTTCCTCGCTAGAGAAGTTTGTTTTCCCTGGGGAGGCTACACCTCCAACTCTTCAGTTCTTCCTGTCGGACAATGGGACAGAGAAGGACAACTTCGATATGATCTTAACCATCTCAGAAGAGGTGAAGAGCCATCTAAGATGGTGGCTCGATCCGTTAAAGCTCTCAGAGGGCATATCCTCAAGCTTCGGAACCACGACCTAGGGTTGTTCTCCGACGCGTCATCCACCGGGGGGGTGGGGAGCAACACTAGGGGGGGAGGAAGTGTCAGGCACCGGAGAGGGGGAACAGGTAGCCTGGCATATCAACTTCAAGGAGCTGGCAGCGGTTCAGTTAGCGCTCCAGTTCTTTCAGGACAAAGTCTCCGTCGAGTAGTTCAAGTCAACTCGGACAATACCACAGCCCTGGCATACTTGAAGAAACAAGGAGGAACTCACTCTCGCTCCCTGTTCGCTCTAGCGAAGGAAATTCTGCTTTGGGCGAAGGCGAGAGAGATCACGATCTTGACAAGGTTCATTGCCGGAGTCGAGAACGTCCGTGCGGATCTCCTCAGTCGACAAGGACAGTTGCTGCCGACCGAGTGGACCCCCGTCTAATCAGGACGTAGTGGCCAGGAGGCCCCCTTTTTTTTTGTTTTTGGGGAGTCCTTTGGGGATGCCCCTTTGTGGAAGAGTTTTTGCAACCAGCAAGGACTTCGAGACTTCCTCTTTACTGCTCCCAGTTCTCGATCCGGGGGCAGTAGCAGTGGACGCCCTGTTATGGGATTGGACGGGCCTAGACCTCTACGCATTTCCCCCTTCAAGATTCTGGGGGAAGTGATGAGAAAGTTCACAGCTTCGGAGGGGACGAGTTTGACGTAATAACACCCCCTTTTGGCCTGCAGCGATCTGGTTCACAGAGGTGATGTCCTACCTGGTGGATTTCCGAGATCTCTTCCGTTAAGGAGAGATCTACTCAACAGCCCCACTTGTTCGAGAGGTACCACAAAAACCTCTCCGCTCTGAGTCTGACTGCGTTCAGACTATCCAGAAGTTGGCCAGAGCGAGAGGTTTTTCGAAACCTGTGGCTAAAGCTATCGCCACCGCGAGAAGACCTTCGTCAATCGCGGTTTACCAGTCGAAGTGGGCAGCTTTTAGGAGCTGGTGTAGGAAGAAAGGAGTTTCCTCTACCACGACCTCTGTGAGCCAGATCGCCGACTTCCTTCTTTATCTCAGACGAGATTTGAAAACTCGCAGTGTCAACCATTAAAGGCTACAGAAGTGTCTTATCTGTAGTTTTTCGACATAGAGGTCTTGACCTTGCTATAACAAGGACCTACATGATCTACTAAAATCTTTTGAGACCACCAAGGTACCGATAGCTAAGTTGCCTTTTGTGGAATCTGGACGTGGTTCTCAAGTTTTAATGTCAAGCCGCTTTGAACCTCTTTACTCTGCCTCTTTGCGAGATTTGACGAAGAAGACTGTATTCCTAACTGCTCTGGCGACGGCCGAAGAGGGTTAGCGAGATACAGGCGATTAGTAAACCGTCGGCTTCAAAAGGGCATAATGCAGTCTGCTCTTTGGTATGTCATTCCTGGCTAGAATGAGAACCCTTCCAACCTTGGCCTAAGATCGTTCGAAATCAAGGGTATGGCAGAAATCTATTGGTCAAGAGCCAGAAAGAGTCCTGTGTCCTGTTAGGGCTCTTAAAGAATATCTTCGTAGGACAAAGGAGTGTAGAGGTTCTGCGGAGAACTTATGGTGTTCAGTCAAGAGACCTAATATGCCCATGTCAAGAATGCACTGGCATTCTTTTGAGGAACACCATTAAGGAGGCACACTCTAATTGTCAAGACAGTGACTTTAAGCTTTTGAAAGTTTAAAGACTCACGAAGTAAGGGTTATTTCGACGTCTATAGCCTTTCAGAGAAATATGGCTCTCAAAGATATTTTAAGTGCCACTTTTGGAGAAGTAACTCGGTGTTCGCCTCGCACTATTTACGGGAGGTCAGAACGACATATGAGAACTGTTACTCTCTTGGACCATACGTCGCCGCAGACACTATCTTGGGGGCAGGAGGTAGCACTCATCCTTTCCCATAGAAAAGGGTAGGTGAGTTTTTAATGTTTGTAATGTTTATGGTTTGTAGGGTCGGCCGCCGAATGCGGTCTTCCCTTCTTTTAGCCTTTGGTATATGGGAGTATTTTGGTTAGGCTAACTTAGGGGGTGGTTTTGCCTCGTTGTCCTCTTGATTATGGTCATGGTCTAGTCACATTGTGGTCTCGTCCCCGTTGGCAGATCATCTAGAGCGCACCAACTACACAGGTCTCTACCTTGTTGGTAACTCTAGTGAAGCAGATGCAGGCTTGGGTGACAGTAAGCACGAAGTCAGCTATGCTAACAGGTAAGGAAACAAGATGTCAATCATCTACATATATATGTTTTCCTAAAATCCTTTTCTGTCTCTCCCACCGCCAAAGGTGGGATTCAGCTATATATATCTGACAGTAAGTTTCATGAACAAAATTATATTGTAAGATACAATAAAGTTTGTTCATACTTACCCTGGCAGATATATATTTAATTAAAGTACCCACCCACCACCTCCCCTCAGGAGACAGTGGAGATAGAAAATCTGATAGAAAATGGGAATGGTTCCTGATACCCGCCTCCCAGCGGCGGGAATGGGTACTAACCACCCTACTCCCACTACGTGTGTCGTAAGTTTTTTTAGAAAATTCTGTCGGGACTTCAGAGAATACAGCTATATATATATCTGCCAGGTAAGTATGAACAAACTTTATTGTATCTTAACATATCATATTTTGGTAATATCCAATCATTTCCCTTAATTTTGCAACTAATTGGAAGTCTCTAGCACAATATTTCGATTTATGGTGAATTTATGAAAAAACTTTTTCCTTACGTCCATGCGGTAACTCTTCCGAAAAAAATCATACATGCGATTGTGGTAATGTTTGCACCATTTTAAAATTAGCTGTTGTTATATAAAGTTTTAGATATGGAAAATGTGCGCAATTTCTTGCACAATACAACTAAAAACAACCCATGGTTTGTAGCTTTATGAGTTTTTGAGATATTTTCATATAAATAATGATAATTGCCAAAATTTCAACCTTCGGTTCAACTTTGACTCTACCGAAATGGTCGAAAAACAGCAATTGTAAGCTAAAAAAACGCTTATATTCTAGTAATATTCAAGCATTTAACTTCATTTTGCAACAAATTGGAAGTCTCTAGCACAATATTTCAATTTATGGTGAATTTATGAAAAAAATTAAATTTCTTTACGTCCGCGCTGTAACTCTTCCGAAAAAATCATACGTGCGATTGTGGTAATGTTTGCACCATTTAAATTAGCCGTTACATAAAGTTTTTATATATGAAAATGTGCGCAATTTCATGTAGAATACAACAATCAATAATTGAAGGTTGTAGCTTTTCTCATTTTTGAAATATTTGCATATAAATCACGATAATAGAAAAAAACCACGTTCGGTCAACTTTGACTCTACCGAAATGGTTGAAAAACACAATTGTAAGCTAAAAACTCTTACAGTCTAGTAATATTCAGTCATTTATCTTCATCTTGAAACAAATTCGAAGTCTCTAGCAAAATAATTTAGATTTATGGTGAATTTTAAAAAAAATCTTTCCTTCCCTCTGCGCACGGATTCTCCGCCACAAATCTCCGAAATGCGTACGTAATATTCTCGGAATATTTGCTCCCGTTTTTCCATATTATGGCATTTCATAGAGTTTTATATATGAAAATGTGCGCAATTTCATGTAAAATAAAACGAAAAATATTTGAAGTTGTAGCTTTTCTTATTTCTGAAATAATTGCATATAAAAATATATATATAAAAAATTAAAAGACATTTCGGTCAACTTTAACTCGTCAGATATGGTCGAAAACTGCAATTGTAAGCTAATACTCTTACAGTATAGTAATATTCAATCATTTGTCTTCATTTTGAAAGAAATTGGAAGTCTCTAGGAACAATATTTAAGATTTATGGTGAATTTTTGAAAAAAATATTTGTTTACGTCCGCGCGCTTACGGAATTTCATGCATTATTTTGTGATAATATTTTCATCTGTGTTGCTTTTATAATTTTACAATGTGTTATATACCAAAACCAAAATGATTGCAATTTAGTGTACATTACAACGAAAAAAAAGTAACTTGTTACCTTTAACCGTTTTGCGCACAGCGCGATTTGAATACAATTATATATGAAATTTCGTTTTGCGCTATCTATATCGCATTATTTATATATGATAATGATAATTTTTTCATTTCTGATGGTTGCATACTAAACTACAGCCAATGACAAAAAAAGGAGCCAAAAAATGAACTCTTAATCTTGAAAACTAAGCGCGCTGTGATTTTTTGAAAAAATTATTTCTTCCGCTTCTGCGCTCACTCTGAAACACCTCCGGCACACGGGAGAAAATTTTTTTTTTTTTACCACTTCAGCGTAAGAGGGTTAAGTGACCGGAGGGTGGGGGAAAGGAGCTGATTTGTTGTTTGCTGCCATAAAGTGCTCATGAAATTTCCACCCCCCCCTCTCTCTCTCTCTCTCTCTCTCTCTCTCTCTCTCTCTCTCTCTCTCTCTCTCTCTCTCTCTCTCTCTCTCTCTCTCTCTCTCTCCCCCCTCTTCTCTACTGAGATGAGAGATTTTTATGGTACATATATTGCGTAATATGCTTATTAATATTTTCAAATAATAAAATAATAATAATAATAATAATAATAACTGTAATTACAAAAATCATATGTGAAAGTATTTTACTAAATACTACGATAATCTCTCTCTCTCTCTCTCTCTCTCTCTCTCTCTCTCTCTCTCTCTCTCTCTCTCTCTCTCTCTCTCTCTCTCAAAGCGATGTGTTTTTTGGATGATGATTTACTAATTTTCAAATATCAATACAGTAGTACCTCGAGATACGAAATTAATACCGTTCCGAGGCGCCCTTCGTATCATGAGTTTTCGTATCTTGGACCACATTTTACATGTAAAATGGCTAATCCGTTCCAAGCCCTCCAAAAACACCCCATTAAATTCATAATAAAGGTAAATTGATATAAACAATGAAATACTACAACAATTTGGACCATTCAATACCTAAAATTAAGACTAAAAATGCAAAACCTGTAAATAAAGTGTATATTAGTGTACAAGAAATATTATTACTGTAACGTAAAATGTGGAACGCTTACCTTTCGAGTGAAAGCTACGTACATACGTAACTATCCAAGGAAGATTGCTTCTGCCTACGTACTTTCTCACAATGTTCCTGTGTGAGCCTTTTTGGGGGTGGGGTCTTCTACAAATGATTGCACTTTATGGAAAGCGGCTTTAATTTCTGCGGGTTTTTTTTGTATGTAATATGTACGTATGTACACTTTAAAGAATATACGTACGTACTACAACGTAACTATCCAAGGAAGATTGCTTCTGCCTACGTACTTTTTCACAATGTTCCTGTGTGAGCCTTTCGGGGGGGGTGTCTTCTACAAATGATGCACTTTATGAAAAGCTGCTTTAATTTCTGCCGTTTTCTTATTCATTTTTTTTTTTTTTTTTTTTTTTTTTTTTTTTTGTAATACAGAATTTCAAACTTTCTTTTTTTGCACCTCATGACTCTGTTGGCCCTGGTGTCCATCAAAACCCTGTTCAACCAAATGTTCTCTCTGCAAACTGAAACTGAATGTTCGGCTGCTGACCTTCAACATAAACTGAAGTGCCTTGATTATACGTAGTACACTACATACTGGTATGCATGTTGTAAATGATTGGTCTACACCCTCTGTTCAGCAGGGAGTGGAGATTCTACCAACCTTGCAAAGTTTCCAGTTATCCCATGAGAGAGACCTTGATCACTTATCCCATGTGAGAGATCTTGGTCACTTTTTAAAAAAAAATACTATTAGTATTACGTACACATTGACGATCCTGAAAACAAATACCACGTGCGTACTATAACAATGCTGGTACCGAGTAGCGGAGCCACGCCACCACGTGTACATAGTAGATGCATGATGGGAGGGACGCTGGCCAATAGGAGAGAAGGATTTCATGGCCCGCGACTAGCATCAGGAAACAATGGGAGAGAAAGCAGGAGGATGGTGGCGAGTCTACTAGTATACTAAGATGGCGGCGCGTGGCGCGATTTTCAAAATTGTTATCCGGGCGAATCTCGGACTTTCAGAAACCTTTCGTATCTTGAAAACTTTTCGTACGTAGAGCCGTTAAATTTTTCGTATTGGCTTTCGTATCACAAGTTTTTCGTAAGTTGAGCCTTTCGTATCTCGAGGTACCACTGTATTAATGTAAACAGCAATAATATAAATTCATTAAAGAAAATACTAAAGTGAATTAGCAAGATTTTAGTTTATAAATAAAAAGAATTATGTAAGAATAAAAGAAAATGCATTTAACCCCGTGTCTTGTTTTTGAACACGTAGCCAGCTTGGTTGGCTGGGTTCCAACTGTCAAATCCAGTGGGGAGAGAGTATTGCCATCTACGGATCATTGAAATTCTCTCTTTTTCTCTTTTGCTGATATGAGATAATTTCTATGGTACATGTGTATGTTTATTAATATTTTTGCATTATAATAATAATAATAATATAATTAATCTCAAAATTCACATGTGATAGTATTTTAAAGAAGTACAATAATCTATCCATTTCACTCTTTTAAATAAGGACAACCCTCTCTCTCTCTCTCTCTCTCTCTCTCTCTCTCTCTCTCTCTCGCCACACGAGATACTAGCATGCGCTAGTGGTAACTCTCGCCCTCTGTTTGGGCTGGAAGTGTATGTATAAGTATATCTTTAAGGACATTACTACATTTTATGGTAAAATAATAATATACAGTACTAGTTTACAAATAATATTACGTTTAATGAGATTAAACAGTAACAATAACACTCTCTCTCTCTCTCACGTATGGTTATTTGTTTTGTAGTGTAAATAAATGATTTACCTTATAACTAATTTTCAAATATTAATAAGATTAATTAAAAATAGCGATTCCCAGTCTTTTTATCCACTTGGAGGAACATGGGCGGGGGAGTAAATGAGTTTGATATACGAATTGGTGGAGGGGAGGAAGCGGAGTCTAGGAGTTATTCTCTCTCTCTCTCTCTCTCTCTCTCTCTCTCTCCTCTCTCTCTCTCCTCTCTCTCTCTCTCTCTCTCTCTCCCCATTATTATTCTCTCTGTCTCGAAATAATTCATAATTTCACTCTTGAGGGTCAAATATATGATGTTGCCATTCATTGGTCTCTCTCTCTCTCTCTCTCTCAATCTCTCCTCTCTCTCTTTTTCTTTCTCTCATCGTCTCTCTCTCTCTCTCTCTCTCTCGGCTCTCTCTCTCTCTCTCTCTCTCTCTCTCCTCTCTCTCTCTTTTCTCTCTCTCTCTCTCTCTCTCTCTCTCTCTCTCTCTCTCTCTGTTATTTGCTGTAGGTATATATTTTTAATGGTAAAATGTTTAAGATGAGTTTGAAATTATATTAATATATAACCTCAAAGATTAATGCAGTAATAGGTTAGTAATTTTAGGTATATTTGAAGTAGGATGTTATTAAAGGTATACATTTGGCATCTGAACTTTCAAGATAGGCAGTTATAAGCATTTTTAGTGGTGGTTTTAACTATTCGTGGGGGTGTCTGGTACACATCCCCCGCGAATACGGGGGGAACACTGTATACATATTATAGTATTATTATTGACAGTGTTTCCCCCCGACACATTTACTTTTGGCCTATGCCATGCCTACATTTCAAGCGAAAAGCACGACTAATGGATGCTGTGCACTTTTTTAGTCCCATATGAATGCTAAATTTCTTGGCAGCCTAGATGAGCTGTTCAACACTGATGCTGACTTCTGCTGTACGTTGATGCATGTACATTTCAGTGACATTTCCTCAAGTTTGTCATCGTCCGAAGCCTTCATAGATCTTCAAGGAGCACCAGCTTTTCCTTCTTCATGTTAAATATCATAGCCTTTATTCTTAAATGTAACAAATTTACCTTTGGCTATCATAATGTCAGACATTGTGCACCGATACCATAATGTTCAGCCACACTTTACTGAGACCTACCACTTTCTACTTTTGCAATAGCATCCAGTTTTTCCTGGATGCTTAAACTCTTTCTTCAGTGCTATTATTGGGGAGGATCTAATGCTCAAATCACAATAATCACTAAAAAGTTAACAAAAACCACATGATGTATACAAAGAGTTGAGATAAAGCAAGCACAAGTCAGATGCATTAACACAATGGATTCTGGTATGTGAGTGGTGTACTCATTAACCCTTACTGGACAGGTAAATTTATCGATATGCAGCTCTTCAGTCTTGGTAAACTTTGAGGTCAGCAAATTTGCGAATCAAAACACATCAATGGAAAAAGGAATATATGCAAATATATATGGTGAAAGAAAAAGATTCTAAAAAATTTCCCCTACCTTCCTCAAGAAGTTGAAAATTACTATTTACAAACCCTTTTGGGGCCTCTTTTACATGACACTCGTAAATTTTACCAACTTATGTTTTTTCTAATAATGAAATTATTTTATTTTGTAAAATTTTAATTAACTGCTCACACAATATCAAAACAGATAACAAATAAAAGCAGTAACAAATTCTTAGCAAATATGTTGAAAAAATATTTACGTAAATTTACAGAGAATGAAGATTCAGTAACTTTTTTTTTTTTTACTTTTACATGTTCTTTCTAATATTTCTTTGCACTTTTCTTTGTGAAATTACATTTACAACCGACATCCTATTGTAAAATATGAACAAAAAACAACAGCAACCCCTTGGTATATTTATGAGCAAATTTACAAAAAGATGTCGTGAGAGAGAGACGCAGAACATTCTCCCTTCAAGTCACAAGCAGAACTAAAGTCCTGAGATGCCCGATTTGAAGTTTTAGCCAGTGTAAAAGTTGCCATTAGTAATTCCATGGGCTATAAAAGTATTGGTACCTCTTTCCCTTCCGATTCTTTCCAAATCGATGGCGCGTAATATTGTTTATCTATAGGATCAATCCATCCACACCCCAAACCTGTTATCACTACTCCCAAGGATCAATCTGTCCATTAAGGGTTAAGAGGGTGGGTGATGCACTTTCTCCCTCACTCAAACTTCCAGCATTCCTTTTAGCACCTGATTTGAAAAAAACGTTTGGTGCTCAATCTGGAGGCAGTATTTCCAATTTGCACCGATATAGTATCCGGAAGTACGATATACCGAGGTCCATTATATTGGTGACCTGTTGTTGTTAAATACCTTTGGTAGCAGACCCTTTTTGTGTGCAAATGATCTGGTTCTAAGTCGGGTATTAGTACTGACAGTGGGGGGAGAGGGTTATTTTACCCCCACTGACCAGTTTGTGGTTGTAAGTTTTGTTTGGAGAGGCAGACCAAATATATGTGCTTTTGTAGACTTGGCATCAAAGTTACCTCACAAAAGTCATTCTTTACTATTATTCTTATCTTATAAGAGGTGAACCTTCCTTAGCTTGCAACTGCACTTCCTTTAACTACTCAAGGACCCTCTGATGATGACCCAAACAGCTTGGATGTGGACTATGGCAGAGATGATTCCCAGGTTCTGGTATAGTTGCTGTGCCCATCAAGAATAATTCATTATGATTTAACAGTTAAGCATTTCACAATGGGACACATCTAGGCACACAAAGCAAAAAGTTCCAAAAAGAACAGTTTACGGCACATGCTCAGCCAACTCCCTATTATGTAGGTACACTTAGGTTCTTATTGGTGCCATTCACAATGTCGGAGAGAATGAGGAAGGAATGAGGGGAATAGATGAGTGGGTTTGTTTGAAAATTTGTTTATTTTAAAAACAGTTTTATCACAAACTTGTCATCCTGAAATGGCCTGCATTGCTATTTAAGAGGAATGTCAAAAAAATTAGCTCAAGAAGGAAGACATAGCTACTGGAACTTCATTGGAAGAAAGACTTGGATTTGGAAAAGGCAGGTCTTAAAAGAGCTCTTCTGTACTTGAGATTTGCAGTGGAAGGACCTACTGGCTAGGGCTCTTCTGTAAGCAATACAGGCGGCCCGCGGTTAACGGCGCAATCACTCAACGGCGAATCGGTTTTACGGCGGTCGTCAAAAATAATCATTAAAAAAACTAAAGCATTTTAAAGGTATCTTTACGGCACAAATTTCAGTTGACAGCGCCGCTAGCGCCGTTGTCTAACGAGTTCATACATATGTAGAAATGCCGTTCAGACCATAAAGGTTATGCAAATTATATTAACAAATTTTATGGAGAGTTATTATGTAGGTATTAGGGTAAAATATATGCCTCTGACGCTGTTCTATGCCGAAAATATCGAGTTACATAAGTGCAAATTTAGCTATGGATGTGTCAATTCATAAATGTTCATGCTTTTGTTTAAAATGTGTATGAAAATGTATTACGTGAAAGGCATTTTTATTTCTGTACAGAAATATGATACAAAGGCAGCTTTTGAAACTGCCCTTCATGTTATCAAATACGATGTTTTTTTCATGTTCTTTCTTGTAAGCCGCCGCCTGCCGCTCTTCCGAAAATATGGATTTAAAAAAAGTGCAAATTAGCAATCGATGTGTCGATTTTATAAATGTTTATGCTTTTATGTTTAAAATGTGTATGAAAATGTATTACAAATAGGGTATTTTTATTTCTGTGCAGAAATATGATAAAAAGGCAGCTTTTGAAACTCCCCTTCAAGTTATCGACTACGATGTTTTTTTTCAAGTTCGTTCATGTATGCCGCCGTCTGCCGCTCTTCCGAAAATATCGAGTTTATATAAGAGTGCAAATTTAGCGATCGATGTGTCGATTTTTCAAATGTTTATGCTTTTATGTTTAAAATGTGTATGGAAATATATTGCGTAAAGGTATTTTCATTTTTGTACAGAAATAAGATACAAATTAAGGCAGCCTTTGTAACTACGCTCCACGTTGTCAGGGGATGGTTTTTCATGTTCGTTCTTGTCCGCCAGTTCCGAAAAATGCATTGTGTTATTTTATTAATTATGCATCTTTTCCATAAATCCTTTAAAAAGTTATACATTATTTCACTGTATCCAAGAATATTGTATGTATTCTCATATTATTGTATTTTAAAATACTACGGCAAACTTAAGCCCGTATTTCCGCGGAGCGGCCAATGTTGTGGTTTGAAATCAGCTGATGAACATACGGAGTTCTGTTTTTCACCCATAACGCAATTCTGAGCGAATGCTCTTGCTTCTAGTTAGCATAAACGAATATCTATATACTTGACTTATATGAGACAAAGTTATTTTTCCATATACAGCGTGTTTTTAGGCGGAAATATTTATTGAATATGTCTCGTTGTGTATGTGAACTACTATTTTTTTCGTTAAACAGATTACGTTGGCGGCATGTTTATTGAGTAAAAAATTACGTGATTCCGTTCGTAATACGTAATCCTTTATATCATCGTAATGCGAACTTTACTTATTTATTCTTATATCGGTGTGAAACCAACAGTAAAATGTGTTCTTTCAAGCACAGTAGTTTTGATTAAAATGATTTTATCCCAATTTTTATCTACATTTGTGTGTGATGGCAGACGTTTACTGCAGTTTTATCCTTGTTGCCGATGTACAATAATAGTCATTAGCAGCTTGAACAGTTTTCTCAGCTTCAGTTATAACTAGTTTAAATTTAACGGTATACTTCCCGATTGATCTTTAATCTACATTGATCTCTGATCTATGCAAATAAAGTTATTACATTAAGATATCTCAGTTCTATTCTATACATAACGCCATTTATAACAGATACGGTAATGTTGCACTGTAGTACAATGATCAAAATACTAGCCAGACAGATGTTATCCAGTTCGGTTGTACTTAGAAAAAAAAAAAAAGTTTCTCGTTCGGTTGTTCATGGCTGTACACGTTCACGCAACGAGTATAACGTTAAAACCATACTTTCATCATTCTCTTTTGCTGTTATTGAACTTATGTAACTAGAAGATGGATAAAGTTAGGCCATTGTAATTTGATCTCTCATAAAATCGAACTATCATAAGACTAATGATCGTAACCTGAACACTACAGCTACCTGTACACTGTATAAACTTTATTATATCTTTACATACTCTAGACACCCACATGTACTGTACAGTAAATTCTATAGTACTATACTGCATAAATATAATTTTTACTTATTGCGCCGTTGTGGGATTACGGCGCCTTTGACTGGTCTAGAGTTTCGAAAGAAGGTGTGCGGCGGCCGTAGGCTTTAAAATCGCTCAGCGTCGAAAATCGCTTGGCGTCGGTGGCCAGGAACGGAACCCCTGCCGCTAACCGAGGGCCGCCTGTATTTGTTTTATTGCTGAATTAACTAATTCTATTCTTACACTGAGGACATGTGTTTGTTTCAGATTCATGGTCCCAAGATACAGGAATGTATGGCTAGCTACTGTTTTCATGCCAAGATAATAGATTTATTTCTGTGCATGAAAAATGAACATAAGAAAACAAAAAATTGTTGAAAGTATGTAATAAAAAATAGGAATAGGATTGACGTCTGTAAATCTGTAATTTTTCAGCAATCATTTTATGAAAATTGAGATGAAAAGGAGTAATAAAAAAATGTTAAAGATAAATGTAACAAACTACAAAATTTTAAAGATTGTAACACATTGTTTTCAGAATATTTGATGTTCAGTTTAACTTGTCACCTTTTTCATATACATATGTTTTAGCTCTCAAAAGTCAGCTGTATTTGAAAATTTATTTGTGCTTTTCAGGTTTTGATTGTGATAGTTATGGAAATATTTATTCCAAGAATACTTCTTGAGTCTCAATGTCAGACTCATTACCTTGGTTCCAAATTTTTTTCATCTAGGGGTAGATATGGAATAAGACAGTTGAATTAGAAGGCAAGAAAGGCAACATGACAAAAGCCAGAGGAAATGGAAAAAAGTGACTGATGTTACATTTACTGTTTTCCAATAACTGTTGCATTACTATACTGTACAATATTTAGAATTTTATTATTTTTACACCTCATTGATACTATATTTTTCCATGACAGGAAGGTGGTGTTTTAGTAATGCCACTTAATGATCAACTAGTAAAGATAAAACGGACTGGACCAACTACTTGGGAGACAGTCTCTTTGTTGCCAGTATCTTTCTCATCACTTGTAATGCCTGATGCATCTCATCCTCCTGCTAGCGTTCCTCTTCGTAAGTTACATTTTCGTCTTATTTGCATTTGAATTAAGTTTTATGCTAGTTTGTGTTTTCATCTTTTTAGTGAAATAGGAACTTTTGCACTAAGCCTTAACATTTGAAATATAATGTTGTGGTCATGACCATTCTAACTGGCTGCTTGCTTTGCATAGTGGTTTGGATTACCATCTGCATCAGTTTTTGAAATTTTTTGAGAGCATGATCGACTTGTTAACAAAAGTCATTTGGGAGGTAGGCTTATAAAGTAAATTGACTTATAGAAAACTAGTGCCTTTTCTTTTGAATGAATTATCTTTGAAGTTTAGTCAGATTTTGCCGTTATGAGGTTAGACGAGAAAGATCTCTACACTCATCATATGTCCAAACCATCTCAGTATTTGGTGACTCAAGTCAGTTTTCCAGTCTTTGGGTACCACATCCCAGAAAACAGGTTTTGACATAGGAAAAACCTATTTTTGGTAGTTGCTGTTGAGTCCTCTAGGATTGCCTTTCCATGGTCTATCCAGAGCTCCATGGTGACTAGATAATGTCAAAGAATTCTCTTAACTGGTCTTGTGGCTGGACATTGTGTCGCAATGAAACATTATAACACATGTCAGAGTATAAATGGACTTGGGATAAGAGGGCACTTTCTATTATCCTCAGCAAATGCTAATATCCAGTTTACCTACGTCAAAAACTAAGAAGAAGTGGTTATGTGCATATGCGCCGTCATGTTGTTTATATACGACCAAAATCCAACCAAGCCACCATTCCTTTCTGTTTGTCAATGCAGGATGATCCCTTACCCAGATCCCATGTCTTTTCGTCAGGGAAGTGGGAGGGTTTTGAGGACTCAACAGTGACTACCAGAAATAGGTTTGTCCTACGTCAAAACTTTATTTTTGATAATGTAGTCTCTGTCTCATCCTCAAGGAGCTTTACAAAGAAATTTATGGCTGACAAAAAGCTCTTGAATTTTAATCCCAGCAACCCAAAAACATTTTTGGTCCTGGGTCTAGCCACTAGTTTCAAGGCATCATTCTTTATTCCAAATACGTTTAGGTTTGGTAGCAAAGAACAAGAAGCTAAGTGCAAACTTACATTTTTTAGGGTTGTGGTGGAATCACTAGCAAAAAAAAAACAAAAGCAAGCAAGGCCTTCCCATATTACGTTAACCACTCCTGGCTTACAAATTTACCCCAGCCACACTTCCCCCTTTACATTACACTATTTTCTAACAGGACACTTGGTTCAGCAAGGCAAAAAGCACAATTTCAAACACATTTACTTATCAGGGCAAGAAGCTTTGCTGTCTACTAGATTCAGTCGCTGAGACACAATAACCACTGAATACCACACACCAAAAACCAAACGCACCAAAACAACACAACAACTGAAAACAACACGACTAATCACTACACAAACAACACTTACGACACCAAAACTTCACATAGCTCAACAAACACAAACACCAACCAACATCAAGACTACACAACAACCCAAAAGACAACAAACCAACAACACAAACAACCACCAATCAGCACCAAGACTTAAACAATAACTCTAAACCACAATTCACAAATCAAACACAATAGAAACTCACAAGCTCAACAACCTTCAGATGGACACAAGCACAACAAAGTCACACAACATCAAAACAATCAAGAAAGCATAATAGCAACTCACTACCTCTGTCCCAAACCTGCCAGATACAGACTGATCACTATCTTGGAAAATGGACTGTCCCTCACAGACTCTGATCACAGACTGACTGACCCGGCAACTGAGCCAGCAGATAACCCAGACGATCGCACAACAAGCAAGCCACTTGTTAACTATCCATCCACCACTTATGCTCTCTCTCTCTCTCTTGATAGCTCGCTCACTCTCACTCTCCAGAAAAACATATATGCATTTACACACTACCATACAGCAACACCAAACACGAACTTAACATATCAAACACGTGTAAACATTTAAACTCGCAATTATTCCCGATAACTACAAACAATCCAATGATGCTCTCTCTCTCTCTCTCTCTCTCTCTCTCTCTCTCTCTCTCTCTCTCTCTCTCTCTCTCTCTCTCTCTCTCTCTCACACAACCCTTGAAGACGTTGTCAAATGTAACTACCATATCACTCCTTCATAAGGTGAAGTCTGTGGTGACTTATGTAAGTGTGGTGGGTATTGTTGCAATATTATCAAACCTTCCCCGGTGATAGTTAGCATACCCACCTGTTACTAACAGAAGACCAGTGGTTTGCTGCTGTAGTGCCTATGGGTCAAGTGAAGTTGAATTTGTTCAAGCTCGTGGCAAGTGTTGCTAGAGTGTAGGAAAAAACGGACTTTTTGGGATTATCTGCCTCGACCTGTAGGTAAACCTTAATTGCTTGAATTGGGCATGTTTCGTCAACTAATTCTAGTTTACTTAGAATAGTAGTAGATTTCCTTCTTAAAGGAATCCCATCCTTGGCCAGTAATGACAGGCCAGAGGACAATAATAATTGGTGGTCAGCCATTTGCGTGATATATTTTCCTTGTGTACAAGAGCCCAGTTTGTTAATATGAGCTCCTGATGATAATGCAATCAAGAAGATCACATAATGTAGTATGTGAGTTGTGGTTGTATTGGGTCCACTGAATTGAAGGGGTGATCGAAGTCTAAGCACCTTGTTTAGGGACCAGGTAATTGGAACCCTTCTAGAGCCAATCTTTGTAGTTCAAAGGACTGCAGAAGGTGAGTGATTGACAACTTCTACAGTAGTGTCAAATCATGAAATCGTAAATCAGTGATTGTTGTAACTGCAAGGCATTTGTCTTCAGAAAGGATAAGAAATTTTTAAATTATTTCCTTAGGATTTTTTACTGGGCTCTCGGAATGGGTATAATGTAATTTTTGCAGTAAGTATAATCAGCTCACGAAGTATTGGCGTAGTTTCTTAATGTATTGTTCATTATGGAAATATTGCCATATGCAGGTGCCAGATTATTTACTTATCAATAAATATTTCCTTTCAAAGATGTTATACCTAAAATTAATTAAATTGAAATTGAGTAGATTTATTCAACATATCAAAGGTAATTATATTGCAAAGCAAGGAAAATTTATACCCATGAGTCCACGAATTTTAATTTTATTCTAAACTCAAGCATTTTAACAGCAACGTATCGTACTGTACTGGGATGTCATTTTGTCTCTTACAGCTGATAAATAATACATTAAGGCATCAATATTCATTAATAGCAATCTGTAATTAAACTAATTTTGTATTTTGATCAATAAAATAATATGCAAGACATTTAGTGAGCCTAAATATGACTTCTGATGTTCACATATGATTAGCCTAGGTCTATTTTCAGCACTATACTCTCTTGGATACGTAATATGACTGAATATTTAAATTGACAATATCTATGTTAATCTGCTTTATTTGATTATTCCCATTAGTTTTTTCTGGGCTCGACCTGTGACGGCCAGTGAAATGTCCCTATAGCACTCATTTCTAGGTATAAATAAATGCTAAATATACCAGAGAAAAAAGCCATATGGAATGCTAGAGTTAATACCTCCAGCTCACTCACCCTCATAGGGGGTCGGTATAGCATGGGCGAGTGGAAACCACTATCATGGATGCTTTGCCAATTAGATGTCTCCTCTCTCAAAATCCCCCTCTAGAGAGGTGCTGTTACAACGTCTACCTTCCGCTTGCTACTACTACCTCTGCCAAGAACCTTCATTCCTGAATTAGCACTCTTCGTGTCTGCACGCGCCGTTTTCGCTGTTTCCAGGAAGTGTTTTTGCGAAGCATCATGTCTTCCCTTCACCAAGAAGCTTCTTCATCTAAGCTGAGTATTCCATTTTTGTTTTTTAGGACGATGGGGCAACGATGCATCCAATATTTTGCCCTTATCTTAAGACACTTGTTCTTGGGAGCCGGGCATGATGCTCTCCCGAGTCAGCCATTTTGGATGCATGGCTGGCCGCATGCGCGGTTATATCAGAATATTTCGCTGTGTAATTTTGTTCACCGTTTAGCACTTCACTGTATAGGCTACTGTTTTCATATATTTTACCGTCTCGCTCCTGACGAATACTGAGAGCCTTGTTTATTACGGTTTGAGCCTTACGTTATTAGCCTATTATAGGGCCTTTTTCATTATCATCAGTCACTCAGGAGCAAGTTGGTTCCCTTACGTGCGTACGGTGATATGCTTCATTTTACGTTATGTGCAAGTATTGTGGGTTATGTGTCGTAGGCTAGCCTAGCGGTTCGCCAGTTTAGTTTTAAGAGGTGAAGATTCCTCATTCATTCGCAGTGCTCATGCATGTATATTTCTAGTTTAGTTTTTTATTATAATCTTGTATTGCTATATTTGATGAAGTTGGGAGTTCTTTAGGTTTTGGAGGGTGGACTAGGCAGGTTGAGTATATCCCACCACCCTTAGTGGCTCCTAGTACCGCCAACCCGACCAGGCAGATATGTTTGCTTGGAGGGTGGCCCAGGACTAGAGAGTTCCTCTCTTGTTACGTATGTAGGGGCTAGGCCTTTCTTACCTGACCAGATCGGTAGATTCGATTTTGGAGGGTTGAGTTAGGTTCTAGGTGTCCTCTTTGTGACGTCCTTATAGGAGCCATCTTAGCCTACCTGAGCGGATCTGTACCGATTTCGGAGGGTTAGGCTGGGATCTTATTTGGGTGCGGTTTTCTCCCACTTCTTTTTCGTCAGTACTTCTAATAATTCCTCATCAATTATTTTATGAATTAATTTTGTTGAGTGTAGCCTGGGCCATTGGCCCCTTTAGGGTGTGTCAGTTGGCCTACCGTCTTCTGCCCCCTTTAGTAGTAAGCTAGTTATTAACTGCTTCTTGAGAAGTGGTATTCATTGATCGGTTGCTGTGGCCAGGCGATCGCGACTTGTCCACTCTCCTCCAGACCCCCCCCCCCCCCCGGTCCCGGACTCGTTCCGGCGCTGCTTTGTTAGCTCGCTGCCCAAGCAATCCTACCAATGAACAACAGCTAGAACTAGAGCACGGTCCTGGGGATTAGTCGGAGGAGATTGGGGGATTAATAGATCATGTAATCTCTGTTGGTATGTCTCCGGGCCTGTGTTTATTCCGGCAAGGGGTGGTCTACCATCACACCCGCCAGGAGGCTATATGCCGGAGTTTACGTACCGCTGTTCCGCCGCTCTGTTTTCCGTACTTCTCTAGTGTTATCGCTGCTTCCCCACTCCAGTGGCGCCGGAACTAGGCTTAGAGATACGTTTCTAACTGACTTGGAACTACCCCTCTTCTCCGGTGCGATCAGATTCAGGCTTAGGTTTTACCTGTTCTGCTCGTATCAGGGCAACCCCGCTGGTTGTAACTTTTGTGATAACGAGATTATGGATTCCGGAGCAGGCGGAGACATTCAGAGCTCAGTGTTAAGAAAATTTATTATGTAGCTTCTGTTGGTATGTCTCCGGGCCTGCGTTTATTCCAGCGAAGTGTGGTCTACCATCACATGTGCCAGGATGTATACACCGGAGTTCTACATACCGTTGTTCCTGCTGCTCTGTTTTCCATATTCTATGTTATCGCTGCTGCCCACTCCGGTGGGGGCGGAACTAGGCTTAGAGAATGCGCTTCCACTTGGGAATTGCTACTCTACTCCGGTGCAATCAGACTCAGGCTTAGGCTTTGCCTTGTTTCCCTGTTCTGCTCGTATCAGGCCAACTCCGCCGGTTATAGCTTTGGCGATACCCAAAGTATGGATTCCGGAGCAGGCGGAGACATCCAGAGCTTTATTAATAAGAAGTTGAAGATTATAGTTGATGTTACCTTTAGCTAGTTAAGTAACTAGTTTAAGTGTACACATACTGCCGGAAATAACTCCGGCGGCATTATTTGACGATACTCATGTATCTTTCCAACTTACAGATGGTTCGCTGCCAGGAGGTGGGGTGCCCAGCCGTCCTTTATAAGCCGTATGGGCATGAGGTCTGCTGGTCTCATGCCAGCTGCGCCATCCAACTGGAGGGACTCTTGGTCTGGCACCCAGAAGCCTGCATGGTGTGTTACGGCCTCGTTAGGAACGTGACAGATGAGTCGGTAGGTAGCATCCTCGCCTCATTGTTACTCTGAATTCTATGTTACACATATTGATTGCGCATAAGTCAAACTAGATAACGAGGAAAAGTCCCCAACACTGGGGAACCTGATTTGATTATCTCATACAGGTTGATCTGACGCTCAAGGCCTCCTCGCTGACGACCCTTAAGGCCTGGGTAGGGGGGTTTGGGAGGAACGTCGGATCCGGCCAACCCTATGTGCTGTCGGAGGAGATGTGCTTCCTCCTCTACCCAAACACTAAGGTTTCAGCAGCAGTAGTGGCGGAAGTAGCGGCTCCCATTATAGAGCGGATCCGCCAAGAGACCCAAGCCCCTCCAGAGGACCAAGAGGGCTTGTGCGATGATATGACGGAGGAGGTGGCAGCCATCAGCCTGCATCGAGAGCCCATAGCCATCGAGGACCAGGAGGAAGGTAGGGAGGTAAGTGAGGCAGGTAATCGTGGAGCTAACGTTCTCTCCTTCAGCCCAACTCCTTCTTCTTCTTCTTCCTTTCAGGGCTTCTCTGGGAAGTCCACGACCTTTGGGAATAGGTCGGGCTCAGTAATCCCCAAGGTGAAAACCTTGAAGACAAAGTCTCTGTCGAAGGCGATTAGACCAGCCAAGCCTTCTCCGGCAGGCTCCGCCAGGTCGTCATTGGCCCCCAAGCCTTCGACTTCCTCGGCCAAAGCTACTCCCCCACCCAAGGGGTCGAGAGCTAAGACTTCTAAAGCCAGACCGACGGAGTCCAGCTTTGACCAGGAGGCTTGTCCACTCTTCTCATGCAGAAGATGAGCGAAGTAGTTGACTCGAGACTTCAGTTGATGTCCACTCAACTTGCCTCAGGTCTAGAGACATCCGGACAGTACATCCTGTCTCTGGCCCAAAGATTGCAAACCCAGGAGGAATTGGTGGCCAGATTTAACCAGTCTGGAAGCACACCGCAGTCCTTTGCGGTGCTGGACGCATCCAAGCTCCCACCATTTGAGAATAGCAACCCATGGCAGTTGGCTCTACATGCTCCATTTTCAGAGGGCAGGCTTACAATGTTGAGGGTTGCGGAACCTGACCCGTGGAGGATTATGAGTTCTTCCCGCCGGGCCTACAATTCCCCTTCCTGGGCTACACTAGGCTAGCCGAGGAAGCGTTGGTCAGGGTAGACAAGGTCCGCACCCTTACGGAATGGGAGTGCGTCAACACCAAGTTGACACCTCACAAAGGTTGCTATACCATGTTTGTAGCGCTGGATAACATCCCAACACCTTGCACATCAAAGATCGCAGAATTGACACTGCAAGCCGGAATTCTTTGCTCTTTCCCGGAGATCTGGAGTGTTGGGTTGGCGCTCCGGCAACATTCACAGTGGGCAAACTCGACCTGGAGTGTGCCTCCACACAATTCAGTGAACATTTGCCTAGAATTCCGGATACCATGATAAAGGCGGAATTCAAAGCAAGATGTAGGCTGAGCAGGTCAATTAACTCAGTCACCACTGCAGAGTTGACAGCTTCTGTCTTTGTAGAGGAGCCTCTATTCCGGGTCCTGACGAAGTCGCTGCTGCAGGCTTATCAATCGGACCTGTATGATTTCATAGTGGCTAGACGAGCCTGCAGGAAGCATGTCTTTGCTAATACCTTCATCAGGCATGAGCCTAACAAGCTCATAAAGGCATCGATCTGGGGGGCCAACCTCTTTCCTGAAGACGTGGTTAACAGCGTCCTCAGTGAGGCGGCTAGGGCTAACCAGAACCTTCATGTCCGCTGGGGAATTCCCTTCAAAAGGAAGTTCGAGACCCCCGGACCACAAGCCAAAAGTAGGAAGAGGCCTAGGAAGTATCAGCCTTTCCAGACCTCTCGGCCTCAAGCAGTGGTACAGGCAGTTCCTGTCTCCCAAATGAGTAAGCCTTCGACATCTAAGGCACAACTGCAACAGCAGTTTGTTCTGCTGCAGAGTCAACAGACTCAACAGCCCTCGAGTTCGGCTGCCCTTGTGATTTCCCCAGCCTTCAACGCCTCCTTTGAAACACAGGGGCCGAAGACCTCAACCAGTCAATGAGTCTCTGCAGGTAGGCGGGAGACTGTATCTCTCCCGGGACCATTGGACCTTCAGTACGTGGCCACAGTATTGTGTCGAAAGGTCTGGGGTGGAGATGGAAGAAACGGCCTCCTCCACCAGTCAGTTTCCATCAGATTCCAACGACAGACCTTCTAGACTATGCCAAAGACCATCTTCAAAAGAAGGCAATAAAGAAATTCAGTCACCTGAAATTCCAAGGACGTTTGTTCAGTGTACCGAAGAAGGACTTGGACAAACTAAGAGTGATTCTGGACTTGTCCCGTCTCAACTCATACATTCAATGCGATAAGTTCCGCATGCTTCCCTGTGGGGTCGTCACCACCTCGATCTTACAGACGCTTATTATCATGTACCGATAGCAAGAAACTTCTCTCCATACCTAGGCTTCAAACTAGGAAAACAAGCTTACTCGTTCAGAGTCATGCCATTCGGGCTCAACATAGCGCCCAGAATATTCACCAAACTAGGAGAGACAGTAGTGCAGGAACTAAGAGCTCAGGGGGTGATTTTAGTAGCTTACCTAGATGACTGGCTCATTTGGGCAACCAACGACGAGGAATGTGGCAAGGCAACAGCCAAAGTAATAAAAGTCCCGTCTCATTCCGGCGTCTTGCTTTCAATGGTTGGGAATTCAATGGGACCTAAACACACACAAACTATCTCTTCCGCCAAAGAAGTGCAGAGAGATAGCGAAAGCTACGAGACAATTCCTCGAACAAACGGGCTTCTCGTCGTACCCAAGAGAGAATCTTAGGTTCACTTCAGTTTGCTTCAATAACAGATGTTCTGTTGAAAGCCAGACTGAAGCATATCAATCGGGTATGGCGGAAAAGAGCCAACAAGAAGTTCAGACAAAATCTCCTTGATTCCGCCAATACTAAGGAAAAGACTCCGCCCATGGACGGAAGTCCGGAGTCTTTCCAAATCAGTGCCACTACAATTTCCCCCACCGTCTCTGATAGTCCACACGGACGCCTCTGAGCGGATGAGGTGGCTACTCTCAGTACAAGAAGGTTCAAGGAACATGGTCAACAACATTCCGCCAGTTCTACATCAACGCACTAGAGGCAGTGGCCATTTTTCTGACCCTGAAACGACGAGCTCCGGCCAGGAACATTCATATCAGACTAGTCTCGGACAGCGCAGTGATAGTTTATTGCATAAACAGAGGAGGCTCCAAGTCGAGCCAAATAAATCATGTGATGATTGCAATCTTTTCGTTGGCAATGAAACATCATTGGCACCTGGCAGGAGTACAGAATGTCATTGCGGACTCACTGGCTAGGACAATTCCGCTGGAGTCGGAGTGGTCCTTGGACACAAAATCATTCAATTGGATTTGCCAACCAATCCCGGCCCTTCAGGTAGACCTGTTCGCCATGGAGTCCAATCACAAACTTCCATGTTATGTGGCTCCCAATCTGGATCCTCTGGCTCACGCCACAGATGCGATGTCCATAGACTGAAACAATTGGCAGAAGATTTACCTATTTCCGCCAATAAACCTCTTGCTGAAAGTTCTACACAAACTCAGGTCTTTCAGAGGACAGATAGCATTGGTAGCACCCAACTGGCCGAAGAGCAATTGGTTTCCTCTTCTACTAGAGTTGAAACTCCGTTCCAGACGGATTCCCAACCCAAAACTGACTCAAATAGTACAAACTCGGACTGTGTCAGCTTCCTCAAGAATTCTGAATGCCCTAATTTTATGGACTTCATGAAGTTTGCAGCACAGAAGGATGCTAGTATTGACCCACTAAACACCCTGTTCGTGGAGTCAGACAAAAGAGAATTAACACTCAGGCAGTATGATTTGGCAGTAAGGAAGCTAGCCATCTTTCTAAAAGAATCAGATGTCCAAAAAATGACTACGAATCTGACAACTTCATTTTTTAGAACTGTTCGAAAAAGGCCCAGCTGCTAGTACCATTACTACGACTAAACCTGCCTTGAGGAAGATATTTCAGCTTGGCTTTAATATTGATTTAACAGATTCGTACTTCTCGTCTATCCCTAGAGCATGTGCTCGTCTGAGACCGGTAGACCGCCCTCACACGGTCTCCTGGTTTTTAAATGACGTACTCAGGTTGGCTTCAGATACTGATAACGAATCATGCTCATATATAACCCTTCTCAGGAAAACATTATTTTTAATGAGTCTGGCCACAGGCGCCAGAATATCTGAACTGTCGGCTCTCTCTAGAGAACCAAATCATATTGATTTTCTCCTGTCAGGAGAAGTTCTGCTCTCTCCAGATCGGAAATTCTTAGCAAAGAATGAAGACCCACAAAACAGGTGGTCTCCATGGAAGATTGTCCCTCTTCCACAGGACCCATCATTATGTCCTATTATTACATTAAAATCTTATCTGGACAGAACTTCTAAAAAGTCTTCAGGTCCTCTTTTTATTAGAGAGAATGGTGGAACCATTTCCTTGAAGGCCATCAGACAACAAATTCTTTATTTTATTAAACAAGCCAATCCGGATTCAGTCCCTCATGTCCATGATATCCGGGCTGTGGCTACCTCAGTTAATTATTTTCATCATATGAACTTTGAGGATCTTAAAAAATATACGGGTTGGAAATCCCCGACAGTATTTAAACGCCACTATCTGAAAAATCTCAAGGCCCTTAAATATTCGGCCGTGGCTGAATATTTATGTAATTCTAAATCTGTATTTTATTATTTTGCTATTAATTATCTTTTGGTACTCACTCTCACCTATCTGCCTCGCTTGTAATCCCTGCCTTTTTTTCCGGACTGGATTGCTCATCAACCCACTCCTGTACATGTACATACTTCATTAATATGTTTGTTTTTATGTTCATTACCTGTTGCATTTTCCTAGTGATGGTATGGATTTGGTCATATTAGGTGTTTTTTACCATTTGTAATTTGTTATCCTTACCTTGGTTATTAAAACAATAATTTTAAGGAATTTTTATTTTCCTTTCATATAAATTTTTGTTTACATTTTATTTCCAAGCTTGTATGGCCAATTCTCTGTTACTATTTCACTGGCCGACACAGGTTGAGCCCAGAAAAGGGATTTTGACAAAGGAAAAATCTATTTCTGGGGGAAGACCTGTGTCACCCAGTGAACCCATCCCTCTTTTTCCTTTTCCCCACCCTTTAGCTGGCCCAAGCTTGGGTGCGTATTTCAGGAATGAGGGTTCTTGGCAGAGGTGGTAGTAGCGAGCAGAAGGTAGACGTTGTAACGGCACCTCTCTAGAGGGGGGATTTTGAGAGAGGAGACATCTAATTGGCAAAGCATCTGTGATAGTGGTTTCCACTCGCCCCTGTGCTATACCGACACCCTATGAGGGTGAGCAAGCTGGAGGTAGTGACTCTAGCATTCCATACGGCTTTTTTCTCTGGTATATTTAGCATGTATTTATACCTAGAAATAAGTGCTATAGGGACATTTCACTGGGTGACACAGGTCTTCCCCCAGAAATAGATTTTTTCTTTGTCAAAATCCCTTTTTTACCATGACCTTTTTTCATATCCTTTTCATGATTGCTTAACATAATTTACTCAGACCTAGCTATGCCATGTCATCCTGCTTCATCCGGACTTATTGGAAAGCTATGGGAGTCAAAACTGACGAATACATTAAGAAAGGCTTATTCTCATAAAAGCTTTCTTAGGTTGATCTTTCTGTAGCTATTCATTTCTTCTAAATAGAAATTAATTAAAATTAGTTTCACATGCATGGCTAGACCTACCACCATAAGCATATTATATAAGTAGCTGAAAGGATAAGAAATATGAAAGAGGACTTTTTTGTTTGTCTATTTCAGATTTTTTTTTTTTTTTTTTACAATAGAAACCTACTGCTGTAATCAGGGGTTGCTCTTTGACAGCAGCAACAGTCATACAGGGTATAACACGAGTGTATGCAAATATTTAGGGGAATGAAAGATAAAGTAATTTTGAGAAGGAAATATTTAATGAACATGCTTCGGTTCTTGGTGAGGGGAATTTAAAATAACCGTTATCATTAGTGATGCTTTCAGCGATGGAGTTCGTAGCGAAAAGTCGGATCGAGTAGCCTGAGATGTTGGGGGAGCGGAGGTGCCATATAGGAGTGATGGAGGGATAAGGCAGATGTTAATAAAATATCTTACAAAAAATATATTATTTTGGTTTTGGAAAAAAATGCATGCAACATTGAATCTGTTTCCCTACCTATCCGTGGTATTTCCTGGACACCGATTAAAAAAAAAAAAAAAAAAAAAAAAAGTAAGCCTAACTGAATCTCTCATCCATCAAAGGTAAGCGCCTCAGTGGCGTGATCGGTATGGTCTTGACCTGCCACCTCGGTGGCTGCAAGTTCGATTATCGGGCATTCCATTGAGGGATGAGAGATGTATTTCTGGTGATAGAAGTTCACTTTCGATGTGATTCGGAAGTCACGCAAAGCCATTGGTCCCGTTGCTGAATAACCACTGGTTCCATGCAACGTAAAAACACCATACAAACAAACAAACAAACAAACATGAAAGGTAAGTTTGCTTAATCATTAGACTTGTTCATTAGACACCTAACAAAGATTTCAAGTGTATTTTTAAAAATCTCTCCCTCTCCATCTAAAGTATTCATCAGACATCAGTTATAGGTGTAGACCTAGTCATGATTCCTGATTCAACAATATCGTGACAAGGCGCTAGAATTCAAAATTCACAAATGAATGTTGCTCAGCCAACATTTACACTACTGTATTGGCTTGCTCTCTTGTGTTGCTTTGAGGAGTTCCACTTCTAAGGCCATGTTCTAAATTTTGCCGTTCTCTAAACAATTTTATTCATCTATGTATGATTCTCTTCGGTATATTAAGCTTTCTTGATATCTCTAAAACAGGAACTTTCACTAGTGGAGTGCAATAATTCTCTCTCGCTCAGTGGTGTATGATAAATGACACATTGACATTCGATTCTCACACACATCACGACATAGAAAATGGTTCACACTGTTAGGTTTTTTTTTTTTTTTTATCTTTGATAGCATTTTGTGAGTTTCCAATGTTTTCTGTAAAATTTAACAAATGGAATTGTTCAATTACCTTCAACTAAATATTGAAGTTGTAATGTAAGGACTATGTTTATGCAATACTACCAGTGATAGGTGTCTCCTATCTACTTCGTAATGTATGTCAATAGTTGTGATATGACGTTTTTTATCGGTTCGTTTCATGCACATCAATTTTGCTATATGGAAAATAGTTTTATGCAGTATTATAACATGATGTTTTAAAGATATCAGTGACTGTTTTTAATGTCATTACATAAGATTTCTTCCATCTTTAAAAAGGAAAATGGATTATAATAAGGTATGAATCATACGTCAGGCAGGTGTACGAAAACTTATGAAACTCTGCCACCACTTATTTGAGCGTGTGTGCCTAGCAGTGTTGGGTGAGTAATTTTCACGGTGTAGATAATATTTAAGGAAACCCACCCGTGAAGGTCTTGGTTTAGAAAGAAGGATCCTTTCTTTCCCTCTTACTGACGGATAAAACGTGGACAGTTTTGGAATTTATCTCTTTGCCTGTTGTTAAAGTTTTAGGAACCAGTGCCTGTTTGGACAATTTGGGGCTATTAAGTAAGCTGTTTTATAGTAGGTTAGGCGTTTGCTCCACACCTTCGAAATATGGAACAATGGAGGAAAAGGGTATAGCATCTTCCATATGTTCCAGTTTTGTAGGAAGGCATCTCTTGCTGTTGCTTGCCTGGCAGGTTGTGATTCTCATATATGGCGAACTGGTCCACTTCCATTTGTGTAAGCATGTTGGCTATTTTCTGAAAAAGAGTGGTAGTCTAACTCCACTGTGTTGAGGCTGTTGTTTTCCTTGATAGGGATTCTACTATTACATTCAGGGACCTCAGCCCATTTAAAATTAATGCTGTCCGCCCAAAGAGAAGACTTCAATTGCATGTGGTGTCACTGAAATAGACCCCCAACTATACCATTCCTATTGGTATCTGCCTTTGATAGCCGTTCCATTTGTTGCTTTTCTTTTTCCTATAAGAGGATCTTTGGACCTTGTGAAAAAGATTTTCTTGCTGTTGTTATCCTTTTGTGGCATCGTCCCTTCTGAATACCTGCCAGTTTCACATGAGTGACTTACCAAACAACTACATTAGCTGTAAGCTTTCTTACTTTGCAGTTGAAAATTCAAATTTCCTGGCGGTGGCGCTGCCATCTTTTGTGTAGGTAATACAGGTCCCGCCCACTTTCGGGAATACCCTGTACTGCTGAGCTAACTATTGACAATTCGTTTTCTCCCAGCCACAGAGTAACACCTGTGGTTATTTGTTGCAGTCGACTTTCATTGCCATATTGGATTGTATCTTTTGGGTGATGTAATATTTCTTGGTTGGTTTTTGCTAAGATGTCGCCTTATTGTCGGATGCTAGTTCATCATCAGTTGGGTTTTGCAACAGTGGCTGCAAAACTAGATTAGCTAAACTATGTTATGATCCGCACTCCAAATGTGTTAAGTGTAGGGGTCAGTGCTGTAGCAAGGGTTTAACTTGTGAGGCGTGCCGTAGTTTAGATGAACAAGGTTGGAAGACTTTTCAAGCTCATTTGGATAAAATGGACAAAGATAGGAAGAGGAAAGTAGCTCTTAGAGCTGGTAGTAAAACTAGAGTAGAGATAACTCCTGTGCCTTTAGAGGTAAGCAAACCGTCCCTATCTTCTCCACTTATGTCTAATATCTCACCTATTGATAGTCCTCCAACTTCAGTACCAATCACTCCAGTCCAGGTATCCCATTTTCCAATCCCAACACCATTTCCATGTCAGAGTCCAAAATGGACAAGAAATTTGAGTTTTTGGCAAAATCCGTAATGGATTTAGGGATGTCTTTTTGTGCGTTTTTAGAGAATTCAAGTGAAAAGGTTAGTGTTGGGCCAAGTGTCAGTGCCGTGTCTGAGAAGGCAGCTGTCCGTCCCCCCATTTCTCCTAGACAAAGGTCACTGTCCCGCACCCTAGCATCCAGGAGAAGACATGCTGGAGGTTGAAGGGAGACTGAGGGGGGGTTTGCCCACGGTCAGTTGCCAACTCCGTTGACGTGGTTGACTTGCGAGTGTCTTAAGAAGCGCCACTGGAAAGGTGTAGATGTTAGTGACGTGCAGTTTTCGTCTGATTCAGAAGTGCAGCTGCCTGTGTCGAGGTGACAGGTGTGGAGTGATTTAGTGTCGCGTACATTGAAGAGACATGCCTCAGGTGCGAGAGGTATGTCTCCTCCTATTAAGAAATCCAATGAGCACTGGAGCCCACAACCTTCCTGCAGTTTCGCTCCGAACCAGATTTTCCGGAAGTTCGTCAGTCCTCTCCGGATATTTTAGCTTCGGATGAAGTTAGATGCTCACGTGCGGTCCAGTGCTCACGTGCTTGCGATGTTGACTCTCCTCATCGTGTATTGATAGGAGTTTCGACTCGTTCGCCTCCTACGACTCGTGTTGTTTTGATTCCTAGTCAATCGTTTTCGAAGAAGAGCCGTACGACAGCCACAACTTCGACTTCGATCTAGGATGATTCAAAGACCAAACCTTTGATAGAGGATTCTTCATTGGGCCCTTTTAGACATCAGCTTCAAGAATTAATGTTCTTTTAGAAGAAAGCAAGGAACCAGACTGAAGAAGATGGAGTGTCTTCCGTCCTGTCGGAAGAGGAAACACAGGACCAAGAATGGAAAGCTTCTTCAGCTTATTCTAGTCTATTAGGGTTTCTTTTACTGACTTATCCGGACTGTTTTGAGCCAGCTTCGCCTTCTTCTCCTCCGTCGATGTTCATGAAGGATATGAGATCAGCTCCTTTGGGTTAACCGAGACCAGTTCTCTCTCAGTCCTTGAAGAAAGCCCTGAGGGAAGCAGAAGAATGGCTTGCAAAGAAGAGGGAGTCGGGCAAGGCTTCCTTCACCTACCCTCCGTCGAAGCTACAGAATAAAACCTACAGGTCTTATGTGACGTGAGAAGTTCCTTCCTTGGAAGTAACTGCCCCCTCCCAAGGAGGCTTCTCCAGCCTTATAGACTTGCACAGAAGAGCAGCGTTCTCGGCTGTAAAAGTGTTTTCTCCTCATCCGAGTTGGATCACCTGGTGAAGAACTTATACAAAGTGATCGAGGTCTTCAGTTTTCTGGATTGGGCAATAGCAGCGCTAGCCAAAAAAATAGATTGCCAATCTCTAGATGATGAATTTTTCTGCAGACTGGCTCAATGTTTTCTCCTGTGCGGACAGGACAGTGAGATATGGTTCAGAGGAATTGGCCTCTCTCTTTACTATGGGAGTACTCAAGAGGAAAGAATGGTGGTGCTCTTTCACATCTTGAGGAGTAACCACGAACCAAAAGTCGGCATTGTTGTCCTCCCCCTTGAGTAAGTCTCACCTGTTCCTGGAAGAAACCATTCAGCAGGTACTGTCAGACTTCCCAGTCAGCGAGAAGGCCTAAGAAACCTCCAACTACGGGAGCTAAACCTTCCTCTCTACAAAAGCACCCCTTTTGAGGAGGCAAGTTGAGGTGGCAGCAGAGACCAAGGACTAACCTACACTCAACTTCAAAGTCCACCAAGAAACCTCCCTTTAAAACAGTTGAGAAATGAGCGAGAGGTCCTTCTCACACCCGTGGGGC
This sequence comes from Macrobrachium nipponense, assembly GCF_015104395.2. Taxonomy (NCBI): domain Eukaryota; kingdom Metazoa; phylum Arthropoda; class Malacostraca; order Decapoda; family Palaemonidae; genus Macrobrachium; species Macrobrachium nipponense. The sequence goes on along the minus strand of NC_087200.1, from coordinate 140,805,466 downwards.
CGAGACTCCACTACTGCTGGGAAGAATGGAGTTGGAGAGGAGCGGAACAGTAGGGAGTGCAGGTGCTTTGAGAGGGATATGTGATCCCATTTATGCAAGATCCACCACTGTCAAATACACCCATCTGTTTGACATCATACTCGACAGGGTCAACAAGAGCTTTAGCCAAAGAAGTAGAAGTGCTCATCAGCAAAGAAACCATAGAGGAGGTATCAGACAAGAACTCCCTGGGATTCTACAACAGGCTTTTTGTAGTCCCCAAGGCATCAGGGGGATGAAGACCCGTGTTTGACGTAAGCGCTTTTAACCTCTTCGTACTGAAGATGAAATTCCGAATGGGAACCAGTTGATCGGTGATGTCGGCCCTCCAACCGGGCGACTGGATTGTGTCTCTTGACATGAAGGATGCACACTTTCATGTCCCCATCCATCAGAACTCCAGGAAGTTTCTGAGACTCATCTTCAAGATCTTCCAGTCCAGAGCCCTCTGCTTCGGACTGTCAACTGCCCCACAAGTATTTACTCGGATTCTCGCTCCCCTAGGAAAATGGCTGCATTTGATGGGGATCAATACAGCATTTTACTTAGACGACTGGCTCCTGAGAGCCAGATCCAGTCGTCAGTGTGTGAAGGACTTGGAGAAGACACTTACTTTGATGCAACAATTGGTTATTCTTATAAACACACAGAGAAGTCCCAATTGATTCCAACTCAGAGGATTCTCTTTTTAGGGATGATACTGAACTCTCTTGCTTTTGGGGGTTTTCTCTCCCCGAAGAGGATAGAGTCCTGTTTGGCAACAGTCCAACAATTTCTTGTTTGCCCGTCTTGCTCAGCCCTAGAATGGATGAGCCTCCTCGGGACCCATGCTTCAGTGGAGAGTTTTGTCAGGTTAGGACGTCTATACATGAGGTCTCCAGTTCTTCCTGAAAGCAAATTGGTCTCGGAAGATGCAACCAGACTCGCTAGTCTTCCCTTTGTCAGAAGAAATAAAAGTGGGTCTTCGTTGGTGGCAGTCGAGGGAAAGATTACAATAAGGACTTTCCTTAGACGTGTCGAACCCAGACCTACAGTTTTTCTCAGATGCCTCAGACAGTGAATGGGGAGCCTTTCTAAGAGACAGGAAAGTATTCAGTGTGAACAGAACAAGAAAAGACCTTATACATAAATGTGAAAGAATGAAAAGCGATCCTCTTAGGACTACAAACGTTAGCCCCACTAGTCACTGGAAGGAAGATAGCGATATATACAGACAACACCACAGTGTTGTCATACGTACGGAAGCAAGGAGGGACCCGCTCGTTCTTTCTCAACAGAGTAGCCAAAGGTCTCCTCATCTGGGTGAACGAGAAGAGGATCGCTCTTTTTCCGAGATTCATACAAGGTAAAATGAATGTTATAGCAGATGAACTGAGTCATGTGAATCAGGTTTTACTGATAGAATGGACTCTGAATGAGAGAGCGTGTAAGGAGCTCTGGAAACTATGAAGAAGACCATCAATAGACCTGTTCGCCACATCAAGGAACAATCGCCTCCCTATTTTCTGTTCTCTGATTCCAGAACCGCTAGTGTGGAGAACAAATGCAATGCTGCTAGATTGGACAGGACTAGACGTTTATGCTTTGCCTCCCTTTGGGATGATAAGAGAAGTATTGAACAAACTTCACTCACACCAGAATGTGATGATGACCCTATTGGCTCCATTCTAGCTGAGGAAAGAATAGTTCCTGGACCATCTCAATCTGCTAGTGGACTTCTCCAGACTACTTCCACAAAGTCCACAAACCCCATTCCAAGTGTTATCACCAAGGATTGTCCACTCTGGCCCTGACAGGATTCAGACTGTCAGGAACCTTGTCAGAGCAAAAGGTTATTCTCAAAGGGCATCAGGAGCTCTTCTGCCAAGCTCTACCAGTCTTAAGTGGAGAGTCTTTAGGTCATGGTGCAAACGTCATAGCATCTCTTCTTCTGAAACGTCTATAACGGAAATTGCGGATTTTATGTTATTTCTGAGGGACTCCAGGAAGTTGGCCACATTGACTATTAAAGGATATAGGGCCATGCTTGCATCGGTCTTTAAGCATAGAGGCCTCAGCATCTTGTCAAATTAGGACATCAGCGACCTGATCAGATCCTTTAGCTCTTCCAAAATATTCAAGCCCAACGAAGTGGAATGTAATTTGGATGTAGTTTTAAAGATGCTCTCTGCTCCCCAATTCATACCATTGAATTCGGCAACCTTAGGAGATGTAACTAGGAAGGCACTATTCCTAGTTGCCTTAGCCACAGCGGGAAGAGTAAGCGAGTTGCAAGCGATGAGTAAGGAAGTTGGTTTTGCCCAGGGCATTGCAGTTTGTTCATATATAACAGTTCCTTGCTAAGAACGAGGATCCTTCGAATCCTTGGCCCCATTCTTTCAGGATAAAGAACTTAACGGTCGTAGTAGGAGCAGAAGACGAGGAACGTACTTTGTGTCCGGTCAGAGCCATCAGACACTACCTGATTAGGACAGAAATTTTAAGATGAGAATCAAACCGACTCTGGTGCTTGGTGAGAGACCCTTCTCGTCCTCTTTCAAAGAATGCAATGTCGTTCTTCCAGATGAGTTTGATTCGAGAAGCTCATGTCCAAACTCAAGAACAAACTCTTCGTGTGCTGAAAGTGAAGACACACGAGATTCGTGCTGTAGCAATGTCCTTGGCTTTCAGACTAAATATATCTCTATCCTCCATTATGCAAACAACATTCTGGAGGTCAAAATCGGTGTTTGCATCGCACTATTTGAAGGCGGTAGAAACTACTTTAGAAAACTTTTAAATTGGGACTGTTGTCCGCAGCAGGAATGGTGTTTGGAAAGGAAGCATAGGGGGACCCGGTTTTTTTCCTCTACTACCTCCTCGCCTTGGATTAAGGTGGTTGAGTTTTTGGGAAGGCTCGGGGTGTACCTGAAGTACCTGCCAATTTTATGTATGGTTAAGGGTATCATATGGTTTTTAGTGTAGTTGATGGTGGCATGTTGTTTTATCTGGTCTTTGCCCAGGGCAAGGGCAAAATTATTTAATTTTTTGTCAATCATCGGTGTACTTCCATGGTTGCAAAATCCCACCATTAGTAGGGACGGCCCTGGCCATTACTGCCATGTCTCCTACATGTGATGAGAGCGCCGACCAGAGGCAGTATCCACCTGCAGCTGCTCTCTCACAAGGTAAAGGTACTGCAAACATTATATTTAATGTGAACACGATTGGTTTTTTTTTTTTATAAAGTTGTCCATATACCCACCTTCCATATGATGTGGATTCAGCAAATGTAATTGTTTGGTAAGTCACTTATGTGGAAATGATATTTTTATAATAAAATAAGGTTTCACATATACTTACCAAACAATTACATAATCAGAGCCCTCCCTCCTCCCCACAAATGGACATTGTGGCTCAATGAATTGACAATAATTAGCTTAGTAGTACCATGTGTTCCCGAAAGTGGGCGGGACCTGTATCACCTACATGAAAGATGGCAGCGCTGCCAGGAAATTTGAATTATGAATGCCAGGTAAGAAAGCTTACAGCTAATGTAATTGTTTGGTAAATATATGTGAAACCTTATTTTATTATAAATATATAATTTTTTTTTTTTGAGGGGAAAACCTTAGGGTGGTTGAAGGCTTAACTTTTTAAGCAAGCCTTTTTGGGTTGGGTAAGGGGAAGTTTTGGGGTTTTGTTTCCTAAATTCCCCCTTTTCCCTAAAGGGAGTCCAGGCAGTCCACAGTTATCAGCGGGGGTTCCATTCTCGGTGGGATGTTGATAAGCGAAAACTGCCAATAACCGAAACTCTGTGATTTATGGTGCCATAACTCTATTATTGGCACCTATGGTGCTGATAACCAAAACTCGGCTTGTTATGGCACCATAAATCACTGTCTTTTAAGTGCCATAAAACTGGATCGCCATTAACCGAGACCGCCAATAACCAGGATCTGGTTTTATGGCGCTTGTCTAGCAAATCTGTGATTTATGGCACCATAATGCGCCAAGTTCCAGTTATCGGAGCCATAAGGCTCCATCCAGATATTGGCACCATTAACCGGTTACCAATGCCATAAGTGCCATAAATCACAGTGTTTCGGTTAACGGCAGTTTTTGCTTGTCAGCACTCTGCTGAGAATGGAACCCCCACCAGTAACTGGGGACTGCCTGTACTCTTGTACAATTCTGTTGACAGGCTTACATGTTTAGTTTTTAACAACAACAGACTCCCCAAACAGGTCCTTAACAGAAAGGGTTATTAGTTAGAGCCCTCCAATGTTTCCACTCGCACTTTTATGTGCCTCTCTAAAAAGTCATAGAATGTTTATGCATCTAACCAAGGATTATCAGTATCATCAGGGATAAGCACAGGCAGCCCCTGGTTACTGTTGGTATCAGTTACCGGTATTGGGGTTTATGGCACTTTTTCAATTTATTCATAACTGGGTTTTACTCTCCGTTGTCTGGTTATCGGTGGCTTAGGCTAAGTGCCAAGACAGTCTTATGAAATGCGAATATGCATTTTATTTGAAGTGTTTTTAAGTTGAAATATGACTTAAGTATGTCTTGTTGGGAACTAGATTTAGTAATTTTTTTCATTAATAGATAGCGCCATTGTCTGGTTATTGGTGGCTAGGCCTAAGTGCTGAGAGACCCTCATGAAATACAAACATAATGAATTTGCATCTTTTCCTTGGCTCTTTTAAAGTTATGCTTTACTTCACTGTATCCAATAATACTGTATGTAGTCTCATTACTATAGTATTATGAAATACAAACAAAGTGATCAATGTTTTGGTTTGGAAAAATCAGCTGAAAGTGGAGGTAAGATTATTTTGCTGTATTTAAATCAATTCAGAGCAATTTTCTTGCTTCTATTTAGCATAAGTTAATCTCTAGAAACTCTATTCATTATGTGAAGTGTTTTTAAGTTGAAATATGACTTATATACATCTTGTTTTGAACTAGATCAAGTTAATTTTTTCATTAATAGATGGTGATGATGTTGGCCTGGAAAACAAGATTGTTCAGTATGCCAATGCTGTAACACTTGTGTGTGTAGTAAAGTCTCCAGTTATGAGAAATGAAGCTGCCCTCAGCCTCAGTTGAGTCATGGACCGGATCGGTGAATGGTGTAGTTGTTGGGGTGTAAGGCTGAACTCACGTAAATGAAAGCTATTAATTAGCAGATCTCGTACCATTTTTCCACCCACCCTCCCCTTCAGGCGGATGAGACTTTACTGAACGAGTCTTTAGCTTTAATTACTGTAGGTGTAAATTGAAACATCTAATGAAAGTTTCAGTATATGCTGAACAAAAGTTATTGTTTGTAAGGTCTCATATATATTATAAAATCGGTGCAACCCGTTTTAGGTCGTTTGTCCTTTCTTTACTAGAATGCTGTTCTCTGGGATGGATGTCTGCTTCTGCCAGAGATTAGCTTTTAGATAGTTGTTCATTGGTGGTAAGGTTCTGTTTCCTAATATTAGCAATTATGACTTGGACCATTCATGGATGGTCTCTTGTTCTTCACTTTTTTTGTAAATTGTATTTTTTAATAGAGATCTTTCACATCCACAATTTTACTGATCCCCATTTCTTGCCGAGAGCAGCATCAATATGCAGTAAATGTGCCATGCTGTCGAACCTCTCAAGTTTCAGAGGTCCTTTATTCCTTACACTGTTGGACTGTGGAACAGCCTCCTAAAGGATATCATACAGTTGGAATTTTAGAAGTTCAAGCGAAGATGCCTTCTGTTACTTCTTTCAAATGAACATTTTCTTTGGAAGCTTAAATTTAAAGTACTTAATTTATTTATTAATTTGTTAATCTGTTTTTCTAATAACTGGTCTACTCTGTATTTTCCATTACCTTCTGTTACTTCTTTCAAATGAACATTTTCTTTGGGAGCTTGAATTTCAAGTCCAGGGCCCCTGTGGGCTTGTTCCAAATGAATAGGCGTCATCTAATGAATAATAATAATGATAGTGTTAAGGCCTGTCCATCCTAGGAAACATTGTTTGCAAACAATGTTTCCTGTCAAGACCTCAGTTGTCAGGATGCTTGTCGGTTTTTAGAAAAAGGAGCATGTCACGCTGACTTGCTTCTGGCATACATACATACATACATGTATGTATGTATGTAAACAAAGGTTTTATGCCACGAAGGAAAAAAATGAAAAAGCGAGATAGCCGAGTACTTTTGGTCCTATTCGGACCATTTACTGTGGCTCAGTAAAGGGTCCAAATAGGAACGAAAGTACTCGGCTATCTCGCTTTTTCATTTTTTTCCTTTGTGGCAAAAAAACCTTTATTTATACATAGCCTCACGTTTTATATACTTCGTGATCAAGTTATTCATATATATATATACTGTATATATATATATATATATATATATATATATATATATATATATATATATATATATATATATATATATATATATATATATATATATATATATATATAGAGAGAGAGAGAGAGAGAGAGAGAGAGAGAGAGAGAGAGAGAGAGAGAGAGAGAGAGAGAGATATATATATATATATATATATATATATATATATATATATATATATCTCTCTCTCTCTCTCTTCTCTCTCTCTCTCTCTCTCTCGTTCTCTCGGTCTCTTCTCTCTCTCTCTCTCTCTCTCTCCTCCTATCTCTCCTCTTCCATATAATCTATATATATATTAATTAATATTATAATAATATTAGGTATATAATATATATATTATCCTATCTATCTATCTCTCTATCTCTCTATCTATCTATCTTATATATATCCTATATATATACACACACACACACACACACACACACACACACACACACACACACACACACACACACAGGAACACTAAATTTTTCCATTCTGGATGGGAAACATATACGATAAAAAATGTTTTCAAACAGTTTGCAAACTTTGTTTCTAAACAATGTTTCCTATTGTGGACAGGCTTTTATGATGAAACCCTTTGTTGCTAATTCAAAGGAATTGTATTTTATATAAACCCATCAGTCACAAGCTACTTTCTCTTTCTTTGCTTGGAAAAGTGCTGAAGTGGAGTTACCACCAGTAAGCAGTACAGTGATGTGCAGTAACAGATATGTGGCTCTGGAGTGTATTTTGTGTAGTATATAGTGAGACTTTGATTTCCCATATCTATGGAAATGAGGCAATTTATGTACATATATGTAAATATATGTTAGTATGAAAAAACTTTTTTAATATAATTTCAACATTGATCATGCTCCTGTAGTTACCAATTATCGTATAAGAGGACTTTTTTATGTATATTAAAAAGAGCAGAATTATACTAATAAGAGCAGAATTTTTCTCATAATTTTTTATTTTTTCTTTAGCTGAAGTAGAACTTCTAGATCTTCAGGACATGTGCCGTCAAGAAGTACGCTCTATCTTGAGAGACAACATTAATTTTGAACACCCAGAGTTAGCCACTGCAGCAAACCGACCTGTCCAGAAGCCTCGCTCTCGCTGTAGGCAACAGTTTCCTGGTGTATTTGTTCCTTATATGCCAGTTCCTTTTTATGAATCTGAAGATGAAACTGGTTTGACGTCAGATGAGAACATGGAGGATACTAGAGAAAATTTGATAACATTTGGTTCTCCACGACATAATCAGTTAACAACAGTGATTGAATTTGCTCAAAGTCTAGCTGGACAAAGGTTACTTGAAAGAGAATTACAGAATATAAGACACCGGAATCAGCAAGATGATGACACTGCAAAGAAAGACGATGAGGAGGAGGAAGAGGAGGATGAGGACTCGCCAGATAGTGCTAGCTCAGATAGTGATGATGAAAAACAGGAAAGTGAAGTAGAAGGTGAAGGTAAGGGCAGCAAAGGACCTGATTTAAGTGTTCCTCTGCCTAGAATTTTCCTCAAGAAAGGAAAGGTAAGTAAGGAGCCACAAGAGATAAAGGAAGATCCTGCACCAAGTAATGGGGAAGCTACAACCTCAGCATCTACAGTGCCTCAGTCTGATCCTATACCAATGACTTCCACTCCAGTTATGCCAGTCAAGTCTAACAAGAAACGTGAAAAGTTCGACAGTGGTGTTGGTGATGAAATTGAGAATGGGAAAGGGCCAAGTTCTGAAGAATCTGATCAGGGTGAAGAAGGTGATGTTGAAATGGATTTAGATTCTACTGACTCAGATTTCTCAGATGGCTCACCCTCAAGACCCAGATTGAGGAATAGAACACGAAACAAAGTTTCTCGTCTTCTTGACCCAGATGATCCCGATTGCCTTTGTGGGGGACATTGCAGTGATTCATGGAAGGAGAGGAAAGATGAAGAAACAAAAGAGGATGGAGAAAGTCAAAGTAGTGCTTCACCACCATCCGAGACTTATTCAACATACATGAGAGAAAAGATTGGGCAGTTGCCACTTCCTCAGGCACTCAAGTTGTACCTGAATTATTATCGAGAATTGTAAGGGGTTTTGAAAGGGGATGACCTTACCTTCCCTTTAATTGTTTATATACTATCCTTAGGGCTTATTTTCTTACAGTATACAAATTTAGTCCTTGTTCGTAAATAGGAAATACATATACAGTAAATATATACAAATCTATATACATATAACATTTTCACATCCATTAAGGTGGTTGTGTGAATCATTAAGCCTAACTATTTATGCTTTAATTTAGGATAATAGGTTTTTGTATTTAGACTTGAACCATTAATATCTGTGATTGTTGATTGGTTATCAGTAATGATTGCTGTTAAACTTACAGTGAACCTCATCAGGAGGTAAAATTTTGAAAAGAAATTTATCGTTTCAGAACTTTTAATTCCATGTATTTAATAAGAGTACAAAATTGGTGGGTATTGAATTTTTATTCATTAAAAGAAATCATTATAATTACTTTGTAATATTTTCTTTAACTATCAAGTAGGTCTTGTAAGTTTTTTTTCTTTTTTTACCAGATTACATACTGAAACCAACATAGAGAAATGTGTAGATATAAATTTAAGTGATAGATGTGTTCTATTTGGCAAATAGAACCATGCAAGAGCTTTTATTTTGTGATAGTTTGCTTATCAAGGGGCATAAATACTCCATTAGTATGTATGGTGGGGATCAAAAGAAATTTTTGTAATTTTGTTGTTTTAGAATATTGCCAGTGTGTGTTCTATAGTTCTTGCAGCCTTGAAGCTAGTGTGACCAACTTAACAGTTTTCATTTTATATTTTCTTTTTGTGATGGAATGGAATTCCATTTTCAAGTTGACATTACAGTAATAGATTTATAAAACTGAGGACTGAAAGTGAGAACATTTTTTTTATTTTGTTTTGAACCATAAAATATAAAATAAAAAATATATATTTAAATTTTTCTGTTAAAATTTCCTAAAATGAGCTTACTACTTTGAATTATTTGTATTAGACAGTAGCAAAATTGTGGATGTGTACAAAAATTATCAGTTGACACATTTACAGGAAAGTATTTATTATTGCAAATCTTTTTTCTCTTTTGTACTAAAATTAATTGTCTTGTGTACATCAGTGCAAACCGAATTCAGTTTCAATCCTATCCACATGCTCTTACAGCACCCAATTCCTGACAAAAATAGATTATTTAGCCTTTGTTGTGGCAGGTCTGACACCAGGAATCTTCAGATAATGGCCACCAACAAAATTTTAAAGGATTTGGTTTGCTACTGATGCATTGACAGCCTATTGTTTTTATGCCTTTTTTATACAGTATACAAACCACTTCTGTAATGAGCCAAGGAAATATGTCTAACAATAGACAACCTCTGATTTTACTCATGTACATTTCTGGGCAGTTTAGACTAAAAATAGATATCAATTGAGAAAATAATCCTTTTTATGTAGAAATGATAATCTCCAACACATTGAGTTTTACATTACTCCATTTCTGGTTAAATTGAGTAAAACATTGCAAATCAGTTCCTGATGACAGTTTGAGCACTTTTCGATTCTGTCCTTTGGAGATTTTGTTAGTGACGATTCTGGAGATTTTGTTGGGCCAATCTTGCTGATTTTATTTCAGGGAAGTGGCTGCTCTTCTCTCTCTGGATGAAACACTTTCACTTCGTTCTAGCAAAGCTTTCAAGTTCCTTCCTCCTCCACTTTCATAGGCATAGACAGTTTTTATAACTCTTAGTTGTTCTGCAGCCAGGAGGGATCCTGAAATCATTTGGTTGGGACAGAGTCTTTCACTGGATCAATTTGGGGGGAGAGTACCACTTTTTAGTTTCCAAGAAGCAGCATCAATGGAGCCTTCCACAGCCTTAAAAGCAATTTCACGGCTCGACTTGTGGTCCACTGACATTGGCAAGATTTCTTCAGCTTTCACAAAGGATACTATGGAGTGTTTCTCCTCCTCTTGTCTTTTCTTTCCACTTCGGAGGTAAATCATTTCATTCCTGACCCACTTAACAGCTAGTGTGAACTGGTTGTTGAAGAGAAGGGACTCTGCACTTTCTTGGGTCTGTAAATACATCATTCCTGAGTAAGGAATGGGAATAACTTGGATTCTTCTTCCCAAAAGACCAGATTCATTAGATGAAACAGCCAGCACATCAGTGGCATGTCATTCTAGGTCACCTGTCGTCTTTGGAGAAACTCGTCCCTCTTGGCAGATTTCACCTTTGCTCGTTTCAGTGGAGGTTGAGGGATTTCTGGTCCCCAGCAAGGTATTATCTATTCTTCCATGTTCCTCTTTCACAAGAGGAGAGGCAACTTGGCATGGTGGCTGAACAACAGGAACCTGATCATAGGAATGCCCCTTCATGCTCCTCTTCCAGAGATTCCTCTCTTCTCAGAGGCCTCGACCAAAGTTTTGGGGGCTCACATGGAAGATCTGACTTCAGGAATGTGGAATCTAGAAGAGAAACAACTTAACATCAACATCCTGGAACTGAAGGCAGCTTGTTTAGCTGAAGGATTTTTATGATCAGGTAACAGGGCATTCCATGTCTTGATGTCCAATACTACGGTGATAGCTTACGTAAACAAAAAGGTTCTCTCTCTCCATCTTCATGATTTGACAGTTCATTACATCAGTGGGCAGTATATCACTTGATGGTTTGTCAGCCAGGTACGTTCCAAGCAAGAAGAACTTAGTGGCAAACAAGTCGAGTCATCAGTATTAAGCCTTGGGAACAAGAGTGATCATTACACCAAGAAGAGGAAAGACTGTTCTTTCTTTGGGGAAGGCCGATGGTGGACCTTTTTGCCACCCAATTCAACAGAAAACTGAAAGTAGTACAGCCGACCCCCGCCCGCCCATCCATGGTTCTGGATTCACGGCTTCACCTATTCGCAGTTTGTTCAAACGCGAACAAACCTTCGGTCTTAACAATAGGATAAGTTTTAACACCTAGCTGGATCCAGTTAAATCGCAGATGAAAGTAAGGAATCAAAGACACACAAGTCCAAAACAGTCATGTGGGTCGTATGATTGATAGGACTCCAAAACAAAACGGAGAACTCAAGTTCCTTTTATCACAAGTGATAACAGCAATTTCCTGCTTCAAACAAAAACAATGCTAATTTCTCTCCTCTTTTTCACATTCTGTGTTATTCCTTACATTATTTGTGAACTCGGAACACACATTACTGAACATATTAACACTAAGCAAACTACTACTGAATCTGATAACATTGCCAACACTTTTACAACATTTCATTGTTACTGAGGTGAAATTATGCATTGCGAAAGCACCAGCATAAGATGCCTCCCCCCAGTTGATTGGTTATCCCGGTGTTGAATATAGCGATTCACAACGGGATAAATATTCTGCAACTAAATTGTTTTTTGCCACTAATGTGCTGCACTTTTAAATTATACTGTTGGAAGCACAAAGACCACCTGGTTACTCTTTGATTATGATTTATCATCTGTTGTATAAATGATAGGGGATTGTGATAAGACAACACTAAAATTTCTTCATTCCTAGGTCTGTTTACATACACTTCAAACTTTTTCAATGCTATGATTAAGGCTAAAGTTTCCTTCTCAATCGTCGAGTATATTTTCTGATGTTTTTCAGTTTTGAAAACATGAAGCACACAGGATGGTGGATATAATTTTCATCTTCTTGAAGTAGAATAGCTCCAATGCCACAGTCAGAAGCATCAACTTGTATCACAATTTTCTTATTGAAGTTAAAATGGCTTTTACCTTCTCAAAGGATTCCTGACACTGGAGTCCAAACAATCTTAGCTTTGGGACTAGTTAAGTCTGTCAAGGGAGCTACTATGGCTGAGAAATGTAGAATCCAACCATGCCCAAAAATCTCTAGCTTTTTCCTGGTAGTAGGTGGAGTAGTCTTACCGACACCTTCGACACACATGGAGAACTGAAGTGACTTGAACTTAGTTCTGCTAGTCCATGTTGCAGCAAATACTCTACTTCTTTCTTCATAACATCTCGATGATAAGGTGATAAGTGATAAGCTCTTTGCTTGAATGGTTTTCCATCTTGAATCTTGATCTCATGCTTGGTCAGATCAGTATGCCTAGGTACATCTGCAAAAATATCTGGGAAACTTCTGATCACTTCAGTTAATTCTTCACCTTGTTCAGCACTCAGATTTTTTAGTTTATCCTCCAAATTTTCCAAAATTGAAGAATTATTCATCTTGCTTTCAGCTCCCAATTTATAGCCATCATCATCATCTGTAGATGAAGTTGTTTGTGTTATTGACACAGTTTCAGTTTTAGTTTCTGAGAAATAAGGTTTCAAGAGGTTCACATGTATCTTCCTTTTGTCGTTTTCTTCTTTCTCATTTCCAATCATGTAAGTTCTATCACTTATCTTCTCAATTATCTTGTAAGGACCTTGAAATTTATTGGTGAGGGGAAATCTCTGACAGGTAAGGAAACTAACACTAGTGTCCAACACTGAAACTTCTTAGCTTAGTCTTCTTATCATATTTCCTTTTCATTTTCTCTTGACTTTCTTTCAAATTTTCTAGAGAATTTTCTAATCTCTTTCAACCTTTTCCTGAAGTTCTTCACATACTCTCCTTGGATTTCCTCTTGATTTTCTTCCCAATTTTCTGCAAGAATCTTCAGTGGTCCTCTCACTTCTCTTCCAGAAATCATCTCATTAGGTAAACATCCCATGTTTACTTGATGAGCATTCCTAACTTAAAACAACATTAAAGGTAGACCAACATCCCATTCACTTCCTGACTCAGAACAATACTTTGTCAACATACTTTTCAATGTCTGGTGGAACCTTTCCAAGGTTCCTAGAGTCTCTGTATGATAAGCAGTTGATAACTGTTGTTTCACTCCTAACAAATTCATCACATCCTGGAATAACTTAGAAGTAAAATTCGTCCCTCTATCACTTTGTACTATTTCTGGTATACCAAACTTTGAGAAAAACTCCACTAGTATCTCAGCAACTATCTTGGCAGATATGTTTCTAACAGGGATCGCATCTGGATATCTTGTCACATGACACATCAATGTAACAAATACTCATTTCTCTTCTTTGTCTTCGGCAGCGGTCCAACCATATCTACAATCACTTTGCTAAAGGGTTCTCCTCTAACTTCTATAGGTTGTAGGGGGGTTTTCTGGATGGTTTCATTCAGTTTTCCAGCTATCTGGCAGGTACGACATTCACAACAGAACCTGCTAACATCTTTATAAAATCCAGGCCAGAAAAAATATTTCATGATGATCTCCACAGTCTTTCTGATTCCCATATGTCCAGACTCATGAGCTGTGCTACCACTTGCTTCCTCAATGGATATTCACCCCATTCAGCAGCAGCTGGTATATCTGTAGGTCTATACTTCCTCATAAGCATACCTTCCTTCAGGTAATATCAGATAGGAGTTTGTTGCATCTCTTCTTAATCAACAACTCTGATAAACAAATCAGCTAACTATACATCCTTCTTCTGCAAGTCCATTAGCTTCTCTTTTGTCACTTGACCAACTTCAAGGGTTGAACTCTCAATATCTGCTAACTCAGCTACTGTAGTTTCACTACTATCTTCAGGAACACTTTGACTACTTGGAGTCTCTTCAGGAACAACAGGTTCTTCTACATGGGAAATCTCTTCTTGGTCAGCACTAGGGGAAACATCACTTCCCTGGATCAATTCCTCCAAGCTCAAAGATCCTTCACTTGATCCTTCTTGAGTGTGTAAATCCTCAGTTTCTTCACTTACAGGCTTAGTCCTCTTCATACTTCTGGTAGTTACACAACTAGGAAACAGGTGGGGGTTATTCTTCTCCAAATCTGCCGTAGGACTAATCCTCAACGGTTTGTCTTGTCACTGCAGGACAAGGAATAAATGGCACACCACCAACTTCATTACCCAACAGAACATGTATACCTTTCACAGCCAGTGAGTCCTTCCCAGCAAAATCAACATTCCCTGTCAACAATTCACACGACAGGTGTAAACGGCATATAGGAGTTACTTCTTCTCCTCCTATACCTTTCAAAATAACTGAATCTCCTGTGAGACTCTTTTCCAACTGAGGGTAAGCACCATGTACTACCACACTATGGTTACTCCCTGTATCATGTAATATCTTGACTGGTACCTGCAAACTCCCTCCTTGAGTTGACAGTGTACCCTCATAGATATATGGCTTAAAAGCCTCCAAATTGCTCAGCCACTGCTTGAGATTACGTTTCCACTGGTTGCTAAACATTCAGCTTGTTAAGTTTCAGTCTTCTCTGGAGTCTGATTCTTTCCCACACTGCTCTTTGTAGTTTGTTTCACCTTGTCACCTTTCACTACTTGACCAACTGGCTTTGACAGCTGTTGATTCCAGTAACACACTTGCCTGAAGTGTCCTGCTGCTCCACACTTAAAACAGACAACATTAGTTTTTCTGTGACTGCCTTGAAAAATTGGATGAGGATTTCACATTAGTTTGCCGAGGTGTATTACCTTGTGTATTCTTGGTAGTATCACTGGTAGGTTTCCCATTAATTTTGTTCCTGAAACTTGGATGAATCTTAAAACCTGTGCATTGGTGATTCTGGTACAGTAGTACCTCGAGATACGAAATTAATCCGTTCCGATTCGCCCTTCATATCATGAGTTTTTCGTATCTTGGACCACATTTTACATGTAAAATGGCTAATCTGTTCCAAGCCCTCCAAAAACAACCCAGTAAATTTCATAATAAAGCTACATTGACCTATAAACAATGAAATACTACAACAATTTGGACCATTCAATACCTAAATTAATAACAAAATGCAAAATAACCTGTAAATAAAGTGTATTAGTGTACATGGTATACAAGAAATACTGTACATAAAATGTGGAAGCTTACCTTTCGAGTGAGGCTATCTCCGAAAGTGGCGACAGAGGAGGAGGACAAACGGCAGATACGTACACTTAATTTTACGAAACATAAAAAAACGTCAGAAAAACAAACTAAACTTTACAAAACACATTAACAAAACTGTAACACTTAAACTTTACAAAAAACTTAAAATAAAATTTATTTTGTCTTTTTTTTTATTTTTACATTTCTTTTTACTTTTTTATACTTTACGTAATTTCAATTTCTTCACCACCGAATGGATGCCAGTCCGTTTACGGAATTTTTCGAACCACCCATGAGAAGCCTTGAACTCTGGGGTTGCCGTTGATGTCCCCTCTCCGCCAGTGTCATCGGCTTGGGCAATCAAATCGCCGAAAATAGCGCTGGCCTTCTGGCAGATTGCCATCTCGGTTATCATATTGCCATCGATTTCTTCGTCCTCAATCCATACAAGAAGCAGCCTTTCCATTTCATTATGCACATGGCTCCTCTTGTTGGACAAAATAGTCATGCCCTTGGAAGGTGTAGCTGCTTTGAATGCTTCCTTCTGCTTAAGGATGGTGCCTATCGTCGACGGATTTCGGCCGTATTCCTTAGCTATCACACTCAACCACAAGCCAGCTTCATACTTTTATATTATCTCCATTTTTGTCTCCATAGAAAGCATTCTCTTCTTTCTGGGAACTTCAACAACTTTCTTGGGACCCATGACTATACTGTACGTAATTAAGTTATGTAGTACGTATACTAATTAGGTTCTCACACAACACGATAAAGTAGCACAACGAAATCACTAACGAATTTACGTTACTAAACGAAATCGTTGGACCGAACGAATGCCGTGTGCGTACGATAAAGATGTTGGTACGAAGAGGCTGAGATAGGTACGCCACCACGTACGTATAGGCATGATGGGAGGGATGCTGTCCAATAGGAGAGAAGGATCTCATGGCGGTGACTAGCATCAGGAACCAATGGGAGAGAAGGAGGATGGTGGCGAGTCTACTAGTACTAAGATGGCGGCGCGCGGCGCGAGTTTCAAAATTGTTATCCGGGCGAATCTCGGACTTTCAGAAACCTTTCGTATCTTGAAAACTTTTTGTATGTAGAGCCGTTAAATTTTTCGCATTGGCTTTCGTATCTCGAGTTTTTCATAAGTTGAGCTTTTCGTACATCGAGGTACCACTGTACTTGACATTGTAATTGCATTTGCTACTAATTATATTGTAATCTTCACTCAGTGAAGCACCCTTGTCAAGTTTCATAACCTCTCTCTCTCAAATTGGCTCTTATATGTTCAGGAATTCCCCTAAGATATTGTTCAAGAACAACTAATTCTTCTAACTCATCAAAAGTTTTAACTTTAGCAGCCTTCAACCAACGTTTAAAAC
Source organism: Macrobrachium nipponense (assembly GCF_015104395.2). NCBI lineage: Eukaryota > Metazoa > Arthropoda > Malacostraca > Decapoda > Palaemonidae > Macrobrachium > Macrobrachium nipponense. The sequence continues at coordinate 140,788,736 of NC_087200.1, read as the reverse complement.
ACCTTCTCACTTTATAAGCATAATCTAAGAAGGTTCCCTTCTCAGCGTTTCTTAAATTTCTGAATGTTTCATTGTAGTACACCGGGGTCATCTGGTAACCTTGTAGCACATTGTGTTTAAGTACCTTGTAGTCTTTACTCTGATCAGCTGTTAAGGCTAAATGAGCACTTTTTCCTTTACCAATTAAGACACTTTGTAGTACAACTAATTATTTTTCTTTTGGTCATCCCATACCTAAAGCCACTCTCAAAGTGATCAAAAAACTCATCTGAGCTTCTTCAGTAAACTTAGGGATTAACTTCTGTACTCTTACTACATTAAATACAGGGTCTTGATTACCATGATTATTAGAGTTAGACGGTGTTACAGGTAATTTAGAGCTAGCTCTTGTCAATTCTATCTCCCTTTTATGTCCTGCAACTTCTCTTTTCTTCTTTAATTCTGTCTCTTTCCTCTTCTGCTGCTTTTTCTTCTTCTCTTTCTCTTATTTTATTCTTTCTCTTTCCTCTTCTGCTGCTTTTTTTTCTTCTCTTTCTTCTTTCTTGTTTTTCCCTGTCTACTCTATCTCTTTCACCCTGCATTTTCAGCTTAATCAAATTTTCTTCTGCTTAAATGTGTCACTTTTTTTTCTTTCTTCTTGCTTATAAGATCAGCACGTGCTACATTCAAGAACTCAGAGCTAATTATAACTCATCCTCATCAGTTATTCTACCAGTCTATCAATGTTTCCATAGCAATACATCTTATTTGTGCCTTTACCATGCTAGTAGACACATAACCACCACATGCTACTGCTAAAGCGCTCCAATGTGCCTTAGTCAGAGTGGTTTCAGATCAAACTTGGATGGCGGGGCTGCAAAAAATTCCTGAACATTGAACTGAGCCATTTTCTCTAAGTTGTCAACTAACAACTCAACACAATAATTGCAAAAGCAGACACCTATATGGTCACTTCCAACAAAATATTTCCCTAACACCACCAGTATAAACTAGAATGATAATGTGATCTGATTTCTCGGGTCTCTGAGCACCATTTAAAAACCTGTGATGAAGTGCCAAGTACCTGGTTACTACACTTACCAATCAGAAAATAGTTAACTCACAACAGCCTTCATCACTGATAAAATACGACTGAATACTCTAAAGGCAACAGTGATCCCTTAAATTAAATGAATTAAAGGGCATCACTCCATCAACAACTTTAAAAGTAAGCATATCCCTGGTTCTAACTAACTTCAACAAAGCTGAATGAAAACAGCTCAATTACCTCTATATTTCTACCTAAACAAAATTAAATATGCTGGTGAAAAAAAAGAAAACATAAAAATTTTGAATAAAAAAATTTATTATCAAACTCAAAATTTATAAGTGAAATTCACAATCTCAGGGAACTTTACTATTACTTGAAAACGACACAAAGTTTAATTAATTATTAATTAAAATTTAATCAAAATAAATTTATAACAAAAGTAAAGAAATTAAACTATTCAAGTAAAATTCTAAGTGTTAAGCAACAATTAAAATTTGAATATTAACTCAAGTGTTAAACAACAATAAAACTTGAAAAGAATTTTAAGTAAATGCAAAGTAATTCACACGTTAAACTCTATTAAATGTGCAATGATTAATTAATGAAAACAATTAAGTTAATCAAATTTTGAATGCAAAACAAAACACACTGTATAAGAATATTAAATTCACCAACAAAATGGGAAAAATAACAAACGGTAACAATGTAAAAAAAAAAAAAAAAAAAAATCAAAAGTGCCTTCAGCACACCTCACGCCTTGCACTGTAGGCATTATTGATGGTTCTTACCAGTGTCATTCGGCCCCTAGCTGCAATCCCTTTCATTCCTTTTACTGCACCCCCGTTCATATTCTCTTCCTTCCATCTTACTTTTTCTCTCTCTCCCCTAATAATTGTTCACAATGCAACTGCTTTAGAGGTTTTCCTCTTGTTACGCCTTTAGAACCTTTTTACTTAAAATTTCATCGTTAGCGCTGAATGACATCATAGATCCCAGCGCTTGGCCTTTGGCCCAGATTCCAAAGGACATTTACACCTTCATGTGTGTGTTTTTTTTCCTTTGCATCCTCGTGTGTATTTGCGTTTTCCTTATACGTTGCCCCTTGTAATTGTGTGTGAGTGTTTTTTTCTCTTCCATCAAGCCCTCTGGTGATTTCCCTATGCTGTGGGTGTGTTTGTGTTTGGGTGTTTTTTTAGTTGACGATACCTCACAACGTCAGCCTTGCAAAAAAACTTTACTCTTAAGTTTTTATCTAGAAGATTTTGTCGGGACGAACTTTTGATGGGACACTACCCACCCCAACTCCCCCGATCCCCTCTCCTCTTTTTATCCTGCCGCAGAAATTTCTGAAATGGGGCGGCGATGTTTTCTAATCTCTCTCTCTCACACACATATTAATGTCAAGTTGCACACTTAGTGAAAATTTATATCCCTTTTCCATAAAGTCCCCATCTCTCTCTCTTTCTTTCCAGCAATTTTATTTCTCAGGGCACTTTTCACGTATAACATCTGAATAAACGGTTTTCCGTCAAGTTCCTGTTCTCATCCACTTTGCTTTTATTTTTTGTTAATATTTTAAGGCTTGATTGTTTTTTTTTTCCTTTCGAGAACCTGAGCGGCTGGAAATTTTCCAGTCTCCCTTTTTGGTATAGTTTAGGTAATATTGATCTGTTTTCGTCTAAAATTGAATTTGAGGTTAAATGTGTAAAGAATTTGTAATATATATATATATATATAATATATATATATATAGATATATATATATATATATATATATATATATATATATATATATATATATATATATATAATATATATATATAATGTGTGTGTGTGTGTACACATATATGTATATATTATATACTATATATATACATATATGTACACAATATGTATATGTACAGTGTTTATGTGTACGTGTGTGCTTACGTGTAAAGAGAGTGAGACAGGTTCCTCGCATTTCATTCGTAATTGTCTGTCACTTCGGTTGGGTTCTATTGGTAATTGCTATAACAGTCTGTTCTGATTTCCACACATCTTTCGATTGCCATTGATTCTGATGCATGATGTTGCGAGGATTCTTCGTGTTATTTCAAGCAAAAGTAATTAGTTAACTTAAAAAAATCAACCCATTATGGTAGCCATTAGGACAGTCCTTTAAATGGCCCTGTATCTGTCTTTTAGACGTGGGAGAATCGTTCTAGCTAGATTAGCTGCTACACGGACAATTTATCTGCGAAAGGATAAGTTATATGCTATGAGGATCGTATAAACCTTGCTCTCTCTCCCCAAGTAAAAGGTTCAACCTAGACGCTGCATCACGTGACACTTGATGTCATAACGGAGATGGTTACATACATTCTTGCCCCTTGATCCTTCGGAAATATTTCTCCCTCTGTGTCACAGTTTTGAAAAACGAGGCGTGAACGTTGCCCGAGATAAATATTGTGTATTCTTCCTTGTATTTTATGGGCACGAAAATGACCGTTGAAAAAAAAATGCCCCAGGACAGGCAGAAAAAAAGACGGGTCTAGCCAAGACCACCGAGATAGAAGGCCTGTTCGATGTTTTGTGACGTAAGCAAGGGTGGTCCGAGATGCTAGCACTGACTACGCTGCCAGACGAAAGAAATGTAAACAAACCCCCGCCAAATTCTATCATTTTTGGTCTGCCAGTTATTGATTTACTTATTTTCTCGTCTACACTAATTAGTGTACACCAAATAATACTTACTGGAAACACAAGTTGTAAGATTAACATAAAATGCTGAACCAAAACAATTTGTTTAGTTACAATAGTGTCTACCAAAGACTAAACAGCTGTGCATAAGTTTAAAAAAAAAAAATGGTTCTTTCTACTGTATGTGAATGAAATAATTCTCTTACATACAGTCATTATTTGGTATTTAAATTTTCTAACTTTCTCTTTGGCTACAATAGTTATTTTCTTGAACAAAAATTATTCAATGACACGTTAGTAGAAACCCATATTGTTAATTCACTTATTGAGCACCTTATCTATTATTTACCGTTTGACATTTAAACGTTTAAATTCGTGATTCTCGACCAAATGTAAAATTTTGACATTTGCATCCTGAATAAAAAGAGTGATTTTTTCCCAATAGTTAATAGAGCTTGAACGATATATTCATTGGATATTTGTAAAATTAAATGAACATTTTGTTTCTCAAAGGTGTAGGGAGATAATAATTTTAATGATAGTTTATATGAATGTTCATTGAGTAAACATCTATATCATGAAGTTTTTCAAAGGGCTGAATGATGCATAATGAATTTCGTTTTCCAAATTATTGACATCAAAGGAGAACTGAGGTAACTTTATTGTTTATTTATAACTTTCTGGCCAAGCCAATTATTCCTGATATATTTTAACAATTTTACTGAAACATACACGAAAAAGGGCATTTGTCACTCTGAAATGGGTGAGGATACACTATAGACAGCTGTGGAATGCTAGGAAAATAGGACACTGCTTTCCCAATGATAGCATTATGATGTTACAATGCAAAACACTGTAAAAATTATTTTTTCTAAGCCTATAATTACCTTCTTCAGTGTGCAGTGCAGAACATCTGCTTGAATTTAGACTTTACCTATTCAACATAAAGTAAAATGCACATGTTGCAGCTTCACTATAGCCAAATAAGGCTGAACCAACAAAATAGGGTATTAAGTACGTGAGTTTCATCCACTAATGTTACAGTTACTTTGAGGGGAACAACTATTGGTATAACAAAAACACAATATTACCAGCTCTGATGAATAATCAAATTTATTCAGTCATTAACTAGAACTAAAATTATTGCCAAAAATGAAAACTAGTTTTATAACAGCAATGCAATATATATTGCAGTGCTAGAAATACATTCAGCAGTATCAGCTCTGGAGTTATTGAATATCTGCTTAATGATATTTGTATCATGAACCTCTGCAGGAATCTTGAGATCTCCTAAGTGACGTACTTCAGTGACATGAAAAATGCATGTACTGTACAGTTAGGCTTCAGTGACATGGAAAATGCATGTGCTGTACAGTTAGGCTTAACTGTAGGTAGAGCGTTGTGGCATAAGTATGGTATATCATTAATCTGTACTGAAGTCTTACCTGTGGAAGAAGAAAGATGGTCTTTTAATATTTTAACGGGTATATATGAACACTGAAACCTAGTAATGCAATGAGGATAGGTTGGGTTAGGTTAGTGAAATTTCTAATGTAGGCTCCTGTTTTAAACCTGTAACCCTTAGAATACTATGCCAGTTTACTTTTTTCACCCTAACCCATCTAGGCCCAAAAGGTTTGTCCCATGCCTTTGACTCTTGTCAATGGAAACTTGCCTTTCCCCACCACTATACTGTACTTAAGTTCTGATGAACCTATAACTTATATGTCTGTGCTAATTTAACTCTTGAGTACCTTGTCTGAAGGTTCAATCACATAGTTAGGTATCATGTTTGCAACATTCTTACCTGACACAGGCCCTTGTCCTAATCATTGCAATAATGCTCTTTACCACATATAGGCTACAGCATGCTTTAAATTTTTTTCTGGGGTTTCTATGCAATTGCAGTACATAAGTTTACCCTTCTTAGGTGTAGGTGACTTGTTATATGCTGCTTCCTTACCTGACTACTACTACCATTATTAGTCTTGCCTATTATGACATTTAAATTGTTTTTTCCAAAGCTTTATAGCCAAAGTCCTAAATTGTTTTTTTTCCAAAGCTTTATAAGTTCTGAACTGGGAGTTGTCTGACACAGGCTACTCTAGGAGTTGTTGGACACAATCTACACTGGTTATTGGTTGGCATAGGCTACACGGGGTGTTTGGTATAGGCTACACTGGGAGTTCTTTGACTTAGGCTAGCCTATAACCATTCGACTCTGTTAAGCATTGGTTGACATGAATTCCTACTAAAATTCAATGTAGGCTAATCCAGTCTTTCTTTATATTGCACCTGACCCTGTTGCTCACAACTCCTCTATAAAATGCAGACCGTATTTATATATTGCAGTTGAAAGTCATCCAGAGAGAAAAGTCAAATAGGTAGTACCTGTTGCAGTGAAACTTATTGCTGAGTTTATCTGCTTACCACGGTATAAGTTCGTCCAAAAACGGACTAGATGTATCCATGGCTCGCTACCTCATGATGCCATATAAGTTTTATGTTCCAGTTCATAAATAAAACAATGGAACCACAAAAACACCTTGTGCCAAAGTGATGTAAGGGAAGGAAGATCGAGAGGCAGGAGTGCGTCGCCAGTCACTCGCCTCGGAGAGTCATACCACCAGGGTCGACGTCATCACGTCATGATGTCACATCAAACAGGCCTTCTATCTCGGTGGTCTTGGTCTAGCACACTGCTATGTATCAAAAACACGAGCAAGATATAGAGCATGTTAGAACATATATGCTTGAAAAGTCAGGAAAGGTCGTTTCTTATTTTTCAGTTACATAGGTTCTTGCAGTTTCAGGATTCATAATTTTATGTATTTCAGCTATCAAGGTATGTTGTTCTCATGTAATTTCAAAGAAATGTCATTGGGGAACTTAACTGGAAAACGTCAGTATATATGAGAACCTGTTAACTTTTTGCATCCGTACAGTTTCTGCCTCGTGTGAACAGGGCCTCAAAAAAATGTCAGTGAGAGAGAGAGAGAGAGAGAGAGAGAGAGAGAGAGAGAGAGAGAGAGAGCAGTTTGATCTGCATTGAGCAATTGCTGCTCATTGTCACATTCCAACGTCAGATTAGTCTATTTTCAGGTCTGGTCTCAAGAAGGTGAGTCTTCGTAAAACAAAAGAACAACCCAGACTTAGCCTAATCTATATACAAATTAATATCTATAGAGATATAGCAAGACCACCGAGATAAAAGGCCTGTTTCATGTGAGGTCATGACGTCGACCGTTGTAGTCCAACTCTCTGAGGCTGGCTGGCAAGAGACTGGCGACTCACTCGACTGACGACTCTCGATCTCGCTTCCTTCCCTTACATCATCACTTAAACACGGGTCCATGTGCAATTATGCCTAATAATACAACTGCTATGCAAGCTTTCCAATGCGCTTGCATGTTCTTTTATGCGTCTACGATATTTCCATTCGGTGCAATCTTAGACCTAGAGCGTAATCATTTGCGATTAAAAGGGGAGTTGAAGCAGGCACTCCAGTGAAAGAGAGTGAGGAGTGACTCGGGTAGGAGTGAAAGGAGGCTCCCTTTAGAGAGTCTTAAGTCTATAGAAGAGGAGATGGTTGGTGCCTGTCTGGTTGGTAAACATGGAGAAGATGATTCTCGTCATTAACTTGTCATATTGTTGTCGAGGCTTTTGTAATATTGAGAAGCATCTCTTGACGGCTTATATTGGCAGGTGAATATTACCTTCCCGGATAAGTCTCTCTCTCTCTCTGTAAGAAACAGAAGGAAACCCGTGTGTCACTCCAGTGCTTTATTACACGTCCAGTCTATACAGAGGTGTGACTGCAAGTGAGTAGCAGACACGCGGGCTACATTGGCGCCAATCGCGCTACCCTCTTGGCAACAGACATTACACATATTCAACCATCCTACATCCCCCCCTAACATTATGGCATGGCATAATATTAAATGGAAATAATCAGTGATGGCAATAAGCAAATATGTATTAAATACGTATATGTGCACACAAAGAAAATATGCAAGAAAAAAAATCTTATAGATAAAAAGTAATGGTTAATGCACAGGTATCACAGCATAAATTGACATAATTAGCAGCAACATGACTATGCATAAAAATCTGTCAGCAAAAATCAATTGTAACGAGTTCAGCTTGTCAAAAACGGAAGACAAGAAAAGCATGAGGGACAATATAAGACAGTTTTACAGTAGCACAAGCATGAGCATGGGTTAACACTCAACATCACCCATGACATACGCGCCCATCCATGAGGGATGTACTGTCCGCTTTTTTGGAGGAGGTGGAGTTGGGTCCGGGCGTGGGGAAGTGGCTGACGACATTGGGGGCTGACGTTTTAGCACTTTCAGGTGGTTCCTGTTTCTGAGTGACACTCGACCGCTTCCATCCAGCCTAATGAGATAGTCGGTGGTCCTTGGACTCCACTACCAACACAGTTCAGTCCCAGGTTTTGGTTACAGGATCCTGCATTCTTACCCTGCAACCTACAACAAGGGGTACAAGCTCCCTGGGTCCCAGCAAGTGGTTGGGTTTCCTTTTGGGACTCTGCCATTTGTAGTTCCCTCTTCTGGATTATCTCGTCCCAGTGTCTCTTCACCTTGTAATGCTGTCTGGGCGTTGGAACTCCATCTCTGAGCTGCCTACCGATGGCAAGCTGTGCTGAGGACTTGTCGAACCCCTTAGAAGGGGTGTTGAGGTACTGAAGAATTGCCAGAGATGCCTTGTTGCAATCGAGGCTACCTCCTTTGCCTATATTTGACCTGATGATCCTCTTTGTGGTCTTGACTGCTGTTTCAGCCTTTCCATTGGACTGGGGGTAATGGGCTGACGAAAGTCGTACAGTAACCCACCATTTTCTGAAGAATGATGTGGTATCTTCGCTAATGACGTTTGTGCCGCCATCTGTCGAGATTAGCAAGTTATAGAGCATGTTAGAACATATTTGCTTGAAAAGTCAAGAAAGGTCGTTTCTTATTTGTCAGTTACATAGGTTCTTGCGGTTTCAGGATTCATAATTTTATGATGTATTTCAGCTATCAAGGTATGATGATCTCATGTAATTTCAAAGAAATGTCATTGGGGAACTTAACGGGAAAACGTCAGTATATATGAGAACCTGTTCACTTTTTGCATCCGCACAGTTTCTGCCTCGTGTGAACAGGGCCTCAAAAAAAGGTTGTATCTGTGAGAGAGAGAGAGAGAGAGAGAGAGAGAGAGAGAGAGAGAGAGAGAGAGAGAGAGACAGTTTGATATGCATTGAGCAATTGCTGCTCATTGTCACATTCCAATGTCAGATTAGTCTATTCATTCAGGTCTGGACTCAAGAAGGTGAGCCTTCGTATAACAAAAGAACAACCCAGACTTGGCCTAATCTATATACAAATTAATATCTATAAAGACATATAAAGACCACCAAGATAGAAGGCCTTTTCGATGTGAGGTCATGACGTGATGACGTCGACCGTTGTAGTCTGACTCTCCGAGTCTGGCGAGAGACTGGCGACTCACTCGACTGACGACTCTCGATCTCGCTTCCTTCCATTACATCATCACTTGGACACGAGGTTTTCTCGTGGTATCATTGTTTTATTTATGAAATGAAACATAAAACCTAAAACTCATATGGCATAATGAGTTAGCGAACCATGGATACATCTTGTGTCCTTTACTGGACGAACTTACTGTGCTAAGCAGATAAACTCGGCAATAAGTTCACTGCAACAGGTACATACTAGCCTACCTATTTGACTGTTGTCTCTGGATGACTTTTGACTGCATTGTAAATACTACAGTCTGCATTTTAGGTAGGAGTTGTGAGCAATAAGGTTGGGTGCAATATAAGAAAGACGGGTTTAGCCTACATAGAATTTTCGTAGGAATTCATGTCAACTAATGCTTAATAGAGTCGAATACAGGCTAGTAGCCTATACTAAAGAACTACAGTGTAGCCTATGCCAAACAACACCCAGAGTAGCCTGTGTCCAACAACACCCAGTGTAATCTGTGTCCAACAACTCCCAGAGTAACCTATGTCAAACGACTCCCAGCTCTGAACTTATGAAACTTTGGAAAAAGCAATTTAAATGTCGTAATAGGCAAGACTAGTAATGGTAGCAATAGTCAGGGAAGGCAAGCAGCATATAAAAAAAAGGTTACCAACAAGCAAAGAAAGGGCAAACACAGCAAACAACTAAACTTAGGGTAAACCTATGTACTGCAATAGCAGAGAAACCCCAGAAACCCCTAACTGTGTGATAGAACCTTCAGACAAGGTACTCAAGAGTTACATTAGCACCCACATAGAAGTTATATGTTCATCGCACCTTGAGGACAACAGTATAGTGATGGAGAAATAGGCAAGTTACCGTTGACCGTAGTCAAAGGTAAGGGACAAACCCTCTGGGACTAGATGGGTTAAGGTGCATAAAATTTGACTGTCACAGTATTTTAAGGAGCCTACATTAGAAATATCAATAACCTAACCTATCCTCATTGCATTACTAGATTTCTTTAGTGATTATATATACACAAAAATATTAAAAGACCATGTTTCTTCCTCCACAGGTAAAACTTGAGTACAGATTGATGAAATTCCATACCGTATGACACAATGCCCTACCTACAGTTTAATCCAACTTTATATTTGGTATCAGCATTTTAAGTTGCACACAAGCAGTTGATGTGCCATTCTTCTTGCAAGATTACTCCTAGATATCTATCCATGAGACGAAGTTAATCAATGCAATGTTTCTTGTTACTTTTACCAAATTACTTAATCATTTTTCAGATCTTTTCTTTCGAGTGTTTAACCATGTAGCTATGACGACAGAGCACTGTCGTGAAATCCAACAGGCGAGTTTGTGAGTGTCTTTCAGCCTTCGCTTAAGCTACCGAGTTGTGGTCGCTTTATCCTTTAAGAATATAGAAGCTGAATGGAAAATAAATTATATGCATTATGTATATGGGTCCATGTGCAATTATGCCTAACAATACAACTGCTATGCAAGCTTTCCAACGTGCTTGCACGTTCTTTTATGCGTCTACGATATTTCCATTTGGTGCAATCTTCGACCTAGAGCGTAATCATTTGCGAAGATTAAAAGGGGAGTTGACGCAGGCACCCCAGTAAAAGAGAGTGAGGAGTGACGCAGGTAGGAGTGAAAGGAGGCTCCCTTTAGAGTCTTAAGTCTATAGGAGAGGAGATGGTTGGTGCCTGTCTGGTTGGTAAACATGGAGAAGAAGATTCTCGTCATCAACTCGTCATATTGTTGTCGAGTCTTTTGTAATATTGAGAAGCATCTCTTGATGGCTTATATTGGCAGGTGGATATTACCTTCCCAGATACGTCTCTCTCTGTAGGAAACAGAAGGAAACCCGTGTGTCACTTCAGTTCTTTATTACACGTCCAGTCTATACAGAGGTGTGACTGCAAGTGAGTAGCAGACACGCGGGCTACATTGGCGCCAATCGCGCTACCCTCTTGGCAACAGACATTACACATATTCAACCATCCTACATCCCCCCCTAACATTATGGCATGGCATAATATTAAATGGAAATAATCAGTGATGGCAATAAGCAAATATGTATTAAATACGTATATATGCACACAAAGAAAATATGCAAGAAAAAAAATCTTATAGAAAAAAAGCAATGGTTAATGCACAGGTATCACAGCATAAATTGACATAATTAGCAACAACATGACTATGCATAAAAATCTGTCAGCAAAAATCAATTGTAGCGAAATCAGCTTATCAAAAACGGAAGACAAGAAAAGCATGAGGGACAATATAAGACAGTTTTACAGTAGCACAAGCATGAGCATGGGTTAACACTCAACATCACCCATGACATACGCGCCCATCCATGAGGGATGAACTGTCCGCCTTTTTGGAGGAGGTGGAGTTGGGTCCGGGCATGGGGAAGTGGCTGACGACATTGGGGGCTGACGTTTTAGCACTTTCAGGTGGTTCCTGTTTCTGAGTGACACTCGACCGCTTCCATCCAGCCTAATGAGATAGTCGGTGGTCCTTGGACTCCACTACCAACACAGTTCAGTCCCAGGTTTTGGTTACAGGATCCTGCATTCTTACCCTGCAACCTACAACAAGGGGTACAAACTCCCTGGGTCCCAGCAAGTGGTTGGGTTTCCTTTTGGGACTCTGCCATTTGTAGTTCCCTCTTCTGGATTATCTCGTCCCATTGTTTCTCCACCTTGTAATACTGTTTGGGCATTGGAACTCCATCTCTGAGCTGCCTACCAATGGCAAGCTGTGCTAGGGACTTGTCGAACCCCTTAGGAGGAGTGATGAGGTACTGAAGAATTGCCAGAGATGCCTTGTTGCAATCGAGGCTACCTCCTTTGCCTATTTTTGACCTGATGATCCTCTTGGCAGTCTTGACTGCTGCTTTAGCCCTTCCATTGGACTGGGGTAATGGGCTGACAAAAGGCTTACAGTAACCCCACATTTTCTGAAGAATGATGTGGTATCTTCGCTAATGAGGTTTGTGCCGCCATCTGTCGAGATTAGCTCTGGTGCTCCCCATTTTGTGAGGTACGTCCTCAACTCTGATATGATTCTTGATGTCATTCTACCATATGGAAAGTGTGCGACTTCCAGCCACCCGGCGAGCCTGTCTGCATAGGCTATGTACATATGGCCCTCCAACTGTAGCATGTCCACCACCGTTGACTAGCATGGGTATTCTGGGGGTGCTGTGAGTACTAATGGTTCAGTAGGCTGTGATGGAGCATGTATATCACAAGAGTCACATCCATCCCTGTGGCTCTGCAGTAAACTGAGTGCCTAGTCCTGCGGAGCATGGAGTCCACCCCCTGATGTCCTGCGTGAAGGCCTGTAATTGTTTGTGCTATGCCTTGTATAACGAGGCTGCACTGTGAGGTTATTTAGACCTGCGATGTTATATGCATGTATCGTGTGGTATACTTCCCATCCTCGTCTGAGATTGCAACGATAATTTCTAAGTCAGAATCTTCATTTAGTATATAGGCGGAGATGTTCAAAACTCATGATGATAACTTAACAACGGTATATTTGCAAAACTACATCTCTTGAGTAGAAGGCAAGAAGGTAGTTAGGAGAACCTGATTCTAGGAGGGAAAGTAGAGTTCTAAGTTACAAATGCATTTACAAGAGTATAGGAGAGCACATGTGAGAGGAAGTCACGTAGACGTCTGGGCTATAGGTCAATAGGTTCTCAGGCGAAGCACTGTGACCTCTTTGACACAATCATGGATTTGATTATCACAGGCAAATGCAAACCAGGGCGTTGCTGATTCAATACATCCAGCCTAGCTTGCGTCCTGTTTATCAACTCTTATCACACTCCTTGTTATCTTAACAGTGACCTCTTAGGTCATTAGAGTATTTATACATATGGAATATGTATTTTAAATGTAACCTTACATTAATTGCTCGGTCAGCTACAAAACTAAACACTGAATTTTAAAGTTTGACTTGCATATGATTCAAAGGAGTGTGATAGAGAAATTAATGTGAATATATAGAAATACTCATAAGTAATGAATAATACATGGATGATACAGATCCACGTACAAGATAAATGCATATATAATACTAATATTAAAGATAACATGTCATACATAATGATAGTTATATACTGTTAGTCATGAGAATATATATTCAACAGAAAGTACTAACGTATGGCTGATGATTACATGACACCAGAATTACATTCTGAAAATCATAAGAAATAAAATGGTACCAAAGGTGTGATAAGATAAAAGGTAACTGATTAAGAATAGGTGCTACCTGATTAGCATATACATGTATAAAACGATTCAAGTAAGTTGCTACCTGATTAATATATATATATATATATATATATATATATATATATATATATATATATATATATATATACAGTTACCATCCGAGTTACGACCTAGATCCGTTCCCGACCAACAGGTCGTATGTCAGAATGGTCGTTTATTTTAGTCGAAAATACCAGCCAAAATGGCCGACACGTGGATTATAATAAGTACTCGGTTAAAGTGGAAGATTATACTGTACTCGAGGACATATGATATGAATGTTGTTGCATTTTTAAGTAACTTTTTCTGTTGAATAATATTATTGTGTATATACAAGCTGTTTTTATTTATCATTTTTATGCCTTTTAGTTTCACTTTTATAATTTTATCATATATTTCTGTTGAATAATATTACTGTACATATGTATATACAAGCTGTTTATTTATAATTTTTATGCCTTTTAGTTTCACTTTTATCATACGTTTTTCTGTTGAATAATATTACTGTTGTACTATACGTACAAGCTGTTTATGTATTTATATTTATGCCTTTTAGTTTTCACTTTTATCATTTTATCATAGAGATATTTTTAATATTATACTGTAGGTGCAATGTATTTAGCTTTTTTTTCAGTTGCTTAGTTGATATACTACGTACATACATCTTAATATAATATGGTTTTAGAAATAAAATATTTATTACTGCAGTTGAATTTATTATACAAAAATACAAATGAAGATCAAAATACGAAAATAGAAAAGTTACAGTTCAAAAAATAGAACATACAGTACTGTAGTACAAAATAGAAAATACATATGCATGTAAAAAAATAAGCAAAACAACACTCAAAATTAATGTTCACTGGTGCTTGGTTCGACGTCATCAACACTTTCTTCATACGCACGGTCGAAAGAAAGATCAGCTGTTAAGTCAGGCGAGGCAGGGATGGGGAAGGGGTGGTTACTGCGCTGGCCGATGTAGGGGAGGGGGTGGCTTCGATGCTGGATGAGGCGGGCTTTTGTGTCGTTTGACAAACATGCTAAGTGTCGTTTGGATCTTCTGCTTTTTCTTTTCATCGGTAGATTTTCTTTGTATGGCCTCCATTACTTCTTGTCATAGATCTCTCTATCCGGGCAAACCGTTCAACATTCGGATCCATTCCTTCCATTTATGCAGCATTGTATTAAGCATTTGTATGGCTTCCGATAATCCCTTTACAGTAAACTTTCGTTCGGGCTCCTCCTCTTCTACAACTTCCTTTTCTTCCTCTCTTCTTTCTTCTTCAGCTTTCCTTTCTTCTTCTATTGCTAACAGTTCTTCATTTGTTAATTCCTCAGGTTCTTCACTTATCAGTTCTTCAATTTCTTCTTCATCACATCCTAAACTCAAGTTGCTTTGCCAAGCTAACAATTTTTCCTCGGACCTTGCTTAATTCCTCTTCGTTATCGAAGCCAACAAAATCTCTGAGGAAGCGTTTGCAGCAGTGTTTCCAAATACCACTCATACATTTTTCTGTCACCAAATCCCAAGCTTTAGCGACATGCTTGATACAATGGTAAATGTTGTATGATTTCCAATAATCCCGCAAAGTCAGCTCAGGGTTTTCATCCATAGCTTCGATGGCTTGGTCAAAGGAAATTCTTACGTAGTGCGCCTTGAACGTAGAAATCGCACCCTGGTCCATGGGTTGGATTAGGGGGGTGGGGGGGTATTAGGGGGAAGGAAGACAAGCGCACGTTAGGATGAAGATCATCCAAGTGCGTCGGGTGCCAGGCGCATTGTCAAGCACTAATAAAATCTTAAACGGAATGCCCTTATCGCTGCCGGCGCCGTCGTAACTGTCATACCGCGCCGCACGCACTACGCTACCGCGCTGCCAAACAGTAAACGCCGCCAAATATAAAAAAATAGACCCCTGTCGGACACTGTCGTAAGTACGGGTGGACGTAACTTGCGCAGGTCGTAACTCGGATGGTAACTGTATATATATATTATTATTATATAAATATAATAATATAATATAGATATCATGTCATACATAATGATAGTTATATACTGTTAGTCATGAGAATATATATTCAACAGAAAGTACTAACGTATGGCTGATGATTACATGACACCAGAATTACATTCTGAAAATCATAAGAAATAAAATGGTACCAAAGGTGTGATAAGATAAAGGTAACTGATTAAGAATAGGTGCTACCTGATTAGCATATACATGTATAAAACGATTCAAGTAAGTTGCTACCTGATTAATATATATATATAATATATATATATATATATATATATATATATATATATATATATGTATGTATATAATGATCCAAATAAATTCAGATGTGTGCACATCATATAGATTCCTGGTGTGTGCACACACAGACATATTGATTCGTGAACTTCAATTGATTTTATTAGGTGTGCTACCAGATATATTGAATGATAAATGATAATTAAGCTTCTCATACTTTACATATAGAATGCATTGTCGCAGAGGTACCTGTTTCACATTTAGCCAGCGTTCAAACCGCTTTTCACACACAAAACAATTCCAAACACTTACCCCGCCTTCAAGTCGAAATGGCCAGTTTCAAGTGGCTCTAAAGTCAAACGCCTTTAGGGCAAACAGGTAAGTGTCAGGATGGGGTACGACGTTCTGTTGATGATCCATTCTTGTTTGCCTCAACCTACGCCAAGCAAATACATTAGCGGTGACGAGAACCACCACCAACACGCACGTCACAGCCAGCAGTGTGTAGAACCGTAGGTCCTCGGCGACAGGATAAGCCCTTGAAGTGCGATCCATACCAGACAATTTGGATAGTTGATGGGCCACTTTCGCGTTGTATGGAAGGGGTAAAGCTGGGATGATGGTACTCGACCAAGAAAAATTCGCGAAGTAAGCTCGTTCCCTTATGATGGTGCTTACTCCTCGGACCGTGTAGTTGGGTGACTCCCCTGCAGCCGTCCGCGGCGACGAACATCCGTGAAGAGGCCGTTGATCCGTCCGGGCAAGCGACGTGAAACCCTGCTCTGTCGTATCGTATCCACGATCCGTTATTCAGCCTGTAAGCAAACTTATACTCATCAAAAGGGTAAAGTTGTTTTAGACATCATTCACGTGTGTGAGAGAGAGAGCTGTTTGTACAAAATATTATATTTTCTTTTTTCTAACTTTTAAATTTGAAATTGTTCTACAAAAATAATATAAGCAATATAAAATTTCATATTTTTTCTAGATAGTGGTTTCAGTTAACTTCATTAAAGGCCATTATTACCTTACAGTAGCTGTAATGCCTTTTAGCTCCCCGAACCAGCTAGTTTAACTAGTTACTGCCGAAGAATTGCCCTTTTACAGAATAGTGTTGGGATCTTCGGGAGAGGTGAAAGCTTTCCTTTTCTTGAGAGCTACGTAATTCAAGCAGTGGCAGGCCAGACTCAGTCCTACACTGAAGTGCACACACTAAGCATTTTTGAAGATATCAGCCCTTTCGAGCAGGACGGATTTTGCCACCGCTGGGATTATTTATATTATTTGGTAACACTTTTAAGATGATTTACCGAGAGTAAATAGTTCATGAGACCCACATCAGGACGGAGACTTTATTGCATAACATCGCAGACGGACAGCTTGCCGGTGGATATAAGATGCAGGTTAGCTAATTGTAAGGTTACCCGGCCTTATTTATTGGTTTATGTTTTATATTCCTCAACCATTCGAGTAAACCATAATTAATTTTTTAAATCCTGCTAATATTATTTTTTTAGAGCGTTGGATTGGCCTATTTCTTTGGCTACAGTTTTTGCCATATTTAATAGCGAAATTATCGTGGCTGGGTTAAGTGATAATTGTCGTTGACTTGGTGAGATTTGTAAAGTGAGTGTTTTGTGTTTAAGTTTGGAAACTTGAGACTTTTATAATTTAAGTGTAATATTTTTGGATATTTTCACAAGTTTGGTTTACGTTTTTTGTAGTGCTTTTCTCTCGTTCTATGTGCAAGTGATGCGGAATGGTCCGTTTCTGGGTGCACTTCTTATAACATCTTAATTTGGAAGTGCAACGGATGTCTCCCTTATTGTTTTCGTTCCAATACCAAGACAAAGTGTACATTGGGGAGCTTATTTGTTGAGGTGCTGAAGCGATGTATTATGAAATATAGGTTATTCTTTTAAATCTCTTGCATATTTTTTACTCCTTTAGACTTCAAAAAGAAGATAGTATATAAAATTCTGTGTACTGTTTAGCACTAGACCTAACTCGCATGAATCATCTGATATATGGTGGAATTCAAAGGAGTCAGCTGTACAAACTTTATTACCCATGGCATCTGAACAGTGAGTGAACCTATCCAGGTCTCTGATAACCGTAAATGTTTCCTTACTAGGGGAAATCAATACGTGTCCTGTCAGATTAGATATTACTGGTAATGAGTTATTCACCATGAAAGTTGGAAACGGTGCAATTTTGTAAGATTGCCAGGCATCAGAAGAATTAAAAGGAATGGTAATCATGATCCTGTAATTCTCAACACTTACTGATATAAAGCTATAATAAAATTCTATCTTAAGCTCGTCTAACAAAGGAATATAACCAAGTTTCTCTCGTCCGTTCTCTAAAGTTAATGTTAAATCTTTGATAGGCAAAAGATGTGGCGACAGAACACCCTTTGTAGCTAGCGTGATAGCTTCCACATAGTCTTTTGATTTTTCAATAAAATGTGAAATTTTTGTACGGATATGGTCTACCTTAGAACTGTAATACGCTAATGTTGCACCTCCATCATCTGATTGATATTACTAGAATGTTCGTTCACCAAAGTCATAAGCTGATTAATTGATGATAATTGTTTACGAAGTTCGGAAAAAACTAATTCATTTTCATGTTGCAAAAATTCAATTCTATTATTCTGATCATTAATCTTAAGACGATTTGAAATTCCTAAACCTAAACTTGCAACAGACCCAAAGACGTTGAGCGCAGCAAATATAAACGGGTTACGTCTTTCTAGGCTACTGTGTCTCACAGTCCACATAAGCAGATCACGAGCCAGACATTCTGCTTCAGCAGTTTTGTTTTGCAAGTCGAATGATAACATTTCTGCAACACAAAGTTTGTGCTAGTGAAATCTCTGGATTAAAAGGAAAATGACGTTGATGTAACTGATTCAATGATTCGGCAAACTGCGACAAGTCGCTTTTTAGGTTAATGACATCATCTTCTGGCAGGAAAATCGCTCGCAAATCAACTTCTAGAACTATATTGCTTGCTGTAATGAAAACGTCCTCTGTTCTTTCAATTATAGATCCATGTGTAAAATGTATATTTTTTGTTTTAGCACTCTTCCCACACGACAAGAATGTCTGAACAAACAGTACCACTCCGAACAATATAAGCTTCATGTTGGAAACCTGCAATTAGTGAAATATATGTAATTACTCATATTTGAATTAGCTACTTCTATAGAAAACAGAAAAAATATTTCCATACTAATATTATATATACATACTTTTATCATGCAAGTTTCATAGATACTTTTTATTAGTTATGTTTCATATATAGGCATACATAAATTCTACTAGTTTTTTTTTCTATCCCCTTTTCTTAACTGCGAACATGAGCCAACGGTATTATTCTTACATCAGTAGGTTGGGATATGTTTTGAAATTTTAGTCTGTTGGCCGTTAATATTTCTAAAATGCTAAACGGGCCTTCAAACTTAGGTGTTAACTCTTAGTTTAATCCCTTGCGAACATATACTAGTATATAGATTTGGTCGCCTACTGTATATGATTTAGTTGGCTTAGCGATTTTATCATGATGTCTTTTCATTATGATTTGTGATTCTTCTAAATTCGTACGAAGTATATTATATCGGCTTACACTTGCTTCCATAACATCCCGTAGGGGATTTGATAAATGGGTTGTAGGCGTAAATACATGGAAAGGTGTCCTAGCTGGGGTACCGTACAATGCCTCGTGCGGCGACATTTTGATAGATACATGATATGAATGGTTAAGAGTACTTAGAACCGCAGGTATGGCAATATCCCAGTTGGGATCCATTCCCCAGAGTGTAACACATAATACGTTTAACACCTTCCTATTTACTCTCTCAACTAATCCATTAGACTCTGGGTGATAAATCATGGTATTGATTTTCTTAATGCAAAGGAATTCACACAACAAGTCAAGAAAATGATTATTGAATTCTCCACCCGAGTCAGAGATTATCATGTGTGGAATTCCATGTTTACAAATGTAGCACTCGTAAAATTTCCTAGCGCATTCAATTGCGATTTTAGTTTTTAATGCTATCAATTCTGTATATCGAGTCAAGGCATCTATTATCACTAAGAGGTGCTTATTTCCTCAGTCAGACTCTTAAAACCCTGTTAGTGAATCTAAGTGAACTCTTTCAAAGGGTTGGTTGGGCATGGGATAAGTACCCAAGCTGACAGGTGTCTTAGTGTGCCCTTTGTTTTCCTGACAAGTACGACAATTAGCTATATGTTTTTTTATACCTGTAAGCATCGTATGCCAATAAAATAATGATTTGGCTTTCTGTGACATGATAGAGAACCCTGGATGACCATGTAATGGATAGGAATGCAACCAGTTTAAGACGATTGGTATAAGAGAGACTGGAACTACCACCTGGTCGTTAGTCACCTGCGGGGTGTTGCGGGTTTTCCTTGTCACGGACCTACACAGAATATTATCCTTAATTATATAATTCTGCTGCGTATACTTCACATATTCCTTTTCCTTAGGATTCCCATTCAAAGCATTATTATTTTCTTTAACTGCTGACCTTTTCTTTGTTAAGTCTGTACTAGTTCAGCGCTCCAACCCGGGTCTTCCTGTTCAGATAGTTTTAACAATAGGCACGGATGTTGATATATCTACTAGTTCAGCTAATGGCCCCGAACAAGATGGCGCGGGGTTGCGTGATAATGCGTCAGCAATGATATTTGCTTTCCCAGGTAGATATCCTATCCTTGCGCCAAAGTCTTGAATGATCATATGCAACCGAGTTTTTTGTGACTGTGACCAAAGCCTTTTAAAGCAGTCGGTGAGGGGTTTATGGTCAGTAAGAACCTTGACAGGATAGCCGTATATTATGAACTTAAAATGCACCAGTGAGTTAACAATAGTCTTCCTTGTCTATTACTGCATATTTACTTTCAGAAGGTCTCAGTTTACATGAATAAAAAGCTATAGGGAAGAACAGTTTGTCATACTGCTGAAGCAGTACCCCTCCTACCCCTTGGTCTGAGGCGTTGGTTGCAATAGAGAATTCCTTACTGAAGTCAGGAAATTTTAAGATATGTGAACTGCATAATTCCTCTTTCAAGGCATCGAACGCCTGTTGATGCTTTTCAGACCATATAAAATCGACGCCCTTCTTCGCAAGATCGGTTAGAGGAGCGGCTATAATTGAGTAATTGCGTATAAAACAGCGGTAATACCCACACTACAGCCTAAAAATTGCTGTATCCCCTTGACGTTAGTGGGTATCGGAAAGTTACGGATAGCCGACACCTTATCGTGGACTACCTTAAGACCTTGACTAGACACAGTAAAACCTAAATAGACTAGTTCTGTTTTGAAAAATTCACACTTAGTTATCTTTACTCTTAAATTATGTTGCTTTAGTCTCTGTAGCACTAGCTCTAGTTTATGTAAATGTTCTTCTAAGGAATTAGAAAAGATTACAAGGTCCGTCCATATAGGCATGTGGGGTATTCCCTAACAAGTCTCCGAACACTATATTAATCATTCTGGTGAATGTAATTGGTGCGCAATGTAAACCAAAAGGCATACGTAAAAATTCATAATGTCCCCTGGCTGTGCTGAAGGCGGTGTATGGGATACTCTCTTTTTCTAGAGGTATCTGGTGAAAGCCTTTAACCCTTAAACGCTTAAGGGGTATAATAAAAATCGTCTCCCGTATGCCTAGGGGGTCTCGGAGTGAGCGCTGAAGCGGAAAAAATATTTTTTTCAAAAAATCACAGCGTGCTTAGTTTTCAAGATTAAGAGTTCATTTTTGGCTCCTTGTTTTGTCATTGCCTGAAGTTTAGTATGCAACCATCAGAAATGAAAAAAGAATCATTATAATACATAAATGTGATATATGATAGTGTGAAAACAAAATTTCATATATAATTGTATTCAAATCGCGCTGCGAGCAAAACGGTTAAAGTTAACGAGTTAATTTTTGTTGTTGTATTGTACACTAAATTGCGATCATTTTGGTATATAACACATTGTAAAATTATCAAAGCAAAGAAGAGAAAATATTATCACAAAATGATGCATGAATTCGTAACGCACAGACGTAAAAAAATGTTTTTTTAAAAAATTGACGATAAATCTAAATATTGCTCTAGAGACTTCCAATTTGTTTCAAAATTAAGATAAATGATTGAATATTACTATAATGTAAGAGTTTTAGCTTACAATTGCAGTTTTCGACCATTTCGGACGAGTTAAAGTTGACGAATGTCGAATTTTTTATATATATATTTTTTTATATGCAAATATTTCGAATATGAGAAAAGCCACAACCTTCAATTATTTTTTTTGTATTCTACATGAAATTGCGCACATTTTCATATATAAAACTTTATGTAACGACTAATTTAAAATGGTGCAAACATTACGACAATCGCACGTCTGATTTTTTCGAAAGAGTTACCGCGCGGACGTAAGGAAAATGTTTTTTTTTTTTCATAAATTCACCATAAATCGAAATATTGTGCTAGAAATTTCCAATTTGTTGCAAAATGAAGGTAAATGATTGAATATTACTATAATATAAGAGTTTTAGCTTACAACTGCGTTTTTCGACCATTTCGGTAGAGTCAAAGTTGACCGAAGGTTGAAATTTTTGCACTTATCGTTATTTATATGAAAATATTTCAAAATTGATAAAAGCTTTAGTTGTATTGTGCATGAAACTGCACACATTTCCATATATAAAACTTTATGTAACGGCTAATTTAAAATGGTGCAAACATTACGACAATCGCACGTATGATTTTATCAGAAGAGTTTCCGCGCGGACGTAAGGAAAAAGTTTTTTTCATAAATTCACCATAAATCGAAATATTGTGCTAGAGACTTCCAATTTGTTACAAAATGAAGGTAAATGATTGAATATTACTAAAATATAAGAGTTTTAGCTTACAATTGCGTTTTTCGACCATTTCGGTAGAGTCAAAGTTGACTGAATTTTGAAATTTTGGCACATCGTTATTTATATGAAAATATTTCAAAACTGATAAAAGCTACAATCATGAGTATTTTTTTGTTGTATTCTACATGAAATTGCGCACATTTTCATATATAATACTCCATGTAACGGCTAATTGAAAATAGTGCAAAAATTATGTCAAAGTGACGAAATAATTTCCTAGATGTGTCACTGATACTTTTTAGTGCGATAAGAAAGAAATTCGCGCTTGCGCGCCTGCGTAACAATTGTAAACAAAACACCACCTTGATCCGTGAACTCCCCGCATCCCCCAAGCCGCGTGATTCAAAAGTTTTTGGCTGGTAGGCCTATAAGTATTTTTCCGCGAATTCTAAAAAAACTTTTCTATGTCGACGTAAAATACGTCCAATCGGCACCCGACAGAATTTATCTCGACGTAAAATACGTCCAATAGGCGTTTAAGGGTTAAGTAAGTCCAAACTGGTGAAATATTTGTTCTGTCCTAACAAGGATAAAATATCGTCAGTACATGGCACTGGGAATCGATAGGGAATCTTTTCCTCATTTAAGCGACGGAAATCTACCCAAATACGCCAGGTTCGATCTTTTTTTGGTACGACGATTAAGGGGAAATTATAAGGGCTGTTCGATTTCCTAATGACTCCTTCTTCAAACATTTTACCTACTTCATCATTGATCTCATTCTGGAATTTCATAGGGAGTCGGTACGAAGGTACATAGATGACTTTATGCTTGTCTTTTAGCCGTATTTGGTGTTCAATGATCCGTTTTTCCCAAAAATTTCTCGGTAGTGGAGAAAACATCATGATATTTAGTTAAAAGATTAAAAAATTTCTGCTGAATCTCCTCTTCTGGAATGTCTTTATTGATTTTACTTTTAATACATTGTAAGAGGGATTCATCCACAACTGATTGAGCGTGATTAATTTCAGCAACGGTAACAATGCGATATTTATAAACTTCCACATCCACGATGTGTTGATTTTTGTGGATCACTAGATTGGTATTCAAATGGTTACAGACTTCAATGTTAACTTGTGGCTGTGAATCAACAATGTATAGTGCTTGTGTTACGGACAGTCCGTTAATTTTCAGTTTTGGAAAGGATTAACATTTCAGATCCCGGCAAAGTCTTCTTTACACGCACTAATATATTCGAAGTTACGTTCGGCTCGAGAGTTTGCATGCAAGCTGCTATTTCGAGTGTGTGAGAATTCTGTTGGGTCGCTTGAACAATGTCATGATTCATGAGACAAGTGATTGGTTCCTCAATGTACGTTACTGTTTGATTGTTTGTCTCTTTTTTGTCCAAAACTGATTTTAAGGTGTTAGAAGAATTATAGAATTTTCCTTTGATATACACACCGTGTTTGGCAGGGGCTAAGATAATGTTTTGAGTGCTCATAGATGGGTATCCTATAATTACAGCTGGATACATATCAATGTTTTGTACAACGATAAAGGTATCGGTAAGCGTGCGCTTGCCCACCTTGTACTGAATATGAGTTACTCCTACTACACTTAATTCATTATTTCCAATACCCGAGAGCTGTACTCCGGACTTCTCAATAGGGAAGTTCAAAAACGTGATGAGTCCACAAATCCATGATATTACGTGGACTACCAGAATAAAAAAACACTGTGAAGGGTCGGTGCTCTAAATTGAGGACATAATTCATCTTTACTGATTATAGCATGTATATGGTAGAAGTCTACAGGAACCTGCACTGGTTTTATGGATTCGGTCGTGTGGTTCATAGGAAAATTCTGGGTCTCGCATAAATCTTGTAGATGATTAAATTTGTTATTTGATTCAAAAGATGTTGATACGAATGACCCACCATCATTCTCTCCCCCGCTGGAGTTAATTACGTGGTATTAGGTTTGCTTTGCACACTCGAAAAATTTGACTGACTCTGAGTTTGGGTTCGATGGCCCGGGAACAGAATTTCCTGAAGCACGATTTGTTTCTTTGTGATTTTGAACAGCGTTACAGTTTGCCTGTTTCTTCTTATAGTAATGAGGATTCTTCTTCTTATTATCATTGGCAACAGTTTGTGTGGTTTTAGCATTATGTTGCTACGGGTTACGAGAGAAGCAACGATTGTAAGAATGACTGGAGCTGTTATGAATTGAACAATAACGCGTTCGGCAGTCTGCAAGCAAATGCCCTGCGAGCTTACAATTAAAACAAGTTACCCATGCTGTGTTATTATTGACAATATTTACTTGCTGCGGTTTACTTTCATTCTTTGCAAAAACTTGAGTAAGCAAGGGGTCCAGATCTGTGCACTTAGACATATGTTTCTTGATTTGTTTATATACATCTAGCTCCGTACTGTCGGGCGATAGTTTCTTATCAAAACAGCGTACCAAGGCTTCTGGCAACATAACTGTCAAGCAAGTTAAATATGTGAGCCTAATAAAATCTTTCACAGCCATGTTCCTTCCCATGACCCAAGTGGAAGTAAGCAAACTATCCTGATATTCATTCAGCCGGTCAGCAATTAGTGCCGCCCTCTCTACAACGTTAAGCTGAGTCATAGAGTCCAGATTAAGGATATTCCTCAAAGCTAAAACTACATCCAATGCTTCTTCACCGCCAAATATGCACATAATCTCGTTTAGCAAAGTCAATGAAACATTTAGCTTCCTGTAATTGTACGGATGGGTCAGTGATGCATTTTGCTTTTAAATGAGCATCTACTGACGAGATCCAAGATTCGACACTTTGAGGCAAGAACCTGTTGACCCGGCCTTGAAAGGGAGCAATTGCAGACCTTGCGCTGACCAAAGTAACAACAGGGTTACTCGGTGCGGAATTACTGGGTGCGGCAGTGGCCATCGTGACTTTTGTTTTTTTCTTATCACTACGATTCCTAGCGATCCTATCGAAATATCTATATGAATACACTCGTCCACTGCATAAACGCATATGCAATATGAGATAAGAAAAAATGTGTTACGGATAATAACAGAGTCCCCCAAAATGATAAGATCAAAAAGAGATATGATAAGGATATTTCTGGAGAACTTGGAAGAAAAAAAAATTAGCAACAAAGATAAAAAAAGGCCTGCTGGGCGAGAATCCAAGTTGAAGATAGATTCCTGCAAGAAAGGAAGATTAAGAATAATGTATAACTCACCCCCAGGAATAATGGACGATCGATCTTGTGTAAGGATAATACTCAAAGTCACACACCAGAATGAATAAAGAATTGTACTTAGCTTTGGTATATAAGAGGAAGATCTTGCTGTTTAGGTGACGTCACGGCCTTGGTTTTCAATGATGCTTTTCCGCAGTGACCCATATTCTTAGTGTGCATATTGCTCGTGCGGTGTTTGTTTGTTGAATGATTCGTTTCCCGTTGCCTTATTCATGGTGATCCGATGCTGCAGACACATCCAGTTTGTTCCTTGAAGTGCTGGAGACGCTCGGTAATGACGATACACCCTCTCTAATGATTAATAATGAGAGACGTTTCTTATGTTGCCATAAGAGATTCGAAGTTGCTTGAAGATTCTCTCGCCTTCATTGTCTTCTGATATGTTACATTTCGTCAGTCTTTGGATGATGTGGTTTAGTCCGTTTCTGGGCAGCCAGCTATGTTGTCTTCTGTTGTCATCTACCCGGTAAGCTGCCACCAATGTTTGTGCTATGCCTTGTATAACGAGGCTGCACTGTGAGGTTATTTAGACCTGCGATGTTATACACAATTATCGTATTGTATACTTCCCATCCTCGTCTGTGATTGCGACAATAATTTCTAAGTCAGAATCTTCTTTTAGTATATAGGCGGAGATGTTCACAACTCATGATGATAACTTAACAACGGTATATTTGCAAAACTACATCTCTTGAGGAGAAGGCAAGAAGGTAGTTAGGAGAACCTGATTCTAGGAGGGAAAGTAGAGTTCTAAGTTACAAATGCATTTACAAGAGTATAGGAGAGCACAGCTTAGCTCAGCATACATAACATACAGACAGACGAACATGTGAGAGGAAGTCACATAGACATCTGGGCTATAGGTCAATAGGTTCTCAGGCGAAGCACTGTGACCTCTTTGACACAATCATGGATTTGATTATCACAGGCAAATGCAAACCAGGGCGTTGCTGATTCAATACATCCAGCCTAGCTTGCGTCCTGTTTATCAACTCTTATCACACTCCTTGTTATCTCAACAGTGACCTCTTAGGTCATTAGAGTATTTATACATATGGAATATGTATTTTAAATGTAATCCTTACATAATGACTTGAAGGCAAAGTTCCTCTGGGATGAGCAAACGTGGGCATCCTTGCTCATAAGTGTAGACTATCAAGTCTTCTACCATAGGATAACCTGTCCCTAACTGAGTAGAACAGACGTAGACAAGCCAACTGCTGTGCCTCCTGTTGGCGCCAGTCATTTGCTGCCAATTTAGCTACCAACAACTGGTATACAGGGTCTTTAGGGGCTGCTACTTTGACCCTCTCCTGGTCAAGTATGAGGCACTCTTGCCCAAAGGCAGTGGCTGAAGCAGTGAGAAGGGCGGCAGTCATATCCTCTTCAAGTTCAGTCTCCTTGTCATCTGGTTTGCAACGGAGAGCAGGGAAGTGTGATAAGAAGTCAGCTGTGCAATTCCTCTTCCCTAGTAGGTGTCTTACCTGGAACCTGTATTGCAGGGTTTTCTCCTTGAGACAAAAGTGTCCTGAGTTCAGTTTATCCTTCAGCTCTCTATCACCCAAGAGTAGCCTGGCCTTCTTGAGACACCACGTAACAACTAAGGGCTCCCCCTCGACAGCAGCATACCCAGCTTCAGCTTGTGATAAGTGACGCCACCCACCCTTGCAGCAGAATGGGACAACAGCTGAGGTACAAGCACAGTACTGCTGCAGGATAACAAACCTGATCCCATCTCTGCTCCAATCTGTTAGGGCTGCCGTAGGTCGGGTCTTGTCATAGTATACCAGCCCATCCTTGGCCAGCTTGCATATGGCCTCCTGTGCTTGTGGAATCTCTTGTAGATTGTTATCCCAGTAGACATTCTTGCTTGCAGACTTCTTCAGGAGGTCTCTGAAGGGTTCCATCAGCAGGGCAGTAGCAAGGAAGGGTGCCAACTGGTTGACAAAGCCAAACCATGACCTGATGTCAATGACAGAGGGGTTGTCAGGCATAGGGAATCTCTGTATGGCATCTAGACTCTCCTCCGTGGGCCTATAGGAATCCCATCCCAGCTGGAATCCAACGAAGCTCACTTCTCTTTGCCAGAAGCTGAATTTCTCTGGCTGAGGGTTATTCCTTTTTTAGCACGTGTCCAAGAAATTATGTGCCAGAAGGCCTCTTCGGCGCTGTTGTCATATAGTTGAGCATCATCCACACGTTTGTGTTTACGGGGAATGTCCTTGATGGCGTCATCAAACCTCTTGGTGTAGGTATCTCAAGCTGAACAATGTCCCATGGGTGTTCTTCTGTACCGATAACACCCCCAGGGAGTGATAAAGGTTGTGAGTTTGCGGCTTTCTTCATCTAACTCCACCTGGTGGAAGCCTCAATGTGCATCTGCCACTGTCTTAAAGGAATGTAAAGGTACCCCCTGACATCATGTCGAAAGGAGCAGGGGTGTGATGCTTCTCTCTCCTGCAAGAGGCATTGAGGTGTTGAAAGTCCACGGTGTGGCGGGGCTGACCTGACTTCCTGGCAACAACGACCATCCTCGCACACCATTCTGTTGCTTCACCAGTTGGTACCTCCTCAATGATGCCTTTCTTGAGGTCGTCGTCCAACTGCGTCTTCACTTCTGATTCCCAATTATTTGGCACTGATGCTGGGGTGTGGCATGCATAGGGGGTTGCCCCTGGCAGTAGATGAATATGGTGCGGCTTGCCCTCCATGACAGGGAGGGTCTCCCTTTCTGTATTGAATGTTGACGAAAAATGGCACAAGAGCCACTGCTCCAACTTTGGGATGTTCTCCTCCACTGGTGGGAAGGGTATGGATGGGGGCTTAGGCAGGGACTGCCCAATGGGGGTGGGTACCTCATGCTCCAGTGCGAGGCTTGCTGACACCGGTAAGTGGTGGGGAAAGGACTGGGGCACAAGGCCAAGGCCCTTACAAGCAGCCAATGAAAGAAAGAATGACCTTGCAGACTTGATGAAGTACACTTCTTGGACGGTTGTCCTGTTACCATATTGAACACAAAGCGGGGCAGTTCCCATACACTCCAATCTAATGTTGGCAACGTCACGTAGGGCCCCGCAGCGTCGTGAAAGGGCAGGACTTTCAATGAGGGTCGACAGCAGGGTGGGGCCTGCAACACACACTTGGGCCCCAGTGTCTACCACTGCCTGTACAGGGCTGTGACCCTTAGGCCTAGGGCTATGCACTGATGAGGACACTACCAGTTATATAGTAGGCTGCATACTGGGTTGTACCCCAGCAGTGACTGCCCCCAGTGTTACTGATGAAGCAGGGGCATCATTCACCATCTTCTTGCTCCTACAAAACCGTTTCAAGTGGCCAATTTTTTGGCAGCCATGACCAACACTATTTCTCGCTGAGCACAACACCTTTCTGGGCTTGTGCTGCACTCCGCAGTTCCCACCCACACAAGCACTGATGGGAACCGAGGCCCTCTCATTACTCTTCACCGCTGCACACTCTGGGGTGCTGGGATCTATCTCCACATCAGCTGCACGTGGCTCTTGATGCCATGTGTCGTGCTGGGGCATGGATGCATCTTTGCGGGTTGCTTCGTATGTTGCACACACTGCCCTTAGGGCATCTACACTACAAACAGAATTACATAACCTATAGAGGTCTCTTTTCAATATCTTATCCCTTAGACCTACCATAAGCTTTCTAATAAGCATATATTCAGACAAATCACAATGACAGCTAGGGCACTGGAAGCCACCCACAGTCCATGGCCTTTTGAGAGCACTTTGCAAAATATTCACTAATCACACCCTTGCATATACAGTGGACCCCCCGTATTCGCGTTCTCCGGATTCGCGGACTCACACATTCGCGGATTTCTCTCGGGAACGTTTCCCTGCATTATTCGCGGAAAATTCGCGCATTCGCGGTATTTTTCTATGAGAAATATCCACAAATTCCTGGTTTTTGTGATCAATTTCATCATAAAATGCACTTTTTGTGATAAAACTATTAAAAAAACCATGTATGAAAATTTTTAGTGGTTTTTCTTAAGTTTTAACTAACGAAATAGGCTGTTTTTTAGCGCTTTTATATGGGTTCCAAACATTCGCAGATTCTAACTATTCACGGGGGGGTCTGGTACGCATCCCCTGCGAATACGGGGGGAACACTGTACACAAAAAATTCAGCCCAATGCACAGCCTGGTTTGATGCATGCAGAACCATGTCCCCTATAGCATCCAAAGCCCCTTCTGGAGACAAGCTAGACCACTGTAAATCACTATACCTGGCATCTGCATACGTTGCAACTCTGGTTGAAGCTTATGTAGCCTAAGCCAATGTGTCATGGACCATTTCCAAGTCCTGTAGGAGACTGATACCATTTTCAAAGCACACTTCTCTGGTAGTGGTGGGGCTGGGGCCCTGGGGCTGCTCTGTAAATGCAAGTCACTCGCCATTGTGGCCAAACGATCGTTAAGGGCTTGCAATGCATCTCGACCCTCGGCAACTACATGTTGAAGAGCTGGTGATCTTGACGCTACTCTGACGGGAGTACTGTGGTCACCCCTGGAGGATCATCGTGCCCTCCTTGCCATGAAAGACGGTCTTCCTGGTGTAGACAATGATTATTCTTTATGTATCCTACTCACTGCACCATGTAGGAAACAGAAGGAAACCTGTGTCACTCCAGAGCTTTATTACACGTCCAGTCTATACAGAGGTGTGACTGCAAGTGAGTTGCAGATGCGGCCTACACTGGCGCAAATCGCGCTGCCCTCTTGGAAACAGACTTTACACATGTTCAACCATCCTACACACTCTCTCTCTCCTTTAAAAGTTTTTTCCGCAGATTAAAGCCCCTTGTGAATATGGCGGAATGTTACGAATCAACACATTAGCTATGAAATCGGGATGGATATTCATATGGAATAATATATATCAATGAGTGCAGAGGTAAATCCCATATTAGGCTATGTCTAAATAATGAACAATATTATTTGCGCTGTCTGTCTCTACGTTGTTTTATTTATTCACGAAGCAATGAATTCAAATTACCACCAGAATGCAGGATGGCTTCGTCTGTCACAGTAAAGAGAGGCGATGTCTCTTACAGTATTAATGGAAGGGTGGTTCCCAATAATTTTTCCAGTCATACTCTTCATTACCTCTCTGACACACTATTAAAGTTACGACTTCCTTTCCAGCATCATGCATAGCTTCAACACTAGGACTACTATATATTATTCCTGAATGCCATTTTTAACCGAGATTTCCTTTCCTTTCCAGCCCCCAGCAATTGTAAGTAGTGAATCTACTGGGACAGACAAAAACAGCCCTTTCTATTTTGAGTTGAATATTTTGTAACAGGATGCTAGACTTTGGAATCATTTAAAACAAATTCTCATCCTTTTATTTGCTTTTGTTCCAGGCATTAAGGGGAAGCGGGGCCATTCTAATTCTCTTGACTTTGATTTAGCATTCATTTGTCTCTTTTTAGAATAAAGGATTCATTGGAATTCAGTAGCATTAAGATGCCTTCATTAAAGAGAGGGTTTAGATCATGGACGCCCTCGGAACATGCACACACACTTATACATACAAAAATTTGCCCTTTTGCTCTCTGCCAGTTTCAAAGTTCACGGATAGCTGCGCGTTTAGTTTGCCTTTCCAAATGTTCAATAATTTTCCAAATTTCCATGATTCTTCTTTCACTTTTTGCAAAGAAATTAGGAGTTTGCTGTGGTCGTCCTCTTGGCTTCAGAGGGACTGGATGGAAAATGGCACCTTTTCCCTTTTAAATATCTGAGATATATATAGAAATATTTTCCCTGCTCTTTTCCCCACTTTCACTTATGTCGTGGAGAGTTGTTTTTTATGAAGCTGGCTCTTTGCAAGCATGGGCTCTTGCTCAGTAGAGCAGCCCGTGAAGGTGTAGAGGTCGAACATGCTAATGGATTGGGAGACAGAGTTTTACCCTAGATAGGCCTCAGTTGGCTCTTGTCTTCTCTGATGTTTTATATTTTATGTTTTTTTTTATATTATTATAACCACAAAAATTCTGCTATTATTATTATTATTATTATTATTACTGCTGAAGAAATCCAGTGGAGTGGAGTTGATTTGTAAACATATATTTTAGGAATCTATATGAATGAAAACAAAAATAAAATATATGTTGACAACTGCGGATTTCTTCACCATTTTAGTAACTCATGCTATTATTATCATTATTGTTATCATTACTCCAGTTATTCAATCTCACGAATGAGTTTCTTCTCCTTGGATGGTAAACTCACTCGAGAGATTGAGAAACTGCTTTAATAATAATAATAATAATGGTTAATTTATTCCATGGCATTTCGGCAATGCTCTCTTATCAATTATCAAAAGAATTTAACCAGGGGTACAATTACATCCAGGATTAAGTGAACTTTAGACAGCCGTTATATAATTTACCTATTATTATTATTATTATTATTATTTGAAGGTAGCAGACCCTCTCTCAAACGTTTTGTTAAAGAGGATGGCAGCATCAGTGGAATTGATTTTATATAGTCTTTTCAATTCTTCTTATTATTCTCTTATCATCAGGGCTGATATTCGCTATTAGCTGGCCGATGTTCATACTCTGGTTAAGGAAATGTCTTATAAAAATACTAACATATTGATAAGATAACTAAAAGTGGCGTATGGTCGCCGTAGAGTTTACAAATCTTAATCTGGACGTTGTCTAAGGGCGTAACTGAATTCCAACGTTTCCAACCGTATCATCAGTTCATTTTCAAGGAAGGGTGAGGCCCCCTGGCCAAAACGATCTCTCATAACTTTTGATGATCGGAATCCTGGGGGGAGAGTAAAATGGCCTTTGCTGATGATGTACAGTCCTGCGCAAGTGCAGGATTGTCATCAGTTTATAATTTTCCTTTCATTTCTCATTTTTCCATCTAGCCATAATTCCATTTCAGCGCTGAATGATCTTATAAGTCCTAGCGCTTGGGCTATGCCCTAAATTCCATAATCCATCCATTCATCCATCAAGGAAGGGTGAGCTTGAACTGATTGGAATGGGGTCGTTCGGCAGTATTTATTGTGTCCCAGGGGCTCTGTCTGGTGAGAGCTGAGTTTTCATTGGCTGAACAGGGGTCTCTCATTCCCGATGTGCAGGGCCTCCAAGATGCGGAGGCGACGGTGGTCTGCCGCCTTATCGATAATTCCGATATTAGGAATAATGTCCTTTTGAGTAATCCTGGTATTGTGGCGTTTTTAGCATGATTATGGATGGCGCCTTCCTGAGCGTGGCAGGATATTCTCTTCGAAAATCGCATAGTTGTCATACCAATGTAAGCGCCAGGCCATTCCCGGACAGGGCATTTGTATTGATAGACAACAATAGTTTTCTTGAGAGGGCCCTGCACCACGGGGGTTGGATTGTTTTTCATAATTAGGCCACTGGACTTCTTGCTTTTGTAGTAAATTATTAATATCACTTTTTTCGCAGGGTTCGTTGGGGAGACGTTCCTTTCTACAAAGGGCTCTGTCAATATGCAGTAAGCCAAAAGTTCTAGACCTATGCAGAAACTGATGGAGATCTAGATAAAACCTGAAGTATCTCTCGTGAAGTATTTTAAAACTATTGTTAGGGTTATTAACAGTTAACTTTTGAAGCTAGGCAGTGATAGTTAATACCTTGCCTTACAAGTGCCAAAGGCAACCCTTGTCACTTGTGGTAAAGAACTACAGTGATGCATGAAAATTGAAGATGGTATCTGTAGGAGTTAGTTTCACTGTCCTAACATTTCGTTTAATAACTAGTTTGTCAAGTCTAGTTGGTCTTCGTGAACAAAGCTGTGCAAAATTTAAGTGTTTGAACTTTTGCAAAGCCATATTATTGAACAGTGTCCCAATGCTCGTGTTGAGGTTGATGCAAATGATTGTTTTTCCCAATGGAGACTAGAAGGGAGGTGGATTACCTGAGACTGTTAATGATTCTGTTCTATGGTTGAGAAAGAATTTAGTATTTTGTCTCTAAGAAAACTTCTCCCTAGGAATTCCTCCTTGAGGGAACTTTGAATCAGAAACTATTCTTATTGAATATAGTATCTCCAAAAAGGACAATTTCTATTTTAGAATACAATTGAAAGGACTCACAATGCTTGCTACAAATCCCAACTTTTGAGGCTTTTAAACATGAGAGAAAATTTTAGCCTACTCCACGTCATTTGCTCATTTTTAGATCGAAAATGACACTGTAATCCCTATGTTTTTATTTGTTTTGTTTTTATGGTGTTTTTACGTTGCATGGAACCATTGGTTATTCAGCAACGGGACCAACGGCTTTACGTGACTTCCGAACCACGTCGAGAATGAACTTCTATCACCAGAAATACACATCTCTCACTCCTCAATGTAATCCCTATGGGAATCCATTAAGTCTTCAATGCGTTCATTCTCGTAAAGACTTTAGTTCGTCCTTTGCCCTTAATTACGTGTTAAAGCCTTGATGAATATTGTAATCCTGCTTCCTCTCCGGACAACGAGGAGGAACAGCAGCCATTGTTTGCTACCAGAACGAAGGAAGAGCTTGGGTCCCTTTGTTGAGAACTTCGCCCGGTCTTCAGAACGTCCCCTTGATAATATCAAGATTCAATTTGAGATACATAGAACTCCTGTAATAATAGTTATACTATACTATAATAGTTTTGCCTTCAAACAACCAAACTTCATCCTATAGGATTGTCATAACACTCTATGGAGATGTCTTTAGCGTCCATTCACTCTTGAGAAAACTTTACTTTTAAAAAATCTCTATTGGTATTCCTGGCACGTAATGTCCTTTATTTAGTATGAATAGGAAGCATAAATCATATCTTGCTGACTGGTTGTTGATCATTTTCCCAATGGGATCTTTCTGGTTTATTTTTGTTTTTTAAATAAATATGTATATACGGTGTTTGATATTAATATTAAATTCAATCGATTCAATTAATATACAAACCCACTTTTTGCAATAGCCTTTATAGCCACCTTTCTACTTTGTGTTAAGAGTCGGCAGCAAAGGTATGCCAACATATTATTTACATTCTTTCGCCCTTTAATGTGAGGAAAGGGTATGTATTTAACGTGAGGACGAGACATGTATTTAACGTGAGTGATACTGATCCTGTAACGAGACATGTATTCATCCGAAAATTACGCTTACGCTTGGGAATTACCAAGGGGAACTTCAGAGGTTTGTCCTTTGTTTTGTTTTTATGGTAATTTCTCTTCTCCTTCATCCTTTCACTTACTATCAGACGAAGGTAGAAGCGATATGGTGATGGTGTTTGGGGGATCTCCTCTCACTTCGGAGGGCAGTGCCCTTGGATGCGAAAGGAGTATCCTTATTACTTTAAATCATTCTTTATTTTTTTTTTTTTTTACAGACTAACAGTGGTAATTGTGTTTACAGCAGTATTGGTTGGATAGCTCTTCGTATTGGTTATCCTAACCTTGGAATTGTACCTGTGACTCGTAGCATATTGTGGTACTGATCCCCTGCTGGTAATCATATTCGTTTACCACTACTACCCTGGAGTTACATCACTGGATGAAGCTTTCACCACTGCCCTGTGATGTTTATCTATTCCTGATGGTAGAAGTCTGGCAGAATTTGGAGGAATCAAATAGGAAGAGAGCTCGTTAAGTGTAGTCCCCCTCCTCTTCAAGATCATCATATTTTCATGTCTCCTCCCCTTCGACTCCTAAGGCTCTTTGCCGTAAAAGAGAAGGGTGTCTCCCTCCCTCCCTAAGAAGTCTCATCTCAGGACTTCTAAGGGTCTGTCTCCTCACTGAGGAGGAAGCGGTTGGGTCTTCCGCTAGCTCTCCCATTCCTTTGGGAGCGGGAACCGTCACGCTGTCCCCAGGGTCTAGCGCTGCTAGTCCTAGAGGTTCTGCCTGTAAAACTAGTTCTGTGTCGGACACTCATTCGCGAGTCCCAGAGTGCATGTAATCTTTGGATTCGCGTGCATCCAGAGTTGTTGACGCTGAGTCCGCTCACTGTCATGACTCGGACACGGGATGGAAGAAAGGACCGTCCATGCAGAGACTGGTGGAGGCTCCCCATCCAGTCCTCTTGAGAGGCTTCGGCCTCGACAAGAACTTGGACGAGTCAGAGGACGGTATTGGCTGTCTCCAATCAGGTGCACGCTCGGCCCTACCCTGATGATGGTCACATTCGCGTGACCGACCAATCTCAGTGGTGGCAAACGCTTCACCTGCCATGCGAGAGTTTCGTAACCCTCCTCAAGGAAGTGTTCTCTCCACTGCTGCTCCGTCAGGTCCTCCTTCCCTGGTCACACTGGGGCCTGCTACTTCGGTAGCTGCCACAGCCCCATCCTGGATGGAAGACCTTCTGCCATCCTGAGGAAGTTGGCGAAGAAGATGAGAAAGGTGTCGTCGTTGTCTTCTGCCGCCTCTTCCCCTTCAACTTCCAAGGCCCCCAACCGAGGAAGAAGGAGGTGTGCCCCCCCCCCCCCCCCCCCGAAAAAAAGGAGTCTCGCACAGGGACTTCTAAGGGTTTGTCTGGCTCCAGTGAGACAGCTGGGTCTTCCGATGGTCCTCCTGTTCCTCTGGGAATGGGGCCCGTCTCTCCTTCTTCAGGGAAGAAGAAGACTGGGAACGTGGAGGTACCAGCCACCACTGGTACCTCCTCTCCCGGCTCCAGATGTTCCACCTCCGGAACGGGAACCGTCTCGCTCGTTTGCTCGCGAACGTCACCGAGTGTACAATCACCTACGGGTGACCGTGCAGTCAAGGTCCAGACTGCTGAGTACGCTCACCATCGGGACCCAGGCACGGAGCGGAAGGATGGTAAGAGTCGCTCAGGTGACTCTCGCCAGACCGGCGATCGCTCGCTCACCGATCGTGCGGTACCCAGGGTTGACGTGACATTCCCACCAGACCATTCACGTGGCAAGGCTGGGAAGAGATCCCCCCTGGTCTCCAGCTTGGCTGCTTCTGGGACTGTGGGACGTCATGAGGACAATGCTCACTCTCACTGCATTACTGGACGCTACCAGTCACCCAACCGTCGCTCCCATTGGGACCGGACGGCTCGCATGGCTGGAAGCAACTCCCCTGACGCATGTGACCGACGCTACCGTCCTCGGTCCAGCGCTTCTCTGCAAGGAGACCACTGGTCCAGACTTGCAGCTCAATCGTCACCGCAGGTTGGCGGTCGCCTGCAGTCCTCCCAGCCTACCGGTTCTGCTGGTAGGCAGGGTAGGAGCGCTCGTAGCTGCTCCCCTGACACACGAGACCGATGCTACTGTCCTTAGTCAAGCGCTTCTCCGCAAGGAGACCACTGGTCCAGACCTGCAGCTTGAACACCACCGCGTGTTGGCGATTGCCTGCAGTCCTCCCAGCCTATTGGTTCTGCTGGTAGGCAGGGTAGGAGCGTCAGGTCTCCCTCACCTGTCTCTTTAACCTCCTCAGGCTTACACCGGGAGGAACAAGGCAAACAGGAGTGACATTGATGAATGTGCTTTCGGTCCGGCCACTAGCCTGGTACGGTCTTGGGACCGAACAGCTCATAGGCTCAAGTGGTTGGAGGAGATCGTGGGAGCTGGTGAGGACGATGATGCTTCCTAGACTTGCGGAGTGACCATCACTGCTGTTCATGTGACGGTCCCACTGAACTGCGCACGCAGAGACCGGTGTGGGCTCCCCCTTTCGGCCTCGACGAGGACTGGGATGCGTCGGAGGATGGTATCGGCTCTTTCCTGTCAGGTGCACGCTCAGCCCCACCAAGATGACGGTCATGGTGGCGGCAGACGTTTCGCCTATAGTATGAATTTCATAACCCTTGTCGGGAAAATGTTTTCTCCAGACGGTAAATTTTCTTAGGCTCTCAGAGCAGCCATCACTGCAGGTTGATGGCTGCCCGTGACTCGCTTCTCTGGCTGCTAGTTCCGCTGGCAAGGTGAGTGAGAGCGTCCAGTTTTCCTCCCCCATTCCCTCTCTTCCTATGGCTGCGACGTGAATAAGAGGGATCCTGCAGAGTGCTCTCCGTAGGATTCAGCGTCTGGAACTGCGTTCCTGAAGGGACCTTCGGGTCCTAACGGACTTAAGTCCACATTGTTGAGGAAGTATCTTGCCAATTCCTCCTCGATTTCTACGGGAATCAGGGAGGACCACCACCCGATGATCGTCTGACGAAATTTGGGGGGGTCTTGCCGAGTGCTTAAAATTCTTTGGAATTTCTAGCATTCTCAGAGTGTTTTCGTCTTCTACGATCTGCAAACACTTGGGCGAGACCACGATCCAGAGTGGGCAAGATGAGAATTCCTGATAATTGTTACTACGATAATCGGGAATCTCACCGAATGTTCGAATTCCTTGGAATTTTTGGCGTCTGAAGTGTGTTTTGGTTTTCCTGTAATTTCAAAACACACTGTCAAGACAGACATTCCCGGTAATTGTTATTACAAACTTGGGAATCTCGCTAAGCCATTAAATTCCTGGAATTTCTAGCATTCGAAGGAAGTACTGCTGCTGAAGGAAGAATATTTACTGCATCACCTTTTGCCATTGCGAGAATTTTCAGACAGAGATATCTCACTAGACTCGTTATCATCTTTCTGTTTACCTCACAGAAACAGAAGTCTGTAGCCTAGTCTTCCGCTTCATCGCACCTACCGCTGCGATGATGCAGAATGGCTCCAAAGACCTGAATGATCATATGCCACCAAGTTCCTTTGGGACTGTGATTAAAGCCTTTGAAAAACTCGGTAAGGGACCTATGGTCAGTAAGGACCTTAACAGGATAGCCGTAGATTATGAACTTAAAATATACTAGTGAGTTAACAATACCTAGCCCTTCCTTGCCTATTACTGGATATTTACTTTCAGAAGGCTTTAGTTTACGTGAATAAAAAGCTATAGGAAAGAACTGTTTATCATATTGCTGAAGTAGTACCCCTCCTACCCCTTGGTCTGAGGCGACTGTTACAATAAAAAAAATTCCTTGTTCAAACCAAGGAATTGTAAGTTAGAAGAGCTGCATAATTCCAATTTTAAGATATCAAACACCTGTTGATGCTTTTCAGACCATAATAAATCTACGCCCTTTTTCGTAAGATCTGTTAGCTGCTGTAATTGACGAGTTACATATAAACTTACGATAGTAATACCCACTACAGCGCAAAAGTGCTGTATCCCCCTTTACGTTAATAGGTACCGGAAATTACGAATAGCCGACACCTTACCATGGACTACTTTAAGACCTTGACTAGACACATAAAACCTAAATAAACATGTTTGGTTTTTAAAACTCACATTTAGATATTTTACTCTGAGATTATTTTGTCTTGGTCTCTGTAGCACTAGCTCTAGTTTATGCGAATGTACTTGTAAGGTATTAGAAAAGATTACATGACCAACCATATAGGCATGTAGGATATCCCCTAAAAAAAAAAAAAAAAAAAAAAAAAAAAAAAAAAAAAAAAAAAAAAAAAAAAAGTCTCCAAATACTATATTAATAATTCTGGTGAATGTAATTGGGGCGCAACGTAAACCGTGAGGCAATACTTTAAATTGATACATGTCCCCTGAGTGTGCTGAAAGCGGTGAATGTAATTGGGGCGCAACGTAAACCGGAGGCATACGTAAAAATTGATAATGTCCCCTGAGTGTGCTGAAAGCGGTGTATGAGGTACACTCACATAGCTAATGGTATCTGATGAAAGCCTTTAAGTAAGTCCAAGCTGGTGAAAAATTTATTCTGACCTAACAAAGATAAGATATTGTCGGTACATGGCACTGGAAAACGATCGGGAATCGTCTCCTCGTTTAAGCGACAGAAATCTACGCCGATACGCCAAGACCAATCTTTTTTAGGCATGACGTGTTAAGGGAAAAATTATATGGGTATTTGATTTCCTAATGACTCCTATTACTAACATTTTTCAACATCATCATTTATCTCTATTTTTGAAATTACATTGGGAGTCTATACGAAGATACATATATAGCTTTATGTCTGTCCTTCGACCGTATTTTGTATTCAGTGACATCCGGTTTCCCCCAGAAATCACTCGCTAGTGGAGAAACATCCTGGTATTCAGATAAAAGATAAAAAAAAATTTTGCTGAATCACCTCTGCTTGAATGACTTTACTGATTTTACTTCAGATAAAGTATAAGAGGGATTCATCTACTGGTTGGGCGTGATTAAATTTAGCAACAGCAAAAAATGCGATATTTATAACTTCCATATCCGCGATATGTATATAGGTTTTGTGGATTACTAGATTGATATTTGGATGGTTACAGACTTCAATATTAACTTGTTGCTGTGAGTCAACAGTGTATAGTGCTTTGTTCGTGGAAATCCGTTATATTTCAGTGTCGGGAAGGTATTAAAATGTTCAGATCCCAGCAGTCTTTTTACACGCACTTAGACATTCGAGGGTGCATGCATCTCGAGATTTTGTGTGCAAACTGCGACTGCGGGTGTGGGAGAATTCTGTTGGGTCGCTTGAACAATGTCACGATTTATGAGACAAGTGATTGGTTCCTCTACATAAGTTATTATTTGTTTAACTGTCTCTTTTTGTCCAAAACGGATTTTAATGTGCTAAAAGGTTTATAGAATTTTCCTTTGATAAACACGCCTTATTTGGCAGGAGGAAGGATAATGTTTTGTATACCCATAGATGGATATCCTACAATTACACTAGATACAGATCAATGTTTTTTTATAACTATAAAGGTATCTTGTAAGTGTGCGCTTACCCGCCCTGTACTGAAACTAAATTACGCAACGACAATTAACTCGTTATTGCCAATTTCTGAAAGCCGTACTCTGGACTTCTCAATAGGGAAGTTCGAACAACAACGGTGAGTCCATAAATACAGGATATTACGTGGACTAAAGGAATAAAAACAATGTAAATGGCTGATATTCTCATTTTATGGCACGTAAAGTCGGGCGTAATACCCACAAGTTATAATAACTTATATTAAAACTATGGGAACCTGCTCTGATTACTTGATACGGTCGAGTGATTCATAGGAAAATTCTTTTTCATTCAAAAAGGTATTGGCATGAATGATACATCATCATTCTCCCCCTCCACTAGAGTCGCTTATGTGGAATGTGCTTTGCTTTCAACACTCGGAAGATTTTGACTGGCCCTGTAACCAAGTTTGCTGAAGCACGATTTGTTTGTTTCTGATTTTTAGCAGATTTGCTGTTTACCTGTTTCTTTTTATAATAATGAGGATTCTTCTCTTTATTATCATCGACAACGTTTTGTGTGTTTTTAGCATTATGTTGCTGTTGGTTACGTATAAAGCAACGAATGTAAGAA
The DNA here is from genome assembly GCF_015104395.2 of Macrobrachium nipponense. Lineage (NCBI taxonomy): Eukaryota > Metazoa > Arthropoda > Malacostraca > Decapoda > Palaemonidae > Macrobrachium > Macrobrachium nipponense. The sequence continues at coordinate 140,747,481 of NC_087200.1, read as the reverse complement.
TGACTTGAACTATTATGAATTGAGTGATTACTATTAAAACAAGTTATCTCTACTGCGTTATTATTAACTATATGTACTTGCTGTGGTTTACTTTCATTCTTTGCTAAAATTTGAAATAGTGAGGGATCCAGGTCAGCGCACTTAGACATGTGTTTCTTAATTTTAAGCATATAACTAAAAAAACTCAAGGCTAAAACTGCCATCAGGACCTTGCAAAGGAGCCATTATTGTCCTGACCCGACATAGTGTTACCTCTAATTTATCCAGATTTGTACGGGTGTTCCACTTGTTTTTGTGTGTTTTCTTATCACTACGGTGCCTAACGACCCTATCCATGCATCTGTATCAATACAGACGTCCACTGCGTAACCGGATATTCAATGTTTAATATGATTTGTTACGTACAAAATTAATAGTCACCCAAAATGATAAGATTAACCCTTAAACGCCTATTGGATGTATTTTACGTTGAGATAAATTGTCTTTTGGGTGCCGACTGAACGTAATTTATGTCGACACAGAAAAGTTTTTTTAAAAATTTGCGGAAAAATACTTATAGGCCTACCAGCTGAAAACTTTTGAATCACACGCCTTGGGGGATGCTGGGAGTTCACGGATCAAGGTGTTGTTTTGTTTACGCAGGCGCGCAAGCGCGAATTTCTTTCTTATCGCACTAAAAAGTATCAGTGACATCTCGGAAATTATTTCGTCACTTTGACATAATTTTTGCACCATTTTAAATTAGCCGTTACATGGAGTATTATATATGAAAATGTGCGCATTTTCATGTAGAATACAACAAAAAAATACTCATGATGGTAGCCTTTATCAGTTTTGAAATATTTTCATATAAATAACGATGTGCAAAAATTTCGACCTTTGGTCAAACTTTGACTCTACTGAAATGGTCGATAAACGCAATTGTAAGCTAAAACTCTTATATTATAGTAATATTCAATCATTTACCTTCATTTTGCAACAAATTGGAAGTCTCTAGCACAATATTTCGATTTATGGTGAATTTATGAAAAAAACCTTTTCCTTATGTCCGCGCGGAAACTCTTCCGAAAAAATCATACGTGCGATTGTCGTAATGTTTGCACCATTTTAAATTAGCCGTTACATAAAGTTTTTTATATGGAAATGTGCGCATTTTCATGCACAATACAATTAAAAACAACCCATGGTTGTAGCTTTTATCAGTTTTGAAATATTTTCATATAAATAACGATAAGTGCCAAAATTTCAACCTTCGGTCAACTTTAACTATCGAAATGGTCGAAAAACGCAATTGTAAGCTAAAACTCTTATATTATAGTAATATTCAATCATTTAAATTCATTTTACGACAAATTGGAAGTCTCTAGCACAATATTTCGATTTATGGTGAATTTATGAAAAAAAAAAATTTTCCTTACGTCCGCACGGTAACACTTCCGAAAAATCATACGTGCGATTGTCGTAATGTTTGCATCATTTAAAATTAGCCGTTGCATAAAGTTTTATATATGAAAATATGCACAACTTCATGTAGAATACACAAAAAATATTTGAAGGTTGTAGCTTTTCTCATTTTCGAAATATTTGCATATAAATGACGATAAATAGATAAAAAAAACCACGTTCGGTCAACTTTGACTCTACCGAAATGGTCGAAAAACGCAATTGTAAGCTAAAACTCTTACAGTCTAGTAATATTCAGTCATTTATCTTCATTTTGAAACAAATTCGAAGTCTCTAGCACAATATTTAGATTTACGGTGAAATAAGAAAAAAAAAACTTTCCTTCGCCGCAAATCTCCGAAATGCGTACGTCGCAGTCTCAGAATATTTGCTCCGTTTCATAGAGTTTTATATATGAAAATGTGCGCAATTTTATGTAGAATACAAAAAAAAATAATTGAAGGTTGTAGCTTTTCTCATTTTCGAAATATTTGCATATAAAAAAATTAAAAAAAACTACATTCGGTCAACTTTAACTCGTCCGAAATGGTCGAAAACTGCAATTATAAGCTAAAACTCTTACAGTATAGTAATATTCAATAATTTATCTTAATTTTGAAACAAATTGGAAGTCTCTAGAACAATATTTCGATTTATGGTGAATTTTTGAAAAAAAAAAAAAAAAAAAAAAAAAAGCATTTTTTTACATCAGCGTGTTACGAATTCATGCATCATTTTGTGATAATATTTTCTCTGTGTTGCTTTGATCGTTTTACAATGTGTTATATACCAAAATGATTGAAATTTAGTGTACAATACAACGAAAAAAATTAACTCGTTTGCTTTAACCGTTTTGCTCACAATTATATATGAAATTTTGTTTTCGCGCTATCATATATCACATTATTTATATATATATTTTTTTAAATTTCTGATGGTTGAATACTAAACTTCAGGCAATGACAAAAAAAGGAGCCAAAAATGAACTCTTAATCTTGAAAACTAAGCGCGCTGTGATTTTTTGAAAAAAATATTTTTTCCATTTCGGCGCTCGCTCCGAGACCCCCTAGGCATACGGGAGACGATTTTTATTATACCCCTTAGGCGTTTAAGGGTTAACACACTATATGATTATATTATTTCAGGAGAACTTCTGGAAACAGAAACTCAAAGATAAAAACTCGCAGTAGCGAAGTCCCAATGATGTAGATAATTTCTGTAAAAAAGTAAGATTAAGAATGTCTTGTAACTTCAGCCACAGGAACAACGAAATTCGACCTACAAAGTTAACACTCAAAGTTACTCCAAATGAATTAAAAATAAGATTGTACTTAGCTTGATTTTGTGGGAAGTCACGGCGTTTCGATAACAACACGGCCTTGGTCCCCCTTCTCTGTTTAGTGAATGACCCTGGTTCTTAGCTTGGGTTTCCCCTGTGTGTGTTAGATGATTCGTTTCTTGCTGGTCCTTGAAGATTCGATGCTGCAGACACGTCCGGTTTGTTTCTTGAAGTGCTGGAAACGCTCAATAAACGATGATGCCTTCTTGAATGATTCTAAATGAGAGACATCTCTTATGGTTAGGACGAAGCTTGCGTTGCCGTAGGAAGCAGACACGTCCGGTTTGTTTCTTGAAGATATGTACTGCTGAAGACGCTCACTAAACATTGATACAGTTTCTTGTATAATTCTTAATTTAAGACATCTTACGTTGCCATAAGAGACACTAAGTTGCTTGAAGAGTCTCTTGCTTTCGCCGCCGTTGACTTTTGATATGATACATTATTCGTTATTCTTCGGAAGACGCAGAGTTATCGCTGAAAGCTGCCACCAAATATGTAGGGCTGATGCCTTTGTATAATAAGGCGCCCTGTGAGGTTATTTAGACCTGCGATAATTTACGCTAAGGTCGGTTTGTTATGACTCTCCATCCTCATTGGAGTGTCTTGGATTTCGATGATAATTTCTAAGTCAGTATCTTCTTTGGGTATGAAGGTGGAGATGTTTCAAACTCATGATGATAATTTCTAAGTTCATTCAGTATCTTCTTTCTGATGCGAGGTTCTATTGTGAAACACAGAGTACAAAAATATCTGTATTCTCGAGGTCTACATGATGCAGATCAGATAAAATTGGACAGGTCTTCCAATGATGCTGGCTTCATGAATTCTGCCATACAATCTGGTTTACAAATCATAAAGTGAGCAGACAGTAGCCCGAACATACGAACATACACACAGATGACATAGATTACAAGTCACGTACGCTGTCTGGGTTATAGGTCACTGTGGTTGTCTCAAGCAGGAAGCTGCAACAACAGTTTACAAAACAATAGATTTGATGACCACAGATGACGGCAAACCAGACACTGACTGATACAACACGTCAGCTAAGCCTACATAAACTTATCTGGTCCGATCATACTCCTGCAAGCAAACTGGTTGACCTCTTGGGTCACTGGTTTAATTAATCATACTTTCAGTTTTTATATATGGAATAACAGTCCATATTTTTTTATTATGTAACACTTACATATTTACAGTGGAACCTCGACATACAAAAGTCCCAACTTACGAAAAATTCAGGTTACGAAAGCAAATACAAAGATTTTTTTGCCTCTGCATATGAAAATAATTCAGGTTACAAAAGGTTGTGGCTGTAAAGTCCCGAGATTTGCCCGGACCGCCGAGAAAAATTTTAAAACTCGCACGCACCAACTGAGTAGACTCGCCACCATCCTCCCGCTCTCCCATTGGTTCACCTGATGCTAGTCACCGCCGTAAGATCCTGCTCTCCTATTGGTTAGCATCTCTCCCATCGTGCTCTACGTAAAGGCGTTCTTTGGCCACTTCGTCGCACCAGCGTTATCGTATGCACGCGGAATTCATTCGTTCACATATACGATTTAGTTTGTTAACGTAAATTCGTGTTAGTGATTTCGCTCTGTATTTTATCGTGTTGTGTGAGAACTTAATTAGTACTACATAACTTAATTACGTATAGTCATGGGTCCCAAGAAAGTTGCTAAAGTTCACGGAAAGAAGAGAATGCTTTCTATGGAGACAAAAATGGAGATTATCAAGAAGTATGAAGCTAGCATGCGGTTGAGTGTGATCGCTAAGGAATACGGCCGAAATCCGTCGACAATAGGCACCATCCTTAAGCAGAAGGAAGCCATCAAAGCAGCTACACCTTCCAAGGGCGTGACTATTTTGTCCACCAAGAGGAGCCACGTGCACGACGAGATGGAGAGGTTGCTTCTTGAATGGATAAAAGACAAAGAAATCGCTGGCGATACGATAACCGAGATGGCAATCTGCCACAAGGCCACCGCTATTTTCGGCAATTTGATTGCCCAGGCTGAAGATGACACAGGAGAAGGGACATCGAAGCCAACCCCAGACTTCAAGGCTTCTCATGGGTGCTTTGAAAAATTTTGGAAACAGACTGGCATCCATTCGGTAGTGCGGCATGGGGAGGCGGCCAGCTCAGACACGAAAGCGGCCGAAGCCTTTATTGAGATGTTCGACGAGATGACGATCAACGAAAGCTACAGTTCTCAGCAAGTCTTCAACTGTGATGAGCCTGGCCTTTTTTGGAAAAAAATGCCTTGTCGGACGCTCATCACAGAGGAAGAGAAGAAGCTACCCGGGCATAAGCCTATGAAAGACAGGCTTACGCTCGCACTTTGTTCGAACGCCAGTGGGGATTGCAAGGTGAAGCCCCTACTTGTCTATCATTCAGAGACTCCTCAAGCCTTCAAGGCCCACAAAGTGCTAAAGGAGAAGCTTCCAGTGATGTGGAGGGCTAATGCGAAAGCCTGGAAAAAGAGACTTTTCTTCACCGAGTGGGTAAATCTGTGTTTCGGCCTGACAGTGAAGAAATTCTTGGAAGAGAAGCGCCTCCCTATGAAATGTCTCCTGGTGTTGGACAATGCCCCTGCTCACCCTCCTGGCCTCGAGGAAGATATCCTAGCGGAGTATTCTTTTATCAAGGTTCTTTATCTTCCACCTAACACCACCCCTCTCCTCCAGCCCTTGGACCAGCAAGTGATATCGAACTTCAAGAAGCTGTATACGAAACATCTTTTCAAGAGATGTTTTGACATCACCGATACCACAAACCTCACCTTGCGTCAATTTTGGAAGGAGCATTTCGATATCGTCATATGCATCCGACTCATCGATCAAGCTTGGTAGGAGGTTCCGAGGTGAATCTTGAATTCTTCGTGGAGGAAACTCTGGCCTGGATGATCCTGAAACTGTTTCGCAACCAGATCTTAACAAGATCGTTGCACTCGGCAAGTCCATGGGGCTGGTCGTCGACGAGGACAACATCAATGACCTTCTCGAGGAGCAACAAGAGGAGCTTACGACGGATGACCTGAAGGAGTTGGAGGCCATGCAACATAACGTCGTTCAAGAAGAGTTCTCTAGCAGCGGCGAGGAGGAGGACAATGACCCTATGACAACAGCAGAAATTAAGGATGCTCTAGTTGCTTTTCATAAGGTGCAATCATTTGTAGAAAAGAGACACCCAAAACAGGCCGTATGCTTGTGCAGTTCGATGACGTTTGCCCGAGTCGTTTCAGGAACTTTGTGAAAAGCAGGCAGAAGCAATCTTGTGAAAAGCAGGCAGAAGCAATCTTCCTTGGATAGTTATTTTTTAAAGAGGCCTTTCGTAGGAGTAAGCAAACAGTTAGATCCAAGGGATACTACGAAAAAACAGAAAGTTTAAAGTGGTGAAGAAATTGAAATTTTGAGGGAAAAAAAAACGTAAAGTATAAAAAAGTAAAAAAAAATGTAAAAATAAAAAAAAGATTAAAAAAAATTTTACTTTAAGTTTTTTTGTAAAGTTAAGTGTTAACATTTTATGCCATTTGTTAATGTGTTTCGTAAAGTTTAGTGTTAATGTTTCCTGTCATATTTTAATGTTTCGTAAACTTAAGTATTCAAGTTTTCTGCCATTTGTCGTCCTCCTCTGTCGCCACTTTTGGAGATCGCCTCACTCGGAAGGTAAGGTTCCACATTTTACTACATATGTATGTACAGTATTTCTTGTACCATGTACACTAATAAATACACTTTATTTACAGGTATGTAGTACATATTAGTAGTATATGTAGTTTAAGTTAGGTATTGAATGGTCCAAATTGTTGTATTTCATTGTTTATTGGGCAATTTACCTTTATTATAAAATTTACCAGGGTGTTTTTGCAGGGCTTGGAACGAATTAGGCAATTTACATGTAAAATGTGGTTCAAGATACGAAAAAATCAGGTTACGAAGGCCGCCTCGGAGCGGATTAATTTCGTATCCTGAGGAACTACTGTACTTTCATATTATCTTTCAAAACGGGGGGTACAGGAAGGCCCGCCCACCCCTGGTCTTGTAACACATTCTACTAGGTTAGGTAAGAATCCTAACCTGTATGTTACACTTCTAAGATTATTTTTCTTTAAGGGGGCTCTGCACCTGCTCAGGTAACACATTCTACTAGGTTAGGTTACTATCCTAACCTATGTTTTACTTTTAAGATTGCGTTCCTAATGGGGGTGCCCCCAGGTCAGGTAACACATTTTACTAGGTTAGGTTAGGTTAGGTTGGTGAGGTTAGTACCCTCCAGACAATACTTGCTGGTCCAGTGTATTTCACTTCACTCATCAACCAAGCACGAGGGCGGAAGCATTCCCTGGTACCTCCTGCTCCTCCGGGCCCATTACCAACTCGACTATACCCCGTACTTGTGTTAACTGTTTCCTAAGTTATAAGGATTTTTCAGCCCATTACTTGGGGCAGCATGAAAGGTTGATAATGTACTGTCAAGATCACGACCTTTTGAACAAACATGCCTTTGCCCTCATTGTGTCAACGAGTGTAGGCTTGACCTACAAAGGAAGGTGTTTAGGTAACATTTAAGGTAAGGTTCCTAATCTTAATGTACAATTATTTAGTTATATCAATTGTGTTTTGGTATTCCTAAGGTTTAGTGCTTTTGATGTTGGTGATATTTATTGGGTACTGTTATTTCCCATCATATCCCAGCGTAGCTTTACCAACTCGAACCTGTGCCTTCCTCTCTCAGTACCTCACCCCGTCCCCCCTTTACCGGACACAATGCTCCTTGTTGGTTACATATCCCACACCCCCTACCAGGATCAAATATGGCGGTTAGTTTATGTTTCTTGGCCCTAAACTAAAACTTCGAAGATTGTTCAGTCGAAGCAGACTGTGGCAATTGATGTTTTCCTATGTTATTTTACTTACTTTACAAGAGTTTAAGGTAATATTTGTTGGTCAACTGAAACCAATCAGTTATTTACCTTTGAACTGTATGTCTGTACATTGCACTCCTTATACCGTCATGTAGTCTTCAAAGGTAAGTTACGGTTTAATTACAGTTGACCGAATAAATATTACTTTAAATTCTTGTTCAGGAGGTAAAGTAACAAGAAAACATCAACTGCCATAGTGTACTGTAACGCGGAATGCGGGCTTAGAATTACCTAATATCTTTTTAGCTGGCTATAATTGTAATTTAACTTTGAACTCTATCCCACAGTAAGGGGGACTGATGGGAATGCAGGATTTTGGGTGGGATAAAACACTTGGGAGAATTTGCCGTACAACTCTACCCTACAGTAAGGGGGACCGATGGGAATGCGGGGTTTTGGGTGGGGTAAAACACATGGGGGAAGGTCTTGCCGTGTTATTTCCTCCTATTTATGACATTTAAAACACAAAATACAAGCTGAGATAAGCGATTAAAAACAATACAAGGTATTTCTAAATATCGAGGACACAGCTGCTTTTACCTTGGAAATTGATTTTTCCTACAGTTTTAGTGCTTTTGATGGAGAAGTAGCAGTTATCTTGGGGATGGGGGGAACTGTTATTTACGTTGTATCTCTACCCAACAATGAAGGGGGCCTTTGGGAATTTGGGGTTTTGGGTGAGGGACAACACGCGTACTCAAAGCGGCCATGTTTGCGTTCCGCTAGAGGCTGAGGGATACACCGCCTTCAGGGAGCCATAGGGGAAACACCACCTTGGATCCATCGTCATTAGGTGGATCAGCCTTATTCACTCGATATTTGATCGGTGAAACAAGAATACAATTACATCTTTAAGCATACCATTCAAAAGATTGAAGTTTCGTCAACATAATGTGATATATTAAAGCACCATACGAACTAAAATAAGCATGTAGTCTTCATAAAATATGTTTTCGAGGCAGTTTTTAAATCCAATATGGCACTGACCGACTGAGGTGCCATTCGTAACTGGCATGGATTTCATGTCCTTCCCAGCGCTCATTTGAACAATATTAGGGTATATATGTAACGTTTATTGATCTTACTCAAGATTGCAGTTGTAATCAACACAATAAAACAACATTTTGTTGCCTATATTAGTGAAAGTATGAAACTTCTTATTCCCGGGGTCATGGTTTGAACTGAAATTCATTTTTACCTTGTAATCGGTGGTTTTATCCTTACTGCCATCACGACTGAAACTCCACAGTGCTTATTTGATTGTAACTATACACATTTTGGTCTTAATTCACTCCAAATTTCACTTGGACTACGTCGCAGTTCCTGGTTTATAAGCGCTCACTCCACAAACACAGTTGCGGGCAGCACACAACTACACTGTTTGAGGTGCAAAGCTATTCCCTTAATTGTTTACTTTACTCATTATTTAGTTTAACTTTACTTTATGTTACTTCAAAATGTTTATTTTAATTTATGTCTATTATCCATTTTTTGCAACCAAATTAACCCCCCAAAATTACAGATATTTCTAAAGTAGATACGAGCAGACGACGGCAAAATTTCATCATTGCCAATTCAGTGGAGCTCACACATACGCCGAAGCTTTTACAAACTGTTTCCATGAATTCTAATTGTCATAGTAATGCAATAAAGAGAAAATTGCTCTAATATGTATATATACTACAAATAGATACGCTAATTTCACTTATTTCCCCGGTTTTGTGTAAGTCTTATACCCAGTTTGGAGGGTAAACATACCAGTTGGCAACACTGATGAACAATAGAAGAGTGCAAACAACGCAGTAGGTAGTACTGTTCACAGCAAAACTGTTGATATTTGAGTCAGGAATCTAGTTATTTTTTCAACAACGAATATTTCCAATAAAATTTATGCAATTCACAACTATTTATTTAAATAATTGTCTAGTGCAAGCTTCTTCTTTCTAACAAAAAAATCGTAGTTTCCTTGGATCTGCCAGGCTCTAACGAACGACCTGTCTACTCTTGATCAGTGCGGTTCCTTGACATGACATAGCACCCTCCGTTCCCGTGTTGCAGCGAGTCTTCAAGGGGTCATTCTTCCGTCTTCGTCATCTGACGCCTCCTAACCTCGCTCTTCAAAGGTTACCACTAGACACTTGGATCCCTCAGATCCCACCCGACACTTGGATCCCTCAGATCCCACCAAACACTTAGATCCTACGGATTCCATTTGACACTTGGATCCTTTGGATCCCACTTGACACTTGGATCCTTCAGATCCCACTTGACATTTGGATCCTTCAGATCCCACTTGACATTTGGATCCTTCGGATCCCACTTGACACTTGGATCCTTCGGATCCCACAGACACTTGGATCCTGAGGATCCCACTTGACACTTGGATCCCTCATATCCCACCAAACACCTGAGTTCCTTGGATCCCACTGGATGCATGGATCCCTCAGGACACTTGACCCACTGTATACCTAGAGCCCCATGGACTTCCGGATCACACTGATAGCTCGGATCCATTGGAACCTGTTGGGGGTTTGGATCTCACTGGGTTCAAGAGATCCCGCTGGGTGCTTGGATCTGCTGGGCTCTCAATCCACTGGGAGCTCGTATCCACTGGGTGATGGGATCCCGAAAACATCAGCGCATCTTGTTCACATGGACCTATAACTTCACACTGGGATCCAATCACTAGGGGGGAAGAAAAAAAAAAAAAAAAAAAAAAAAAAAAAAAAAAAAAAAAAAAAAAAAAAAAAAAAATGTGCACATCCCTATGGATGCCTTTTCAATGGTTGTTCGTCGAAACCTGTGGAAACAGGTTCGACCAAGAGGTAACTGTCTGGGGGCAAAACCCCCCACAGACTATAGTGAACCAATAGTATATCTCCTTCCAGGCAAAGGGGAGTCTGACTGGGACTGGGTTTAGTTGATCCAATAGGGCCAGATAGGTCCTTCCTCACTAACCATCCAGTAAAACACCTTTCCAATGGCTCTGTCGATACTTGGGACTGGCAACAGGCTTGACTGAAGGAGTGACACCCTGTTTAGGGGAGTTTGACAGGGACCTTTGTCTAGAAGCATTGAGGGATGAGTAGCCACCTCCTCCACTGTACTACACTTCACTATTACAAAGTTAACATTTGTTAGCCAAAAGACACGACTGGCGAAGGTATAGAAAAGAATCAAGGGAGCCAGGTGCAGACCAAATGAAATAACCAAGAACACAAGAATTATTTCAATCCAATGTAATTATTGGTGGCTTGTGTGAAATCTAAGGCCTATAAACAAATCAAATTAGGTTATGGCCTAAAGCAAAGATGACAATATTGTGTCGTAACATTTGAAATACTTTAAAGGTAAAACCATTAACAGTGTCTCGCCAGAAGCCTATGGTCGAAAATCATTTCATGAATTGCAAAAGGTAATGCATAAAGAAAAAAGAGTAACATGCACCAATTATTTTATTATCAAACGCTGAAACATCCGAGAATTACTTTTTAGCAAAACTAAATCGACGGCTCACTAGTAGTTTAAGGCCATAAAACTATTCATAAATTGCAAAGGTTATGACCAAATGAAAAAGGTTTAACATATACCAATTACTCCGATAATGGAGTGTCGTAACACTCAAACATTACTTTTAAATACAATACTCCGATAATGGAGTGTCGTAACACTCAAACATTACTTTTAAATACAAAACTATTATCGGCGGCTCACTCATCCTGAAATGTCATTGGAATTGAGAATTATTTTTAAAAACAAAACTATTATCAGTAGCTCTCTAAAAAGTTTATAGCCCTAAACCAATTCAAAAACTGGCAAAGTTATGGATTAAAGTTAGAGACATAACATACAACCATATGCTATATAAATGTAATGTCGTAACATCCAAGAATTTCTTTTAAGGCCAAAACTATTACATTGGCGCCGCCATAAGGCCAACCAGTAAAGTCCATAAATGCAAATGGCATTGTTTACTTTGGTTCATTGATGCAAATGGGCATCGTTTACTTAAGTTTGTTGATAACTTACTGAATCAACAAAAAATGTTATTGTTATTATACAATTAAGTTTGTTCATACTTACCTGGCAGATATATATATAGCTGTATTTTCTGAAGTCCGACAGAATTTCAAAACTCGCGGCACACGCAGTGGGCGGCCAGGTGGTAGTACCCATTCCCGCCGCTGGGAGGCGGATATCAGGAACCATTCCCATTTTCTATTCATATTTTATTAATGCCTCTGTCTCCTGAGGGGAGGAGGGCGGGCACTTTAATTATATATATCTGCCAGGTAAGTATGAACAAACTTAATTGTATAATAACAATAACATTTTGTTCATGCCACTTACCTGACAGATATATATATAGCTGAATCCCACCTTCGGATGGTGGGAAGAGACAGAATAGGATTTTTTAGGAAACTTAAATTAAGTAGATGATATACATCTTGGTTCCTCACCTGTTTGCAAAGTAGACTATGTGATTACTGTCACGTAAGGCTGCTTTTGCTTAAATCAGAGTTGCCAGCCAGGTGGAGACCTGTAGTGCTGGTGCGCTCTGGATGATCTGTCAACGGGTACGCGACCTCAACATGACAAGACCATCGAGGCCATACAATATGAGGGCAACGAAGCAACTGACCACCACCTGACCAACTATTCACAAAAAACCCCCCCTTAAAACTAACTAAAGGATGGGAGATCTTCACATAAGACTCACCACAACCTAAAAACAAAAACAAAAACTAACCTAATCCTAACTAAGGGATAGGGAAAGAGCTACTTCCGGACCCCAAGACTGTGTCCGCAGAAACGTTATGGCCCCGTGCCTTACAATCGTCATAATCGTTCTCACATCCCTTAGGTAATGTGAGGCGAATAGACGGAGTTACTCCTCCAAAAGGTGCAATCAAGGATGTCCTTGATTGACATGTTCTTTTGGAAGGCAAGAGAGGTAGCGACAGCTCGAACTTCGTGCGCTTTCACTCGTAAGAGGCTCAAATCAGTCTTCTGGAAAGATGAATGAGCCTCCTTAATGACGTCCCTTAGAAAGAAAGCAACAGCATTCTTCGATAAAGGTAACTCTGGTCTCTTCACAGAGCACCAGAGATTACCTGAGGGACCTCTTACCTCTTTCGTTCTATGCACATAGAACTTGAGAGCCCTGACCGGGCACAGGACTCTCTCTGGTTCTTGGCCCACCAGACTTGACATACCCTTGATCTCGAAAGTCTTCGGCCAAGGGTTCGAAGGATTTTCATTCTTCGCCAAGAAAGTTGGGTTCAACGAGCAGACAGCATTGTTTCCTTTGAATCCCATTAACTTGCTAAACGCTTGAATTTCACTAACTCTCTTAGCCGTAGCAAGAGAAGTTAGGAAAAGAGCCTTCCTTGTCAAGTTTCGAAGAGACGCTGCCTGAAGCGGTCGAAAGGGCTTGACATAAGGAATTTAAGGACCACGTCAAGGTTCCATGACGGAGGTCTCATTTGAGGAACCTTCGAAGTCTCGAAAGACTTTAAAAGGTCATGAATGTCCTTGTTGTCAGACAGGTCAAGGCCTCTGTGCCTAAAAACCGCTGACAAAACATGCTTTTATATCCCTTGATGGCGTAGGGACCGCTAATTTCTGCACATCCTGAGAAAGAGCAGAAAATCAGCTATCTGGTTCACCAAGAGGCAGAGAAGAGGAAACTCCCTCCTTTTTACACCATGCCCTGAAGGAAGCCCACTTCGATTGGTAAACAGCTCTTGTGGAAGCACGTCTTGCATGTGAGATTGCTCTCGCAGCTGCTTTCGAAAAACCTCTCGCTCGGCCAACTTTTCGATAGTCTGAACGCAGTCAGACCCAGAGCGGAGAGGTTTTGGTGAAACCTTTCGAAGTGGGGCTGTTTGAGTAGATCTTTCCTCCAGGGCAATGTCCTTGGAAAGTCTACAAGGAAAGACATGACCTCTGTGAACCATTCTCTCGCTGGCCACATCGGAGCGATCAGGGTCAACCTCGTCCCTTCTGAGGCCGCAAACTTCCTCATGACTTCCCCCAAATCTTGAATGGTGGGAAGGCCTACAGGTCTAGACCCGTCCAATTCCAAAGCAACGCGTCTACCGCGATTGCTTCTGGATCCAGGACCGGGGAGAGCAATAAAGAGGAAGTCTCTTGGTCCTTGACGTCGCGAATAAGTCGACCAGTGGACGTCCCCACAACGTCCAAAGGTCTCGACAAACGTCTTCGTTCAAGGTCCATTCCGTCGTAGGACTTGTTCCCGACGACTGAGAAGATCTGCCCTGACGTTTTGCACTCCTGCAATGAATCTCGTCAGGATAGTCACATTTCTTATCTTTGCCCCCACAGCAGAATCTCTCTCGCTAGGGAAAACAACGTTCGGGAGTGTGTTCCTCCCTGATTTTTTAAATAAGCGAGTGCTGTGGTATTGTCCGAGTTTATCTGAACAATCTTGTTCTCCAAACTCCTTTCGAAGAAACTGCAGGGACAGAAATACTGCTGCAGTTCTTTGACATTTATATGCCAGGCTACCTGTTTCCCCTCTCCAGGAGCCTGACACTTCCTTCCCTCCTAGTGCTTGCTCCCCAGCCCGTGATGGAAGCGTCGGAGAACAACACTAGTTCGGGGCTCAGAAGACTTAGGGACACGCCCTCCTGAAGCTTCTGGGGTGGGTCCACCATCTTAGATGGTTCTTGATCGGAAGGCGATATTCTCAATATGGCATTGAGATCGTCCTTGGCCTTCCACTCGTCCTCAAGGAAAAATTGGAGAGGCCTGAGGTGCAGTCTTCCCAGGAAACAAACCTTTTTAGCGAGGAAATGGTCCCCAGCAGACTCATCCATTCCCTCGCCGAGCAAGTCTCTTTCCTTAGAAAGGCTGAGATCTTTTCTAAGCCTAGCCACCGCTGACGTTCCTGGGACGGAAACGCTCGAAAAGCCACTGAATCCATCTGAATCCCCAGATACACGATGGACTGTGTTGGGGTCAGATGCGACTTTTCGAGGTTGACCAGAAGTCCCAGGGACTTCGCTAGGGCTAAAGTGAACTGCAAGTCCTTCAGACACTTCTCTCTCGACGACGCTCTGATCAGCCAGTCGTCGAGGTACAGGGAAACTCTTATTCCCGAAGAGTGTAGCCACCTCGCTACGTTCTTCATTACTACCGTGAACACCATTGGAGCCGTGGTCAGGCCAAAACACATAGCTCTGAACTGCCACACTTTTTTGTCTAAGGACAAACTTAGATACTTTCTTGAAAGAGGGTGGATCGGGATGTGAAAGTACGCGTCCTGCAAGTCTAAGGACAACCATCCAGTCGCCCGGTCTCAAGGCTCCCAGAACAGAATGAGGGATCTCATCGTGAATTTGGTCTTTTCCAAGGAAAAGATTGAGCCTGCTTACATCTAGAACTGGACGCCAACCTGACGACTGCTTCGGTACTAGGAAGATCCTGTTGTAAAAACCTGGGGACCCCAGGTCCGCGACTTGTTCCACCGCTCTTTTGTCGATCATTTGCTGAAGGAGATCGAATAATACTTTCTTCTTCTCGCCCTGATAGGATGGAGAAAGGTCTCTGGGAGTCGTAGAAAGAGGAGGAAGATCTAAAAAGGGGATCTTGTACCCCTGCTCCACGATCTTGAGGGACCAAGAGTCCGTGTCCCTCTCTCTCCACGCTCCCGCAAAAAACTTCAGTCTGGCTCCGACTGGTGTCTGAAGGACATGCTTCTCACTTGGAAGGCTTTGGCTTAAAGGAAGCTCTTCCTCGTGAAAAACCCTCTAACCTCGAGGAGCTGCTCTCGAGGGGGGAGCCCCACGAAAGGGCTTAACTTTCTTCGGCGGTCGAACCGCAGCTGAAGAGGTTGAAGGTACGGCCGACCGTCTTGTAGACTGGGCCAAAAGGTCCTGAGTTGCCTTCTCTTGCAAACTGTTCGTCAGGTCCTTTACTAAAGTCTGGGGGAAGAGATGGTTCGAAAGAGGCGAAAACAGCAAATCCGCTTTCTGAGCTGGAGTTACGAACGAGCTGTGAAGTTGCACAGCAAAGCTCTCTTTTTCAATAAAGCCGTTCCAAAATGAGAGACGATCTCCTCCGAACCATCCCTGACGCTTTGTCCATACATGCTAACACGCTGGACAGCTCCCCCAGACTGAGAGATTCTGGGCTTCTCGCTTGCAGATCCAGAACTCCCAAACACCAGTCAAGGAAGTTGAACACTTCCAGCGTCCTGAGCAGACCCCTTCAAATGATGGTCAGTCTCCGTAGAGGTCCAGGTTACTTTAGCAGAGGGTAAAAGAGACCTCCTCTGCGAATCCACTAGGCTGGAGAAATCTCCTTGAGCCGAAGAAGGGATACGAACTCCTACTTCATCTTTGGTTCTATACCAAATGCCCCCTTTTCCGCTAAGTCTAGCTGGCGGCAAGGCGAAGGTCGTCTTGCCTTGATCTCTCCTTCGTACCATCCAATCTTGGAGTTTCTTAAAGGCACGTTTCGTGGAGAGAGAAGTTTTCATCTCCACAAACTCCGGGGTTTTTCCAGTTTTAGATGAAGAAAACTGCGAAGGAGGAGACTTGGGAGCTGCGGGCTGAAACTTGTCTTCGAAAGAAGAACGCAAGAGCCGCACGAGGACTTTATAGTCCGAGATTGAAGGGGCCGCAGAAGGTTCCTCTTCAACCGAGTCAGCCGAACTACTCAGCTCTCCTTCTTCTCTAAACGGAAGAGGAGACCGTCTGTCCGGAGAGGGCGTCCTAATGTCGGGTTTCTTGGGCTTAATCAAACCGGAACCCCTATCCTTGCTAGAGGAAGCCTTATTTCGGTTGTCTTCTCTATGACACTTACTACTTGATGAAGGTAGAGCGTCCTGACGAGGACGAGCGTCCTTAGCGCCATCCGCGGCAGTCTCACTTGCCAGAGAAGCGTCCTTACGTTTCTCAAACGAAAGGGAAGACCTTTTCGCTGGAAAACGTGCCTGTGCGCGTAAACTAGCGTCTTGGGGTACGACTTCTTGGTCGGAATCCCCAAAAGCCGTCTTGAAAAGAGCCCTGAACGTCCTGGCGAGCTTCCTGCAAAGCGTCCTGCCGAGCGTCTGGCGAGCGTCCTGCGAGCGGGTCCCTGGCGAGCGTCCTGCGAGCGTCCTGACGAACGTCCTGCCTAGCGTCCTGCCAAGCGTCCTGACGAGCGTCCTGACAAGCGTCCTGACGAGCGTCCTGCCGAACGTCCTGCCAAGCGTCCTGCCAAGCGTCCCGCCTAGCGTCCTGCCTAGCGTCCTGACGAGCGTCCTGTCGAACGTCGTGCTGAGCGTCCTCCTCAAAAGCGTCCTGACGTAACGTCCTTCTAGAGGACGAACGAGATCGGCGAATCACCGAAGGAGAAGCGATCGGCGAACGAGACGAAGTAGGTGAGGGAGAAGGAGACTGCTTCGTCCTCTTGACGGGCAGTCTAAGGTCCTTCCTCCGCTTAGGCTCGACTGCTGCTGGGCGAGTCCTCTGAGCCATAAGCGTGGATAGCTGGTCCTGAAGGGACAAAAGAATGTTCTTCGTCGGGGAAGAACGAACAGAGGAAGCAGGACTGATCCTGCGAGAAGACGAGGGGCGAGGGGACGCCTCCTTCCTTCTCACAGGTACAGCTACCTGCTTCTCAGTATACGCGCCTGTGCACGCAACCAGCGTCCTCATCGGAGGAGATCTTACCCCTTTCTGAGGCGATAAAGCGTCATACGCATCCTCCGACGAAAGTGGCGAAACAGGACGTGAAGCGTCCTCCGCACGAAACGTCCTTTTCAGAGGACGAGAGTCTCTCCGAGCGCTCCACCCCTTGCGCGGGGAGGACGCTTCGGAGGACGAAAAGCACTCTTTCAGGACGCGCGCTCGTGTGCGCTCCTTGGCAGCCTGGGACTTTGCTACAAGGCCTGCCGAAGGGACGCCAGATCGGTGGGAAGCCCCCGTAACCCTCTTGCGGCTTTCGACATACCTACTCCCTGAGTCTTGGGAGTCTGATAGTCTAGTCACCTAGAGGCATTATGGGGCCGATCTGACGCCCCCTCCACAACACTAGGGGCACGATCACACACTTGCACCGAGCCAGTTTCTAAGGCTTTCACTTTGGTCTCCAGAGTGCGAAGAGACTCCAAAATCAGAGAGAGAGCATTCGCTTCTCCCGACACAGAATCAGAGCCCGAAGGCAACACAGGTTTAGGGGTTGCAAACTCTACAGGTGTTAATGCAGGAGAGATGTTAGCCTTACCTTTGGTAGAACCACTCCTGGAGGAAGACCTCCTGATCCTATCGCGCTCCAATTTAAGGCGATAGGACTCATATACTCTCCAATCATCATCGGTCAATTCTCTCACATTCATTGCACCGATTATCAATCAAACAATTATGCCCCTACAACTCATACATACTGGTGTGGGGGGGTTTTCGGGTACCGATGGCTTTCGGTAGCCTCACCTTACAATCAGTCCTCACACACACTCTGAAACTCACAGCACTTGATCCAGACATATCTTATATAGAAAAGTCAATCCAAAATAAAAAAACGGTCCACTATCGCGCATGCCAATTCAACAATCCAATTCAATACCAAAAAACCAATCAGATACTTAAAAGCAAGTCAAATTCCAAAAAATCCTGAGCAGAGGTCTGTAAACAGTTGTTTAACCGACCGGCGACAGAAAAAAATATGAATAGAAAATGGGAATGGTTCTGATATCCGCCTCCCAGCGGCGGGAATGGGTACTACCACCTGGCCGCCCACTGCGTGTGCCGCGAGTTTTGAAATTCTGTCGGACTTCAGAAAATACAGCTATATATATATCTGTCAGGTAAGTGGCATGAACAAAATAAATAAATAAAATAAGGGAAAAACTCACCCTGAAGATTTCAGCTTGAAGTCTACAACATATGCATTCCGATGGTTAATTTAAAGAGGCCTCCATCAGCTACAGTAAAATAACCGGAAAATAATTAATAAAGTTACCGTCAGACCAGGTGTTGCCACCTTGGACGGCAGGAAATGAATGAGGATTGTCTGCTAGGTCATTCTAATACATATACCGTTAGCGGGACGAGCTGTTGCCTGCACAAACTATATTGAAGCGCTACCTGCGAAATTTTGAATTTGAACTGCTGTACGAGTGGAAACTATAGCTATGTAATTACTTGGTAGGTTACTTATATAAAAATGCCTGATTTTTCCTGCATCAACAACATTCTACACCACTAGCAGGGGAGTTGGTATGGCCCCTTGGATCCACAATCTCACAAAACTCGCATTTCACTCTTACCTTGGAGCTCAATTTTGCCACCTCTTCCTTCTTTTTCTGATAATCTGTTTTCACTGCTGCTACTTCTTCCAGTGGTAACACCAATTCCTCATCCCTCTTGATGGCCCCCTTCATTGAACTCTCTTAGCTTCCCTCTTTGTGTGGCACTCACACATTTCCGCACTGCCTCCTCAAATGCCTCGTATTTTGCCACAATTTTCAATAGTTGCCACAATTTCACTAAAGGAATTGTATTTCTCAGTTTTCTAAAATATCCTACTTTAAGTTTTGATTCTGTATGCCACTTACAATTTTACATGCCAGCACATTCACATGAATCCTCTCTGCACATGGGTCATGCAAATACACCTGTGGATGTATTCCTTTGCTGTTTCTTCTTCTCTCTGTCTTCCTGTGAAGAACTTATCCCAGACAACCACTCTGTTCACTGTCTTCCTGGTTATTTTCCTCGGGCATCGAAGGTGTCCTGTACCCCCTAGAGCAGTGTTTCTTAAAGTGTGGTCCATGGAATGTTCCAAACGGGTCCGGAGGATAATTTGGCCGTCGGTATCAAATAAATTTTAGGCCAAAATGTGGCTCAAAACATTTGTGGCCAAAACATCCTAAATTCCAATTTTTGTACCACCAAATCCTTTTGGCTTCTAACAATGGCACTCATCAGGTTAGGATGGGTGCAATTTAACAACTTTGTAGAGGGAAGTGATATTTATGATCAGGCAACAACGTACTGACTGATGCCCGGACGCCAGGATGGAGGCCACTCCCTGACCGTAAGAAACACCCCCCCCCCCCCCGCCCCCCCCCCCCCCCCCCCCCCCCCCCCCCCCCCCCCCCCCCCCCCCCCCCCCCCCCCCCCCCCCCCCTCTCTCTTCCTCTCTCTCTCTCTCTAATAATTAATGAATGAATAAAAATGAAATGAAGACGGACAGGACCGATGGACTCAGGGAATGAAGCTGAAAAGGACAGAAGGAATGAAGAAAAGCTGGATCATGAATAAAGAAAGGAATGAAAGGAAGAATGCAGGAAACTTAACAAACACCTATAGTACTCAAGCAATGATGAAATGGAATAAAGTTCACTAAAATTCGTGTGCAAAATTGCAAAATTAATTATGTTGTGAAAGTTATTTTAAGTAAAATGTAAACATTTATGTTGACGATAAGCTATTAATAAATAGTTCAGTAGCAATTTTAGTACTATATATTATACCCTGAAAACACTTTTAAACCCAAAAGGATAATTATCATAATAAGGAGTCCGCTACATGAGCAATTTTAATAAAAGGGGTCTGCTGCACAAGAAAGTTTAAGAAACACTGCCCTAGAGCATTCAGAGAGGCTGGGAGAACTGGGTGTCTATTGCACTTTACAATTTGTCTTTGCAGAGTATTCAGATATTCATTGCTGCGTCATCATGGGGAAGCATGCTGATTTTTATACAATCTTCCATAGATCATCTTCAGCATCTTAAATCCTCTGCTGTTATCACATACATGCAATTCTTAGGGGGAATGGGCTTGCTGTTCCCCCTGCCTTGAACTGAATTATTCCCACCTGTTTGTATGGCTATAATGTCGGAACTAATGTGTTTAGTACCACTGTTGCTCCATCACCGCTGCCTCTTCTGGCGTCCCTTGGTCTTATTAATCTACGGGTGGATTTTCAGCGATCTCCTATAAAACCCTGACATTCTGCATAGGTAATACTCCGTCACTGCGCCATATAGGATACTCTATGGGCAGGGTGTGTCCAGTACAACTGACATTCACGCCAATATCTTGGCGCAATTGGCACGACAAGCATAGGTAATACGTAGCTAATCATAGATATAACAACATTCAATTGGGTAGTACGTATTATTAATATCAGTGACATGATACATATTTATCCTACAACTACTACTGGTAATGTACAAGCTGGCTTGACTCCTGACTACTCTGGCTAGATAATGTCTTCACAAAACCAAGATCATATACAATGCATACTTATTACTTAAAAAAAAAAAAAAAAAAAAAAAAAAGGATTCCCTTACCTACCAACATAACCAATATCTCAAAATAAAAGGTCCTAACCAGCTATGGTGCGGAATTATCTACCTATACCATAGGCTAACTTGCCACCTGACTAAGCTACTAAGAAATGGTCAGTTTATAAAACCACAACCATGTACACAAACGACAACCAAGTACACAGTTCTTGCTACTTTTCAAAACATGTCTCAAAAATAGGAGTACTTGCTGAATTTCTCAAAAATAAGAGTACTAACTGAATTATATTAACACTAAAAATTCAATAGGGAACTCCTAGATTAAAAATTGGCATATGGCTGCTGTTATGCTTGATGAGAATCTAGTCAGGTTCAGAATTATCCACTGGTACAAATGTCATTACATTATATGGTATACGTCATGTCAGAATGATTACAGCAGAGCTTTAATAATCTACTTGACACATCACATGAAAATGATTTAACATTAAACAAAATATTAAAATGGGATCCATGAAAGAATGGGTCTAGGCCTACTATGAAAATTCCAATAAAATACTTCTCTTTAAGCATAAGAGAATAGTTTTACTTAAGATTACATTTGATTTCACCATGGGAATTGCTACATGGGAGCCACCAAAACTATGGCTTAAGTCTCCATACAACTTCTGTAAATAAATTAAATAGCTGAATATCGAGTGACATCCTGAAGTGTTTTATTTTGGAATGTTGCGAGTTGAGGGATTAAATACTCAGCATTGTATTTCAATACAGAAATTCTGCATTATCAAAACTGATAGAAAATTATTTCAAAAAGCAACTTTGCATTATTAGAACTGATGATGCTAATATTTATGCAGAGTATACAATAAATACAACTAGTTTAGCAAGTTTATTATTGACATCACTGCCAATAAAGATATATCAGTAAAACAACTGCAAGGTCAGAAGAAAACGGTGAACATTCCACATAACTGCTGACGTTATTCAACTAAGTTACATGCAGTCATGTACATAGACTGTAAAAAGAATGCTTAGCATTACCTAGTATACTTGGCTTGGCAAGGAGATAGAAGGCTATCATCAAGAAGGATAATGTCTTATCACCAGTTACTTATAACCTTGTAAGCAATGTCAAGGTGTAAAGAAAAGCCCATGAAAGTATGGTACATTTAATGTCAACTTCCATTATGAAATGTTAATACTAATTTTATACAATGCACCAGGAAGAACCCACTTTCAATATGCCACTCTGGTTACCATTCCAGAGGAAGGACATAAGATTTAAGATTAGTAGCAGAATGTCTTGCCCAAATTTATTCTAAAAAGGCACCAATTAAGAGGTCTTTTACCAGACGAACTGAAAATATTCAAAGGTATAAATAACAGACTATATGAATCTAGCCATACTAATTCCAGTGGATGGAACATGGAATTAAAAAGGTTCTACACCAGCTGTGGGATTTTCTTCACACATAAAAATAGCCTTATTTTGGAAAAGCCTACCAGCTGAAATTGTAAAAAGTATCACTATAAATATTTAAAGGCCAAAAATAAGATAACATAACCTGATAACTTCTAATTGATCTCTGAAACACAAGTCTTCCTTTACATTCCTGATAAATACCTATGTTCACACTTTAACAAAGCATAGAACTATAGAAGCTTTTATGCAAAAAAAAAAAAAAAAAGTATTTTTGAAAAATTCTTAATTTTCCAGATTTTTGGGGGTAAAATATTCTTTATCCTTTAATTGAACACTTTCATTTTTCATGAGTAAATTTGCATAAATGACAGCATACATAAGGAACGAATTAATGTTAGCAATGCATTTTTTTCTTATTACTGCTCTTCCTTAACTACTTTCCTCTGGTTGTAAGTGACGTATGTAAACTGGTAGGTAATGAAAGTTATATTTTTTCATTCTTTCCCAGTATTTCCTGTCTACTACATTAGCCTGCAACCCGCATACTGTCCTTGTAAATTATTATCAGCCAACGTATAAAAATTTCATTGCAAGTCATGGTTGGTAAGAAATGATGATTATGTGCAAGTAAAAGATGTTCCCACATTAAAATTATTTTGAGCAAAACTCCAATCAGATATTAGCCAATAATAATTAATGAGAATTAAATTAAGACTATGTATATACATCGAGACTAAAAGTAGCCAAATTTCAAATAGCCAAATCATTTAAAGCCTGCCATTCTCCGGATGGATAATGCAAAAACTGTCCAGTTATATTGTTTTTAAGATGCAAACTTAGATAAGAATTATAATCACGTTTAAGAGATTCATCAATTTTCAAGAGACCAGACATGCCAGCCCACATTGATGACTCCCAGGATAACCTCCTCTGAAAAGCTTTCACTGAAATGTTCTTGTTTGTAAGCCATGTTCCAATGTGGGTGGCAACAATGGAAGAGTCAAATACTGGTTCCAGTATGTTAGAAATGTATTCAGTCTCTGAATCACTATAGACTCCACTTTTAATTATTTGACTGCTGACATTCTGGTGCCATTTTTCATTCTTTACTGTATTCCCAACAAACAAAGCATAACTCAAATCAAAGTTTTTGTGGCTGAGAAAGTTATATTCATCAAAATAAGGATCATTTAAGATTCTTTCCACAGTTGTAAACCATGGAATACTGAAGATCCAGGAGTCTCTAGGAATTCTGGATAGAAGGCCAAACATATAGTTTCTGGTTATGAGTAATCCAATGTTGCTCCTGTTAGGTACAGAAGTTTCAATGTACCTAAGTATTTTAGTTGCAGGTGTAATTTCTTCCACTGTAACCTTTATTACCTGTGAAAGAGAAAGAACACCATGAAAGAGAAAGCATAGAAAACATTAATTAAAAGCGCTTTAGAAATTACTGTAAAACAGCAACCTTCATCAAAGTTTGTTTACACAAAACATATCATGTATTATACATGTTTCTTCTGGTAATTCGCTTCAACAGCTTTCAGTAATACCAACTTACACCATTCAATATCAAGAAGGCAAGTGAAGCTCCAACTCCCAAATGATATGCAAGTTGAAACTGATGTTGATTGCATATCAGTAAAAACAATATTACGCATTGAATATAAATGAGCACAGAAATGTTATTAACAAGGGAAACTGACACACATTAGTGAAAATACACAAACTGTACACCTACTTATCTTAAAATAACAGAAACATGCAAGCTTCAATACTTGATATCCACTTACTAAACTTAAGCAATGTACTATTTAAACTTTGGCGTTTCAGGACCCTTAATTATTTTAATTTTGAGTCCCTCCTTTTTCACCTTTATTTTCACATTCTACCAACTGTTTGCATATGCAGTACAGTACGTAAATCTAAGGACACCAAAATATCCATAATTATTCACAAGACAAGATCAGACTAAGGTCTAAAGTAGAGCAGTCAATGAAAACATGACCAATTTGATACCATAAGTGCTATAGTACAAACACTATTCCCTGATGCACTTACTCAAAATAATTCTGTAACACTTTCCTTCATCTTTTGGACAACAGCCGTGTTATTTAGCAATGTTCTCATAAGTTCAAGTTGCCACCTCATGCAATGATTATCATCGTTGATGTATTTGAGGATTTTTCTGCCTGTTCTTTTTTCAACTGTATTTTCTGTTTCACTATGAAACGTACTGCTCAGTTACCAGCATTTATAAACATTAATATTTTAATGGAAAATGACAATAGTATTAAATATGGGAATATGAAAGTGTGAAAACTAATAGCCTTTGCAGTCATCCCTCGCCATATAATACGTACTGCCCAGTTACCAGCATTTGTAAGCATTAATATTTTAATGGAAAATGACAATAGTATTAAATATTGGAATATGAAAGTGTGTAAACTATCAGCGTTTACAGTCATCCCTCGCCATTTCGTGGTTTACTCTTCGCGGACTTTACTTCAATAGTATATCTAAATTTATATCTAGGATTTTTCTCTATATCGCAGGATTTTGTGGCATTCACTATTTTTATTCTGTGGTAAAATAAGCGCTTTCTCAACTAAAATTCTTATTTTCATGACTAAATACACTTTTTAAGATAAAAAAATTATTTACTAATTCTCAGAGTATTATTAATAATATAGACAGCAAAAAAAATATGAGAGAGAGAGAGAGAGAGAGTGAGTTACCACTACAGCTTATAGTACAGTCAACCAGCCTTGTGCTGGCACGGGCAAGACAGAGAGAGCATTTATCTATTTGAGAGACAGTGAAAGAGAGGAAGGAAGGGAGAAACTGGTTTGACCATGAAACGGCAACATCTACCTTTGATCAGAAATGTCAAGTATTAATATGGAGGAGTGATGTAGTAGTTGCATTTGACAATGTTCTCATGGGTTGCGAGTTCCACATTGGCCAAGTGCATTTGGCGCTCGGCTACCAACCCGGTGGTCCGAAGTTCGATTCTCGGCTCGGCCAACACAGAACCAGAGGAATTTATTTCTGGTGATAGAAATTCATTTCTCGACACAATGTGGTTCGGATCCCACAATAAACTGTAGATCCCGTTGCTAGGTAACCAGTTGGTTCCTAGTCACATAAAAATATCTAATCCTGC
Source organism: Macrobrachium nipponense (assembly GCF_015104395.2). Taxonomy (NCBI): domain Eukaryota; kingdom Metazoa; phylum Arthropoda; class Malacostraca; order Decapoda; family Palaemonidae; genus Macrobrachium; species Macrobrachium nipponense. The sequence goes on along the minus strand of NC_087200.1, from coordinate 140,721,909 downwards.
GGGCCAGCCCTAGGAGAGCTGTTAATCAGCTCGGTAGTCTGGATATACTTAACTTAAGGGTCGCTTGTAAGAGAGAGAGAGAGAGAGAGAGAGAGAGAGAGAGAGAGAGAGAGAGAGTGGCTGGTTGTTTTGGTTGTTGTCACGTTAGGTTGTTTGTGTTCACTGGAGGCAATAGGAAGGGTTTGGATGTTTTGTGTATTTGCTATGTTGTGTTTTGTGTTTGTTTGTTGTTGTTAAGGTAGTATGGGGAAGGTTCGTGCCTGTGGTTTTCCATTTTCAGAGAGAGAGAGAGAGAGAGAGAGAGAGAGAGAGCGAGAGAGAGAGGAGAGAGAGAGAGAGAGAGAGAGAGAGAGATGGTGTATGGGTAGTTAGTTAGTGAATTGATTGTTGGCAGGCAGTTGGGTCGTCTGCAGATTCGGTCGCGGAGCCTTGAGGGAGTGAGAAGTGATCAGTCTGTATTTGGCAGTCAGTCAAATGAGGCAGTTTTTTGGACAGGTCTGTATTTAGCAATCAGTCAAGTGAAGCAATTTTTTGGACAGAGGTAGGGAGTTGCAGTTGTATGTTTTCTGGATTGTTTTGATATTGTGTGATTGAGTTTGTTGTGGTTGTGTCCATCTGAAAGTTGTTGAGCTTGTGAGTTTCTGTTGTGTTTGATTTGTGAGCTGTTGTGAACTCTTGATGTTGATGGATTTTGAGTTCTGTTTGTTTTCCTCACTGAACCAACCATCCTGTACTCAAATAGTAACACAAAAAAGTGTGATTGAGGGAATATTGTTAGCCGGTACGAATATTGTTAGCCGGTACAAGTAAAGTTAATGTGGAGAAGTCTGTATTTAACTTGCTTAGCTTTGATTCCGCCACATTATTTCGGCACTTGAACAGGGACTGATAGTGGCAGCCACGGGACAGTTGGTACAGCGAGTTGTGTATGATTGGTGAAGAAATAAGTATGGAAGGTTTGACTTAAGTGGAGAGGCTGAAGAAGGAATTGTGGTTGGCAAGGGAAGCTAAGGAAAGAGTGGAAAGAGAGTATGAGAGGCTTAGGATTGAGTGTGAGGAGCAAAAGAGGGAGTTAGAATAGTTGTGAAGAGTGATAAGGAGTGCAAAAGGAGGAATGAAAGATGAAGTGAAAGGGGCCTAGCAGCGGATGATTGAGAAGGTGGATGAGAAATTTGAGTAGATGATGATAGCAGTGCAAGAGATGGTTAAGGGACTGATTGGAGAGGGAGCTGTTGGGGGTGGGCTTCCTGGGCCTTGTGACAGGTTAGGAGTGATAAAGAAGGTAGAAGAGCGAGTGGATGAGAGTATGAGTGACGAAGGTGACTTGGTTGTGATCAGCGAGGGAAAGAAGGGGAAGACACAGGATAAGGATAAACCTGAGGACAAGGATAAGAAGGGGGCTGAGAAAAAGAAAAAAACTAAGGGGAAGAAGGTAAGAAGTAAGGATGACAGACAGGATGAGACTAGGATTGAAGATGTTGGAAAAAGGGTTGAGAGTAAGGGACAGGATGAGAGTGATTCAGATAGTGGTAGGTAGGAACAAGGAGGTAAGAAGGGTAAGAAGGGCGTGGCTAAGAGCATGGATGTCAGTACGGAAGTGGATTCATTGTACTCGGAAGAGGTTAAGAGGGGTCAGTAGTGGCAGTGAGAGTGAGAGTGGGCGAGAAATACAAAGGCTGTGTATATGAGAAAGGTACCCCGATGTGCACGGTATGAGGAATATGGGAGTAGGGAGATAGGGGACTTTTTCAAGGAATACAAGATTTATTATATGGCGAAGTACAGACACATAGGAGAGTTTGGGCACGAGGTTAAGGAGAATTCTTGATAGGGTATTTGTTCAGCATGTATGGGATAATGACGAGTGTAGGAGATGTGTCGTATGAGAGTCAAGACTAGGATTATGGAATAGGCTAGGAGGGCAAAGAATAGTGTTAGGTATAGGAAGAAGAATGATTTTGAGGAGGCAAGAATGAATGTAGGGGAGTCATTGTTTATGTATGTATGCTGGTTAGAAACATTAGCTAGGAAAAAGTTTGGGGATGAGGAAATAAATGAGTGTGAGGAGTTAGTGAGGAGTTGCTAACAACTGTCCCTGAGAGTGTATACGAGTTTATAAATCTAAAATGTAAGGAGAAAATGAGATAGACGAATGAGAGGTTAACATGGAATGATATTTTAGCGATAGTTGAGGATTACGAGCTAGACAGGTGTATGAAAGACAGCAGAAGCGTCAGTGTCAGGACCGAAGTCAATGAGGGTATACCTGACTTTAGGAGCTATAGGGAGGCAGTTTTAGAAGGGCAGGGCCAGGGGGAATGGCAGAGCAAGTGGTTGATAGGATCATTAGAGCAAGTAATGTAAGTATGGTGAAACCTACAAGACATAGGAGTGAGAGTGTCGGAAGGTCAGGGCCAGTTAGCTGTGAGCAAGAGCAGAAGTGTTATAAGTGGGAAAACAGGGAATAATATGAATGAATGTCGGCGGGTGTCAGGAGCTTGTTTCAGGTGGGAAGACGGGTCATTTAGTTAGCGAGTGTCAGAGAGATAGGGACATGAAATGTTATAGGTGTGGGAAAACAGGGCATATAGCTAGTGGATGTCGGGGTATCCGTATAAACGTGGTTTGCAGCAACTGTGGGAAGAATGGGCATTGTGCTAGGGTGTGTAAAGAACAGCATGCGAAGTGTGCTGAATGTGGAATGGAAGGTCATGTAGCGAGTGTGTGTGTAGGTGAAAGATGATGAGCCAGGCTGGGAATTTGGGAAATTAGGTGTTAAGGGGATTCAGTTGGGTGGGTCCTCTAATGTGCGACAGTATGTTTGGGAGAATGTAATGAGTGAGTGGTTAAAAGTGAATAAATATGAGCTGAGCATCAGTGAGCAAATGGATTTAGGGGATCAGCACTTAGTGTTGGTTGAGTATGGAAGGAAGCGGAAGAAGGTAAAGAAAGGGAATGAAAGGGAAAAGTGAGGACTGCATGATAGAGGGGTTAGTGTTGGGGTAGAGATGGTTGATAAGGCGTGAAATACAGATAAGTCTTGGGAGGGAATGGATGAGACATACAGTGTAGGGGGGGGGGGGGGGGGTTTGAGTTGACAGAGTTTAGTGGGATTTCAACAGGAGGGGAACCAAGCAGTAGTGAGGTAGTTGACAGTACGAATGAGTCCCTTCAGGAGTTTGACAGGAATATGAATGGGGTAAGCAATTTGGTAGCAGAGATATGGGAGATATGGGGACCAGAGTTAGAAGGGGTGCCCCCTTCTAACTCTGGTCCCAAATCTCTAACTATCTCATCTCTAGATAGTTAGAGATTTGGGAAGACAATAGCAAGGGAGATAATGGGAATCTGGATGAAAGTTGTCTGGAGGAAGTAAATGGTGATGCAAATGAGTGTGTATGAGGGGCCTCGAACAAGATCCAGGGGGCTAGTATCCAAACATATCTGGGTGTTGAGAATAGCAATATAGTGTAAATGTTGTGAGTATGTGAGGAGACGTTTTCAAATGAGAGAGAGAGAGAGAGAGAGAGAGAGAGAGAGAGAGAGAGAGAGAGAGAGAGAGAGAGAGAGAGAGAGAGAGAGGCTAGTTGTTTTGGTTGTTGTCTCGTTAGGTTGTCTGTGTTCGTTGGAGGCAATAGGATATTTTGTGTATTTGCTATGTTGTATTTTGTGTTTGTTGTAGTTAAGGTAGTATGGAGAAGGTTTGTGTCTGTGGTTTTCCGTTTCCAAAGAGAGAGAGATTGTGAATGGTGTATGGGTAGTTAGTTAGTGAATTGCTTGTTACCGGGTGGTTGGGTATGTCTGCGGATTCGGTCGCTGAGCCTTAAGGGAGTGAGAAGAGATCAGTCTGTATTTGGCAGTCAATTGAGGCAGTTTTTTGGGCATAGGTAGGGAGATCCTCAACAATAACTTTTCATAATTCCTCATGACCCAAGATATGCAAAGTAATAATGATTTAATGTTATTAGTAATAAGGTTATAATTGCCAAGGTAATCGATCTCGGGTAAGAAAAGTCACACAAAAAAGGGGTTTAAATAAAACTGGTTGGGACAGCAACCGAGATGCTACTTTTCCTCTCCTCCTACCAGGCTTATAAACTAAAAATTATAAACTGCCATCCCCAAATTACCACAATGAGCTAGAAATCTCCCTTTTTCTGTCAAGAGCATTATCAAAAATATTTTACATATCAAGAATCAAGTCTTTCAAAGATGTATATAATTGCCTATAATCTTTATTTGACTAGGTTATTACGTTTTTTCAATGTTAAATAGCAGCTAAACTACATGTAAAAATTTGATACATATCTTCTTTCTTATCCAGTAGTTTTCCTCTTAGCCAACCTTCGTTCTGAAACCATGTATCAAGTTTAACTGCTATATATATTATAATATATATATATATATATATCATATATATTATATATATATATATATATATATTATATATATGTGTATATTTATATAGATATACATATATATATATATATATATATATATATCTATATATATATATATATATAATGTATATGTATATATTAATCATATATATCTATATATATTATATATATATATATATATATATATATATATATGGTCTCCAATTATGTGAGAATTTGGTCGGTCCACAGCCTCGCAGAATTGGAAATTTGCAGATTTCGAAACACATACCTCATGGGAATAACTCCATTAGGGCCAAGGCAAACGGCAACTTACCCAGTCAAACTTTTTTATACTACCCATTTTCAATACTTTCTATGTCCCTTAATTTTTTCTAAAATGAAATTGTTCTTATGGATAAATAAAACATCAAAAAGGTTTTAATAACTTGAAAAAGTTTAAAATTACACACAGGATGGTGAAAACTCCCACACGTAAACAATGCCACCATTGGGTGCAAGTGTACAGTATGATACAGTCATTTCCTTTAAAAAACCTTTTGGGTGGAATTTCCTCTACTATCCTCTGCCAAAAAGTAAACCTTCAAACTCCTCTATCTCATCCTCCGTGAAGAGGTCTGCTGAAGGAAGGCTTTGTGACCCATTTGAGGTTTCAGGGACTGGCTGATCAACAAACTTGGTTACAAGCACTAGTCTCAGTTTCTTTGTCCTGCACGTTTACTATGTAATTGTTTTCATATAAATTTATTCTACGATGAAATAGAACTGATGAAAATTCAAAATTTGATATGAAATCACAATTTCTTAAAAAATTATAAAAATTCAAAATTCAACATGAAATGAGTTTCTTGGAGTTATTCTCTCTCTCTCTCTCTCTCTCTCTCTCTCTCTCTCTCTCTCTCTCTCTCTCTCTCTCTCTCTCTCTCTCTAACACATCTGCTTTTATGTTAATCCTTTATACTAGTCATTTTCATCAAAACCTATTTCAACAATAGAAAAAAATAAATGATCTAATGCCAGAAGTTAGTCAAAACAAGTTAACCTAGAAAAAAATTCTTACTTCATGTTCAGCACTGACTGATTTCAAGTTGTCAACTGCTGCCAAAATGGAAGTTGCTCCTTCCCTCGTCTTCCTCTTCAGCTTCTGGGCAGATGCATACATGATGTGGATGATCAGAATACACTTCACAGATCTGAATAATATGTATGGCGATGATGATGATCCCGATCATTCATAAACACTGTGCTATGTTACAAATGCATGAGGCGGAGCCTTCCGTCTTAGCTAATGGCTGGGCAGAAGCCCTCAGAATACACTTTGTAAATTTGAATAATACCTATGGCAATGATGATGATACCAATCATTCAGAATACACTTCGCAGATCTGAATAATACATATGATGATGGTGATGATACCAATCATTCAAACACACTGCGCTATGATGTCACAAATGCATTCCCCCTTGTTTTAGGGCTGTTGCCTGTATAATAAGGCGCCCTGTGAGGTTATGTTAGACTTCCTCTTCAGCTTCTGGGCAGATGCATACATGATGTGGATGATCAGAATACACTTCACAGATCTGAATAATATGTATGGCGATGATGATGATCCCGATCATTCATAAACACTGTGCTATGTTACAAATGCATGAGGCGGAGCCTTCCGTCTTAGCTAATGGCTGGGCAGAAGCCCTCAGAATACACTTTGTAAATTTGAATAATACCTAGGGCAATGATGATGATACCAATCATTCAGAATACACTTCGCAGATCTGAATAATACATATGATGATGGTGATGATACCAATCATTCAAACACACTGCGCTATGATGTCACAAATGCATTCCCCCTTGTTTTAGGGCTGTTGCCTTGTATAATAAGGCGCCCTGTGAGGTTATGTTAGACTTGCGATAATCTTACGCTAAGTCGGTTGGTTCTGACTTCCATACTCATTGGAGTGTCCTGGGGTTTGATGATAATTTACGAAGTCCATATCTTCTTTGGTTATGACGACGGAGATGTGTTAAACTCAGGATGATAGTTATAACTTCATTCAATCTCTTTCTGATGTGAGGTTTGTAGTAGAAAACACAGTACAAAAATACATCTATTCTTCTGAGATTACAAGATGAAATCGTACAAGTCTGCCAATGATGATGGCTGATTGAATTCTACACGATGAAGCTCAGATAAAAATGGACAGGTCCTCTAATGACGATGGCTTGATCGCTTCTGCTTTACAATCTGGTTTACAAATCATAAAAGGAAGCACAGTAGCTCGAACATACGAACATACACACAGATGACATAGATTACAAATCACGTAGGCCGTTTGAATTATAGGTCGCGGTGGTCACCTCAAGCAAGACGCTTGGGCTATAGTTTATAAACAAATGAATGACCACAGGTGACGGCACTTGACACTGACTGATTATACATGTCATCTTAGCCTACTTTATTGTATACGTCTTCTTAGCCTACTTATCATATCTGGTCTGATCCATTCCTGCAAGCAATCTGGTTGACCTCTTGGGTCACTGGTTTTTAATTAATCATAGTTTTAGTTTTTTATATACGTATATGGAATAACATTCCATATTTTAATTATGTAACACATAAATGCTTGGTCGGCTACAAAACCAACCACTGAATATTACTCAAGCTTGACTTGCATTTGACTTATAGGAATATGATACAGACACTATGGTGAATATATATAGATATATAGAAAATACTTATAAGTAAAAAAAATTTGTGGTGTACACAATACAGATTCATGTAATAAGATATAAGACATATGAGGGCCTCAGAACCACAAGGTGGTAAACGCCACTTTTTAAAAAATGAGTAAATTGTCCTCAAAGTCTAGCATTCATTACTCTGCTTCTAAGAAAGATATTGATTTAAACTAAGTTTCATATGAAAGCCCTACCCTTTATAAATTTTTGGTGAAAATTTTAAAAAAATTGTGGAGTGCGCTGTGCGCTAGCATTCAAAATGTACGCCTAACCCCCCCACATTTGTGTATATTTTATTCATAACCAGCACTTAAACCATAATTAGATGTGTAAAAGGATAATAAAGTGTTATTATATTCGTGTTATAACAGCAATAGATGTAATAATAATAATAATAATAATAATAATAATAATAATAATAATAATAATAATAATAATAATAATAATAATAATAACAATAATAATAATAATAATACAATTATAATAATAATAATAATAATAATAGCAATGATAATAATAATAATAACAATAATAATAATAATATTAAAAAATATAAAAATAATATCAATAATAATGGTAATACAGTAATATTGGTTAATAATATTGATAATAATAATAATTTTAATAAAATGTGTACTCACCATGAAAATACTTTCGTGGTAAAACAATCATGGATGTTATACTGATGATGATGATAATAATAATAATAGGAGTATTGATGATAATATTATTAATGATAACAGCAAGTAATAATGATAATACGGTAATATTAGTATTGATGATGTTGACCATGATAACATTCTATCATCATAATGTTTAGCCATTAAAATAATCATCACCAATATCATAATAATAAACAAAAAAATTATAGAAAAATAATACAACTACACTCACACTGCTTCTCTAAGAAAAGCAAATATTTTAATCTGTACTCACCATGAAAATACTGTACATCCGCTAAAGAACTTGAAAATAAGGGGAGATGGGGAATGTAAACTGTGCGGTGATTGGCCGGCACTTACAGCCGCCTTATGGGGAAAAATGCTGATTTGCTTAGAACTGACTACCCGCTTAGTGACGCGCACTCTCATTGGCTCACTCTTGAGCTGCGCACGTACTTCCTTGTGGTTCTAACTGAGCCCTTATGAGGCTGTAACCTCTGCGCGAAACAACGTTCATTCATGTAGACAAAATCGATAATTCCTACTGCTCAAGTAGGGATTTCGACCTTTTTGAAACTCCTGAATAGCATAGAAATGCAACAAATAGACAGAGGAAACGTTGCCAAATCTACTGGTACGCCTAACTCAATATTGGTGGGGGTGGCATTTAGAACTCTGTGGTTCTGAGGCCCTCATATGCATATGATGATATTTGTAAATAATAGTGATCACATGATATATACTGATAATTTTTCACTTCATCTCATTAAGATACATATGCTACAGAAAATATTAATGTACTCTGATAATTGCATAAAATAAAGATTAACATGATAAAAATCATATCTTAACTGATAAAAGGGATTTTGACTTAGGAAAAATCTATTTCTGGGCGAGGAAGCCGTGTCGCCCAGTGAAATGTGTCCTCTTTAGCACTATTTCTAGTAAAATATTGCTATAATACCAGAGAACTGCTAAATTGGACATGTCAGAAGTCTCTGACTCGCTCACCTAAATAAAAGGTGTCGGTATTTAAAACTGGCGGAGTGTTAAACACTACCACAGCAACCCCTCCAATTAGCCTTTTCCTCATCAAAAGACCCTAAATACGGGGAGCCGACCCATAGGTCACACCTAGCTACCTGTTGAAGGGAGTCTGTGACGTCATACTTATCGATAGCATTGAAGCTTGGTGCACAGCAAGGGTGGGGAAAAATAGGGGGGGATTTCACTGGGCGACACGGCTTCCTCGCCCAGAAATAGATTTTTCCTACGTCAAAATCCCTTTTCTGGGCTCAGCCGTGTCGCTCCGTGAAATTGTACCAGAGAAACACCAAGCTACACCCCTCTGAAATGAAATACAATATTAAATTGAACTCAGAAGGGTTAAAGAAAACAAAAAAATAGTCTAGAATTGGAAAAATACAATTTATTATTTACAAAATATACCATATAGCAATAACGTGGCAACAAAACACGCACATAATAAAATAATTACCAATAATTTGTATAAACGTAACACTATACACCAATTCTAACAACTAAGACATTTGCTGAGGTAGGTAAAATGTTAATGAGGCTGGCATAATGGAAAAGATTCATATGACACAAGGATGGTACTTATATTGATGTAGTAGCAGGAGACACTGGTCTCCCTACAGCTATTGCATGATATTTAAGATCCTCCAAGACTTCAAGGTAATGCTTTTTGAAAACCAAGGGTGACTTCCAACCAGTATACTTCTTCAGATCATCAAAGTTCATATATTTGAAGAAATTTACAGAAGTTGCTATAGCCCGAATGTCATGCACCTTGGGAAATGACCCTGGGCTGGCTTTCTTGATAAAATACAAAATCTGCTGCCTAATGCCCTTTAGAGATAGTGTACCACCATCGTTTCTAATGAAAAGGGGGCCTCCGGAATAGGTAGATGTTCTAGATAAATAGTCCTTAAGAGTTTTAACAGGACATAAAGATGGAGACCACCTCATCAAAGGGTCTTCATTCTTAGCCAGAAATTCTTTATTTGACGAAAGCAACACGTCCCCCGAGGAGAGGAACTGTATATGCGCTTCATCTCTAGATAAAGATGACAGCGCCAATACCGATATCCTGGCACCTGAAGCCAGACTCAATAAAAACAGTGTCTTACGCAAAAGGGTTTGGTAATCACATTTGGAGTTGTCTGTTTCCGAGGCTAACCTAAGAACGTCGTTAAGAAACCATGACACTGACGACGGTCTGTGAATGGGCCGCAGGCGTGCACATGCCCTTGGGATAGAGGTGAAACAAGACTCAGTTAGATTGATACCAAACCCAAGAAGAAAAATCTTTTTCAGAGCTGACTTAGTGGTTGTTATTGTTGCAGCTGCCAAGCCTTGTTCAAACAAAGACCTGAAGAAGGTTATAGCCACGTTCATTGTCATTACTTTGATATTTGATTCTCTGAGGAATGAAGACAATTTCTTAACTGCTGAATCATACTGGCGAAGTGTAGATTCTCTCTTGTCTGACTCCAAGAACAAAATGTTCTGTGGTTCAATGTCCCCTACTCTCTTACCTGCAAACTTCATGAAATCCATAAAGTTAGGGTTTTGTGAAGACCTGAGGAATCGAACACAGTCCTCGTTTGAACTTGTTGCGACAGCCTCAAGTCCGGGAGAGGGTGAGGACGAAGACCTAGTTCCAGGAGAAGGGGAAACCAATTGCTCTTGCTTTTGAGCCAGTGAGGAGCTATGAGAGCCACCTGACCTGCGAAGGATCTCAACTTGTGCAGCACCTTCAGGAGAAGGTTCACTGGAGGGAATAAATAAATCTTCGTCCACTGGTTCCAATCTATACTCAGGGCGTCCGTAGCGTATGCTAGAGGGTCCAGATTTGGGGCTACGTAACAAGGCAGCTTGTGGTTTGCCTCTGTAGCAAACAGATCTACTTCCAGACCCGGTACTCTTTTGCAAACCCTCTTGAAGGATTCTTGGTCCAGTGACCATTCTGACTCCAGGGGGACTGATCGAGACAGTGCGTCTGCCACTACATTGTGGACTCCTGCCAGATGGGTAGCCGACAAATGCCAGGTGTTCTTGGCTGCTAGAGAAAAAATTGCTACCATCACGTGGTTCACATGACTTTGAGCCACCCCTGTTTATACAGTGTACCACTACCGCACTGTCGAGAACCAACCTGATATGAGTCTTCTTTGGAGGACGGAGCTTTTTTAAAGTCAGAAACACTGCCATAGCTTCCAGAATGTTGATGTGAAGCTTTTGGAACTGAGGTGACCAAGTTCCCTGAACCTTCTCGTGCTGTGAATAACCTCCCCAACCTGTCAGTGATGCGTCCGTATGCACCACTAGGGACGGGGGAGGAAACTGCAACGGTAACTCTTTGGCTAGGTTTGCGGCCTTTGTCCATGGGCGCAGACGTTTTCTGAGAATCAGAGGTACCCCGGGCGAACTTGTCCGACACTTGGCATTTACCTTTGAACGCCAAACTCGATTGATGTCCTTAAGCTTGGCTTTCAACAGAACGTCTGTGACCGAGGCAAACTGGAGCGAGCCTAGGATCCTCTCCTGATTCCTTCTCGAAGTCTTTTTGCATTTAAGAATTGTCTTGTTGCCTTGGCAATCTCCTTCCTCTTCCCTGCTGGAATGGAAAGTGTGTGTGAATCCAAGTCCCAATAAATACCTAGCCACTGGAACTTGGACTCCGGAGTCAACCGGGACTTGGCCCTGTTGATCTTGAACCCTATATATTCCAGGAAAGACATGACCTTGTCCGTGGCTTTCATACACTTGTCTTTGTCCATCTCCCAGATTAGCCAGTCGTCTAGGTACGCCACCACCAATATACCCTGAGACCTTAGCTCCTGCACCACTGCCTCCGCCAGTTTCGTGAAAACCCTTGGTGCTATATTCAGCCCGAAGGGCATTACCTTGAAGGAGTAGGCTTCTTTCCCTAGTTTGAAGCCGAGGAATGGTCGGAAGTGCCGAGCTATCGGGACATGATAATAGGCGTCTGTAAGATCTATAGGAGGTGGTGCCTGGACCCCGCCCACGGGGAGGTAAGGTCCCGCACCTGAGAGATGGTCAGCATTTTGAACTTGTCGCAACGAATGTACAAGTTTAAACGGGACAAGTCTAAGATCACCCTTCTTTTGTCGGTCCCTTTCTTTGGGACGCTGAATAGACGACCCTGAAATTTCAAGTTCTTTGTCCTGGAGACTGCTCCCTTCTGGAGAAGATCCCTGGAGTAATCCCTCAACTCTTGCGTTGGTTCCTGATAGAAGGTGATGGGTGAAGGAGGACCTTTGATCCAACTCCAGCCTAGGCCTCTGGATACTATGCTTTTTGCCCAACTGCTGAACCCCCAACGATGACGAAAGTGGTACAGCCTGCCTCCTACCTGAGAAACTTCATTGAGATGATGAGGGCCGGGATCCTCTTCCTGACCTCGCACCTCTAGCTCGCCCTTGGGCTCTGGCTCCTCCGCGCTGACGAAAGGATCCTCTAGCCCTGCCACCCCTAGCAACCCTGGTAAAGGGGTGAAATGTCCGACTCTCATAGACCGGGTTAAAAGTGGGCGACACTGAATACTGTGGGGAAACCTGTTGGTTAGTCGACGGCGAAAGGAAGACAAATTGATGCTGTTGCTGAGGCTGAGCCTTAGAAGTCGAAGGCTGGGATACTTGCTGAATTGGAACAGCTTGTAGCACAGGATGCTGTTGTGGAACTTGGAAAGGTTGGAACTTCCTTTGCCACTTTCTAGCCCTAAAACTGGAGGGAGAAGACTCTGATTTCCTTTTGAAAGGAATTCCCCAACGCACTCTGATGCTTTGTTAAGATGTGATGCCTCGCTCTGAACCTCGTTTACTGCAGAAGCTGGGAAGAGATCTGCACCCCAGATTGAGGAAGCCAGAAGCTTGTTGGGTTCGTGCCTGATCGTAGCCTCAGATAGAACATTATGAAGTGATAAAAATTATTAATTTTTATGCTAACTGATTCAATAATTTTTATGCTAACTGATTTATTGACCCATATACTAACTCATATATAACTGCAGTTATTGGTAAGATAAAAGGTAACAGATTGATTATAGGCTACCTGATTTATTTATGCATATGTACGTATATAGATTCATATATGTAATTATGATCAATATATGTGCACTTAATACAACTGATTAACATAAATGACTAATCTAAGTGATTAATCTAGGTGCACTTTAAATAGATTCCTAGTGCGTACATGCACAGATATATTTCGATTCTGTTATTTATGATAATTTATATATAGGATACATGATACTTTATATATAGGATACATGACTGAGGTTATACCCACTGCACATTTAACTAGCGTTCGAACAACTTTTCGTCCATTACACAGTTCCAGACAACCACCTATAACCAAATGAAATGGCCAATTCCAAATGGTTAAAAACAAGGGAAAATTGCCTGGCAGGGTCCGACGTTCTATTTTGCGCCCATACTTGTCCTCTGCATCCTATGCCATACGAATACGTTCGCGATGAATGTCCTCTTGGTCGTAATTGTCGAAAGTACAGTGGTCCCCCCGTATTCGCGGGGGATGCGTACCAGACCCCCCGTGAATAGTTAGAATCCGCGAATGTTTGGAACCCCTTTAAAAACGCTAAAAACAGCCTATTTTGTTAGTTAAAACTTAAGAAAAACCACTAAAAATTTTCATACTTGGTTTTTTTAATAGTTTTATCACAAAAAGTGCATTTTATGATGAAATTGATAACAAAAACCAGGAATTTGTGGATATTTCTCATAGAAAAATAACTCAAATGCGCGAATTTTCCGCGAATAATGCAGGGAAACGTTCCCGAGAGAAATCCGCTTATGTGTGAGTCCGCGAATCCGGAGAACGCGAATACGGGGGGTCCACTGTATGTCCCTTTGTAGTCAAGTCCGCCGGAGCATTCCGCATTAAAAACGAGATTAACGACGGGATATGGGTGTCGGTCCAAGAAGTCCACAAAATAAGCTTGTTCACTTATGATGGTGCTTATTCCCTTCACACTGCAGTCGTCCGCAGCGACGAACGGATTTTTGAAGTTGTAGACGATCTGTCCAGGGATGCGATGTGAAACTCTCGTACTGCAGGGTACTGTAACCAGGTTCCGTTAATCAGCCTGTAAGTGAAATTATACTTGTCACAAGGGCAAAGTAAATTCAGACAACATCCAAATACGGGAGGGAGAAAGCCATTAAGAACCAGACTTAACCAACATGAATTCACTGATATTTTATGGAATTCAAACCACAGCAAGTACAAATACTTAATATTGAACGCAGTAGAGATAACTTGTTTTAATAGTAATCGCTCAATTCATGATACTCCAAGTCATTCATACATTTGTTGCTTTATACATAACTAACAGCAACATAATGCTAAAAACACACAATACGTTGCCGATGGTAATAAAGAGAAGAATGCTAATAAAAAGAAATAGGTAAACAGTAGCCCTAAAAATCAGAAACAAACAAATCGTGCTTAAGCAAACTTGGTTACTATGTCATCTAGTCAAACGGTCAGGGTCAGTCAAATTTGCCGAGTGTTCAAAGCAAAGCACATTCCACGCAATAAGCGACTCTAGCAGAGCGAGGAGAGAACGATGTTGGATCATTTATGCCAATACCTTTTTGAATTAAAAAGGAATTTTCCTATGAATCTCACGACTGTATCAAGTAATCAGAGCAGGTTCTCGTAATTTTAATACAATAAGTTATTATAAGTAGTGGTGGATTAAGCCCGACTGTACGCGCTGTAAAAAATTAGAATATCAGCCATTTACATTGTTTTATTCCTTTAGTCCACGTAATATCCTGTATTTACGGACTCACCGTTTGTTGTTCGAACTTCCCTATTGAGAAGTCCGGAGTATGGTTCAGTAATTGGCAATAGAGAGTTAATCGTCGTAGCGTAACGCAGATTCAGTAGTGGCGGATAAGCGAGTGCTTACAGATACCTCTATACTTATGAAAAACATTGATCTATATCTAGCGTAATTGTAAGATATCCATCTATGGGTATACAAAACATTATCTTACCTCCTGCCAAATAAGGCGTGTTTATCAAAGGAAAATTCTTTAAACCTTCTAACACATTAAAATCCGTTTTGAACAAAAAGAGACAGTTAATCAAATAATAACTTATATAGAGGAACCAATCACTTGTCTCATAAATTGTGATTTTGTTCAAGCAACCCAAAAGAATTCTCCCACACCCGCAGTCGCAGTTTGCACGCAAAATCTCGAGACGCATGCACCCTCGAATGTCTTAGAAGCATGTAAAAAGACTTTGCTGGAATCTGAAATTTTAATCCTTCCGGACACTCTGAAATATAACAATTTTCGCGAACAAAGCCCTATACACGGTTGACTCACAGCAACAAGTTAAATCTAGTGATCCACAAAACCTATACATATCGTGGATATGGAAGTTATAAATATCGCATTTTTTATTGTTGCCAATTTTTAATCACGCCCAACCAGTCGTAGATGAATCTCTCTTATACTCTATCTAAAGTAATATCTGTAAAGTCATTCAAGCAAAGGGGATTCAACAGAATTTTTTTTTTTTATCTTTTATCTGAAAACCAGGATGTTTCTCCACAAGCGAGTGATCTCTGGGGGAAAACGGATGTCACTGAACACAAATACGGTCTAAGAACAAACATAAAGCTATATACGTACCTTTGTATAGACTCGCAATGAAATTTCAAAATAGAGATAAATGACGAAGTTGAAAAAATGCTAGTAATAGGAGTCATAAGGAAATCAAATAGCCCATATAATTTTTCCCTTTAAACGTCATGCCAAAAAAAGATCGGACTTGGCGTATCGGAGTATATTTCTGTCGCCTAAACAAGGAAACAATTCCCGATCGTTATCCAGTGCCATGTACCGACGATATCTTATCTTTGTTAGGTCAGAATAAATTTTCCACCAGCTTGGACTTACTTAAAGGCTTTCACTAGATACCATTAGCTTTGTGAGTGTACCCCATACACCGCCTTCAGCACACTCAGGGGACAATATCAATTTTTACGTATGCCTCCGACTTACATTGCGCCCCAATTACATTCACCAGAATGATTAATATAGTGTTTGAAGACTCTTTGGGGGATACCCTACATGTCTATATGGTTGGTCTTGTAATCTTTTCTAATACCTTAGAAGTACATTTGCATAAACTAGAGCTAGTGCTACAGAGACAAAGACAAATAATCTCAAGAGTAAAATATCTAAATGTGAGTTTTAAAAAACTGAACATGTTTATTTAGGTTTTATGTGTCTAGTCAAGGTCTTAAAGTAGTCCATGGTAAGGTGTCAGCTATTCATAACTTTCCGGTACCTATTAACGTAAGGGGGATACAGCACTTTTGTGCTGTAGTGGGTATTACAATCGTAAGTAAATATGTAACTCTTCAATCATAGCAGCTCCTTTAACAGATCTTACAAAGAAGGGCGTAGATTTATTATGGTCTGAAACCATCAACAGGCGTTCGATATCTTAAAATTGGAATAATGCAGTTCACCTATCTTAAAAATCCCTGATTTAAATAAGGAATTTTTTCTTATTGCAACAGACGCCTGAGAGCAAGGGGTAAGAGGGGTACTACTTCAGCAATATGATAAACAGTTCTTCCCTATAGCTTTTTATTCACGTAAACTAAAGCCTTCTGAAAGTAAATATGTAGTAATAGGCAAGGAAGGGCTAGGTATCGTTAACTCACTAGTACATTTTAAGTTCATAATCTACGGCTATCCTGTTAAAAGTCCTTACTGAGTTTTTCAAAGGCTTTAATCACAGTCCCAAAGGAACTCGGTGGCATATGATCATTCAGGTCTTTGGAGCCAAGTTAAGATATCTACCTGGGAAAGCAAATATCATAGCTGACGCATTATCCCGTAATCCCGCACCATACTGCAAAGAACCATTAATTGGATTAAAGATATAGAAACATCCGTGCCTATTGTTAAAACCGTATCTAAACAAGAAAATTCATTAACCCTAGATATCGTAAACATTGAATACCTGGGTTGGAGCGCTGAACTGTTACAAACTGAACAAAACAAGGGTAAGCAGCAATAAGCAAAACAATAAACACTTCGAACGGAAACAAGGTCAGCAGCTATGCAAAACAATAAACACTTTGAACGGAAACCCTAAAGCAAAAGTATATTTAAAGTATGTGTATCAGAATTATGTAATCAAATGTAATATTATATGTACGCCGGTGACGAGAAAACCCCGAAGAACACAGCAGGTGACTAACGACCAGGTGGTAGTAATAATCTCTTTATACCAATTGTCCTAAACTGGTTGCATTCCAATCCATTACATGGTCATCCAGGGTTCTCTATTATGTCACAGAAAGTCAAATCACTATTTTACTGGCCTACAATGATTACAGATATAAAAAGCACATAACTAATTGTAACACGTGTCATGAAAAACAAGGGACACACTAAGACACCTGTCAGTTTAAGGGCCTATCCCGTGCCAAATCAATCCTTGAAAGAATACACGTAGAATCATTAACAGTTACGAGTCTGACAGCGGAAATAAACACCTCTTAGTGTTAATAGTTGCCTTGACACATCATATAGAATTAATAGCACTAAAAAAAAAAAAAAAAAAAAAAAAAAAAAAAACAAACAAACAAACAAACGCAATTGAGTGCGCTAGGAATATTTATCAGTGCTAAATCAGTAAAATGATATTGTTATGATACAATAAAGTTTTATACATACTTACCTGGCAGATATATACATAGCTATTGACTCCGTCTTCCCGACAGAAATTCGAATTTCGCGGCACGCGCTACAGGTAGGTCAGGTTATCTACCTGCCTGCCGCTGGGTGGCAGGAATAGGAACCATTCCCGTTTTCTATCAGATTTTCTCTTCCACTTGTCTCCTGAGGGGAAGTTGGGTGGGCGATTAATTGTATATATCTGCCAGGTAGTTATGTATAAAACTTTATTGTATCATAACAATTTCATTTTTATACATTCAACTTACCTGTCAGATATATACATAGCTGATTCACACCATTGGAGGAGGGTAAGAGACAGCTAATTACTGAATAGACCGGTAAACAACACCATTGGAGGAGGGTAAGGACACCTAAATTACTGAAAATAAGACCGGTAAACAAACCAATTGGAGGAGGGTAAGAGACGCTAATTACTGAATAGACCGGTAAACAACATAAGTTGTAGGTAATAAATAAATAAAACCTTGGTTCCTATGTGTTTAGACGAAGGGTTGATTTCCTAGCTATTGCTAGGAGTCTGCTGCGTCTCTAGAGCCTCAGCGAGGATGTGACCTATTGCTGAGAGTTCTTGTAGATCTGTCAATGGGGTCTTATCCACTTACTCGACAGAATCTAATGATCTTTTGTCAATGGGGTCTTATCCACTTACATGACAATACACCTATGCCTAGTGGCATAATTAAGGAGCACAACACCGAACCCTATCACCTGATCCTAACACAAGGGTTTGTGCTTAATTTGAAAAGAGTTATCCCCAAACTCCTTTCAAACAACCCAAAGAAAAAAGAAAAAACACTATGTTAAAATAAAATTTAACTCACTAGTTAAGGATCAGTATTGGCTCCCTATCCCAGCAACGTATCCATAGACACATATAACCAAGAGAGAAGGATCTCTCCTAGGTCCAACTTGACCTCCTTCGTGTAATGGGAAGTCAACACAGAGTTGCATCTCCCGTAAGTGACAGCTAATATGTCCTCATGACATATTGTTAGGAAAGAACAAGAATTCATAAAAGCTCTTACTTCATGCGCTTTTAATTCTCAGCTGTGTGAAGGAATCATCAAGTTACTCACGAAGTGCTTTAGCGATCACACTTGTTTCAAAGAAGACCAAGGCTTTCTTTGAAATGGATCTGTTCTGGATGAAGCCTAGAGCCTGGCTGGCGCCTCGCGCCTGCCTGTCCCTCGCTCCTAGCTGGCGCCTCGCGCCTGGCTGGCGCCTGACGCCTGGTTGGCACCTAGCTCCTGGAAGGCGCTTTTCGCCTGACTCCTGGCTGGCGCCTCGCGCCTGGCTCCAGACTGGCCCTTTTTGGCGCCTGGAGCCTGGCTGGCTCCTCCCCACTTGCTGGAGCTTCGAGCTTGGTAGAGTCTCGAGGATGTCTGGCGATGTCCACATCGGACGCTCTTATCTGTCCGATTTGCTCACCTCTCTCTAGGTTGGAGACCCGCTCTTCCTTCTCATCAGACAATGACAGTGTTCCTTGGAACTGTCTGGCTCTGGCGTTTTTTACGCCTGTTTTGGCATTTGGCGCCTAGTTGGCGCTACATTGTCCGAAAGTCCTGAACATCCACAATAGTTTATCAGGATACTGGAGAAGGGTGGAATAAATTCTTCCACTTTGAGCTTTTGGCCTCTCCGGCAAGGGGAGGAGATTATAGTCAGCTACATCCATTAAGACGATAGGATATCTAACAGTACAAGAGATAAGAGTTTTCCTCCGAGGAGGATCCTTCTTGAGTACTTCCGTTGCTAACGAGATCTCTTCTTACATGTTGATGAGGTTCCTCGTTGCAGAATCTTCCCTATCCTTGTCCGAAGGGAAGGAGCCTGGAAGTCGAAGGAGACTCAGAGTTGAGATTGGAAGGACTCCTGATTTCTAGCTCTTTATTGTATCCCTCTGAATACCTTCTGGGAAGCATTTCGAGCCCTCATCGCATCCCAAAGACTCTGTAGGCAAACATTTGAACCATTATCTGTAGATGAAAACGAAAGTACCCTGCCTGGACAACGGAACCTCTATCTGAAAGCGTTGAGTCAGGAATAGAGGGTTTTACTTCTTTTACCAGACATACTATGCTGGCAAGAACCCATAGCCGAGTATCCATAGAATCTGATGCGAGATTCCAGTGCATAAAAAATTCACTTGTCTTCTTGGTCGTTTAGGACCAAGAGAAACAAAGAATTACCGCATAAAATTTCTCAAAGAAGTTTAACGAGGAGCAGTTCCATCTTGTCGGAACAGAATCTGAGGTCCAAAAAAAAAAAAAGGGACCCATTCCCTCTATTATTTGAAAGAGCCTCAAATCAAATAATGAAAAACAGTTTGCTGCAAATATCTATAGAAGAGGATGATTTATAATCCCCCTAATAGTAATGAACTAGGAGAAGGAGGGGTGTGTAGGACCCAAGAGACTCCGAATTCATGCAATAAGAGGGTGCTAAGGTCTTGTAATCTGAAAGATCCGCACCCTCATTAACTTCCTAGTCTGATATATCTTTGTCCCATAATGTTGGGAGAAGAATGAGTCACCTGAGGGAGAGCGCCTCTCTTCACAAGGTGAAGGGCTTTTAGCAGTAACAGCCCCATCCTGACAAGGTTACGTTCACATGTGCGACATCTTGAGTACATGGCAGGTGAAGGCTGATCCTGCAAAAAACGTCTCTCCAAATCAAACCATCCTGACAGAGATGAAGACGATTATGCGACCACTAGAGTCCCTGTCATGAGAAGTTTGTTCTTGCTAGAAACTTCCCACAATCTCAGTCCATCCTGACACGGGCAACAGCCGCCTGTGCGACAACTTGTGTTCCTGTCAGGAAACAACTGATCTTGTGACAAATCTCAAAGAGGAGACTCTTGGTGAATTCTATCTCAAAACACGAAGAAGCTGAAGATCCTGGAGCCTGGCGCCTGGTTAGAGCCTTGTCCGTGTTAATCCAATTGATATCCTACTCATGTCGTATTGGGGTATCGTATAAGATCCCGAAGATCTTAATTCTCTGCTATCTCTAATTCTCCTTGTAGAGACAGAGTATAGCCTTTTACTGCGTTATTGATAGCAGATATATACAAAGGTGATTCTTCCCTCTGAAAGGGAAGAAAAACCACCCATGTGGTTCACAGAGGTATCGCCAGGAACATTGAGGTCTCAATGTTCCTGGCAAGAACTCTTAACCTCCCCTTACTAATAATAGGGGGCCTCCCAGAGCTGGTCCTAGCCTGGGGTACTTCTTTTCCTCTCGACTCATGAAAAGTTTTCAGAATGTTCTGGAAAAAAATGTTTTTTTCAAAAATTCGCCATAAATCTAAATATTGTTCTAGAGACTTCCAATTTGTTTCAAAATGAAGACAAATGATTGACTATTACGATACTGTAAGAGTTTTAGCTTAGAATTGCAGTTTTCGACCATTTCGGACGAGTTAAAGTTGACTGAATGTCGAAATTTTTATATATATATTTTTTTTATATGCAAATATTGCAAAAATGAGAAAAGCTACAACCTTCAAATATTTTGTTTGTATTCTTCATGAACTTGCGCAAATTTTCATATATGAAACTCTATAAAACGCCTAATATGAAAAGGAGCAAATATTAGGAGAAGGCGACATACGCATTTCGGAGATTTGCGGCCGTGAATCGGTGGGCGGAGGGAAAGAAGGTTTTTTTTTTAAATTCACCATAAATCTAAATATTGTGCTAGACACTTCAAATTTGTTTCAAAATGAAGATAAATGACTGTATATTACTAGATTGTGAGAGTTTTAGCTTACAATTGCGTTTTTCGACTATTTCGGTAGAGTCAAAGTTGACTGAACGTAGTTTTTTTCTATTTATCATGATTTATATGCAAATATTTCGAAAAAGAGAAAAGCTACAACCTTCAATCATGTTTTGTTGTATTCTAAATGAAATTGCGCACATTTTCATATATAAAACTTTATGTAACGGCTACTTTAAAATGATGCAAACATTTCGACAATCACAAGAAAAAATTTCTGATTTTTTTCGGAAGAGTTACCGCGCGGATGTAAGGAAAAAAATTTTTTTTTTTCATAAATTCACCATAAATCGAAATATTGTGCTAGAGACTTCCAATTCGTTGCAAAATGAAGTTAAATGATTGAATATTACTAGAATATAAAAGTTTTAGCTTAAAATTGCGTTTTTCGACCATTTCGGTAGAGTCAAAGTTGACCGAAGGTTGAAAATTTGTCACTTATCATTTTTAATATGAAAATATTTCAAAATTGATAAAAGCTACAACCATGGTTTGTTTTTAGTTGTATTGTGAATGAAATTGCGCAAATTTCCATTTATAAAACTTTATGTAACGGCAAATTTAAAATGGTGCAAACATTAGGATAATCGCACGAAAAAAATTTATCGGAAGAGTTACCGCGCGGATGTAAGGAAAAAGTTTTTTCATAAATTCACCCTAAATCAAAATATTGTGCTAGAGACGTCGAATTTGTTGCCAAATGAAGGCAAATGATTGAATATTACTATAATATGAGTGTTTTAGCTTACAAGTTCGTTTTTCGACCATTTCGGTAGAGTCAAAGTTGACCAAAGGTTGAAATTTTGGCACTTATCGTTATTTATATGAAAATATTTCAAAACTGATAAAAGCTACAATCATGAGTATTTTATAGTTGTATTCTACATGAAATTGTGCAAATTTTCATATATAATACTTCATGTAACGGATAATTTAAAACGGTGCAAAAATTATGTCAAAGTGATGAAATAATTTTTGAGATGTGTCACTGATATTTTTTAGTGCGATAAGAAAGAAATTCGCGCTTGCGCGCCTGCGTAACGATTGTAAACAAAACAACGCCTTGATCCGTGAACTCCCAGCATCCCCCAAGGCGCGTGATTCAAAAGTTTTCGGCTGGTAGGCCTATAAGTATTTTTCCGCGAATTTAGAAAAAAAAAATTTTTTAGTAGACGTATAATACATCATATCGGCATACGGGAGAAATTTTGACTCGACGTTTAATACGTCCAATCGGCGTAAGAGGGTTAAGTTCCCAATTAGTCAATTTCACTCAGCCAAATTTTTTTCCGTTTCAATGGCTGATTTTCGATGGCATTGGATTAAGATTCATGCACTGGGGATCATACCACCAAATAGAATACTTTGCGGCTTAGAGATTGTGGAATTGAATATATCCACGACTAGTCAGGGAATTCCCCGGCCATTTCAATCATTAAGCAATCATAAAAAAAAAGTTACTGAATGTGGACACGTCTTGCAGCGCAAAGTTTGAAACACGCTTGGGACTTTCTGTACGAGTCCCTCCTGCAGCAGTTTTCAGATTCAATGCCCAGGACACTCCAGAAAGTCCGTAAACGTTGTGGCATGCCTATCAAGTA
Source organism: Macrobrachium nipponense (assembly GCF_015104395.2). NCBI lineage: Eukaryota > Metazoa > Arthropoda > Malacostraca > Decapoda > Palaemonidae > Macrobrachium > Macrobrachium nipponense. The sequence continues at coordinate 140,698,914 of NC_087200.1, read as the reverse complement.
CTAGGGCAGGAGTTGGTGATTATACACTCCAAATTTTATGATGGTTGCTTTAATAATTGTTTTTTCCTGAATATTTTTAGTTTGTTGTACTCTTTTTCTTCTTCCATATTCCCTACCACGCAAAGTATTATGACTGGTACCTGTGTATATATATATATATTTATATATACATATATATATATATATATATATATATATATATATATATTACACATACACAAACACACACACACACACACACCACACACACACACACACACACAATATTATATATATATATATATATTATATATATATATATATATATATATAAAATATTCTATTTAGTCTACTATTATATCTCTATATCAAGACTTCAACACCATTACGTACTACTGTAGTTTTATTTCAGGAATTTATAGATAAATTCCTAGATTCCCATCTTGCAGCATCTATTATTTCATTGTGGCAGTAAAAAAGGTAGCATATATATATATAATATATATATATATATATATATATATATATATAATATATACATATACAATCCACAGTGAAGGAAAATCCTCTTGTAGTTTAAGGGGGCCGGCCGGCTAACCATTCTTTAAGGACAGGACTTTGATATTCATACCACTTAATAAGGTGACTTGGGACATCACCAAACCGCTATGATTTTGATCCTCTGACCTTCGGTTTTGTGACGCCAGGGCGAGTTTATCCCGAAAATAACCATTTTTCAAATTCTATCTCCTCCCTTGATATTTAATATGAAGACCTGGGATTACTACCATATATAGACCTGATGTAGACCTCCAATCGAATGGAGAATTTTTTTTTTCTAAAAGTCATTTTTTTGCTAGATATGAATTTTTCAATATGGTAAAAAATAAACCCTATAAATCATGAGAAAAAATTTATAAAAAAAAGACGAAACTAAATTGGAAAAAGGGCTCTATTTGATTGTTCTATAATGTCTTTCTGAGTTATATACCAAATTCCAATGTTATAGCTTTAAAACTAAGTGAGAAGATAGATTTTGAAGGTCAATAAGTATAGTTTTGAGATACGGCCGTTCAAAGTTTTCCTTCGTATTTCTATAAAGACAATGTTAATAAATAACGATTATTATGGATGTATATTTCTTTTTTGTGTATTAATAAACCAAAACTATTTTATTTATCATAATTTAATCATAAATGATGATCCCTTTGCTCATATATCGCAGCCTGGGGTACTGCTTGAGCAAGAGGGGTGGGGCACTCCTTCCTACGCATTTTCTCTCTCTCCCCTTCACTAACTCGGCTTATTACTGCGAATTTTCTTCTTCTGTGTGTTAGAGAGATGTTTTCCTTGTATTTTCCTCTTTGGCATGAAGAAATTCTTGCCCGAAACAAAGATAAACAAACGTGAATGCAAGAGGATGTAGAGGTAAAATTCGAAGGTGTACTCTTTTTTTACAAAGACAATTTAATAAATCATGATTATGAATTTCATATTCCATTTTGGGTAATAAAAAACCAAAACTTTGTTATTTATCATAAATGAAGATCTCTTTGTTCAAAGATCGTAGCCTTGGGCACAGTGTGACATGTACTGTCAGGCAAGAAGGGGGCGTTACTAAGCAACCCTTACTACGCAACCCTACCCTCTCTTCACTAACTACGAGTATATTATGAATATTCTGTAAATAATACTAGAGCGATTTTTCTTCGTCTGTATGTTAGCGAGATGTTTTCCTTGTCTTTTCCTCATTGGCATGATGAAATTCTTGCCGAAACCTACATAAACATACGTAAAGGCAAGCGAATGTCAAGAGGTGAAATGGAACGTGTAAAGTACTTGATGTCTGTGATCGCACTGATTCATGACTGGACTTGGTAGCTGAGCCTGAAGTCTCCTTCTCGACTCGGGGAATGTCTACAGATGCCATTTCTCCCAATTTCTTTGACAATAATTATAAAAATTTACGATAATAAAAGAAATATTGCATTTTCTTGTATGGATCAGTGTTTTAGGCTTATTGAGTTATGTTAACTAATTTCCCAGTAACTACGAAAATAAGAGGAATTTTGACGAAATATTTCGTATACGTATTCTCAATTGCCATATGAAGCCCCATGAATTTTTTCATGACTTTGCATTTTTTCGCCCTTATACCACCATATATTAGGGGGTTCTGGCCGGCAAACCCCTTTAAATCTTATATTTCTTTGTACAGGATTAAAGCTTTCGACCATCAACTGTGGTCTTGTTCACTGAAATGTGATATGTCACCTCAAGGAACTAACAAGTAAGAGCACAAACATATGAAAAAACAACGGTTAGGTAACAAGCTAGTTTATATTATGAATGATCAGGCGGTTGAGCCCTCGTTCTTTCCAGAATTCATCTTGATCTTCGTGGGGGAATGTTTCTATTGTCAACTGCTTGTTCTCTGCTGGTTGGGTGGTTTGTTGGAGAAATGACCTGAGTGGAGTAAACAGGAGAGGAAGCAGCATCGTTATTGGCACATATATTACTAAAGTTTGAAATTTTCCCTTTTCTACATATC